>NC_041382.1:751424081-751446566 GCF_002162155.2 Triticum dicoccoides
AGTTGGGCCTGTGGTCAGCTGGGCCGAAGCCCGGGGGGGTTTCTCTTCTATTTTTTTTTATCTTTTGTTTTTCTGTTTTATCTCTTTTCTTTTATTTATTTTATTTTCTGTTTTAACTCATTTTAAATTATTTAGACATTTTATAAAAATGGGTTTGTTGCACCATAATTACATTTGTAATATTTAGTACAAACCAAACATTTTTATTTTAATTTTTTGAAAACTTTTATTGTTATCATTAATTTGTATTTGAATTTAGGACCGGTTTTTGTTCTAACGATAAATTAGTAGCAGTAACCGTGGTGACGTGGCACCATTAGCATGGGATCACTGTAGCTTAATTATCCGGGCGTTACATACAGCTAGAACCGTAGCGCCCGACGGGTATCGGCACGGGCGGTGAACACCCAAAGAGAAGGAACCATCACATGATCGCTCCAGTGAGATCCCTGAAGAACCTGCCAGGTATTGTCGAACCTGCCCTCCAACACAACCATGTAGCGAAGGACGTGCTCGTCCTCCTCACTGACACGGTGACATACCACCTCCGCGGTGTCCGGAAGCCTCAGCACTGTCACTGGCCCCAGCGACCGCCAACAAACAAGGATCGGGTCAACGACGGGCTGGCTCCTCACCAACCTACGCCCTTCGAAGGTAGCACATCCCAAAACCATCCCGGCGGAGCCCAGTCCCGGACATGGCCCCTCTGATCAAGCCGGCCTCCTCCGCCAAGTCGACGACGAGGATGCGAGATAGGCATCATCGACGTCGATGCAGGAATAATTGCTTTAACTAAAAAAATAAACTAGTTCTATTAATTTTCTTGCTAAAAATAAACTACTTCGATAGTAAAATAAACTAGTTTTATTAAATCAAGTAGTTCAACTACTAAGAACTTACTATAATAGAATAAAGTAGTACTTACTAAAAATAAACTACTTCTATATATAGTAAAATAAAGTACTTTTATTAATCAACTAGTTCAACTACTAATTAATTAAGCACTTTCTAAGTAGTACTTACTAAAAGTTATCGGGGAGGGGGGGGGTATATCGACAACGACATACCCGATAGAAAATAAGAAGAGGAAGAAGAAGAAAAAAAAGAGGAGAAGAAGAAAGGAATAGAGATGGAGATCGAAGAAAAAAAACAAAAAAAAAAGAGGAGAAGAAGAAGGAATAGAGGAGAAGAAGAAGAAGATCCTCTATTCCTTCTTCTTCTCCTCTTTATTTCTTCTTTTTCATCTTCTTATTTATTTCTCCTCTTCTTCCTCTCCCCTTCTTCTTCTTCTTCTTCTTCTTCTTCTTCTTCTCCTTCTTCCTCTTCTTATTTTCCTTTTTTCTCTCCTTTTTCTTCTAAATATGAACATATACATAAATAACTTTGTTCATACACAATTTTCCTATACATACACAATATGAACATATACATAGATTGACAAAGAAAATTCTATGAACAAAAGAAATCATAAAAATTCTATGAACAAAAATACAACAGAAAAAAATCATAAAAATTCTATGAACAAAATTACAACAGAAAAAATCAGAAAAATTCTATGAAAAAATTGACATATTCTTTGCATATGAACATACAAACATTTGCATATTCAACAATAATATCACCAAAAAATCTAAAGTACACATCTAAATTAATACAACTAAATTACAACAACTAAATTAACTACACATCTAAACAACACATCCAAATTAATACAACTAAATTACAACATCTATATATAGCGGGCATGGCGGCGCAGCGGCAGCGGTGGTGGCGGCGGTGGCCATTATAGGGAGGAGGAGGAGGGGATCGACGGGCAGCGCTCACAGGGTGCGCGGCGACGGCGACGAGGAGGCAGGGCCGGCGGCGTCGGGGCAGGGGTGGCGCGGGGCAGCGACGGCGTCGGTCCAGGGCGGGACGGCGTTAGGGCGGCGCGTCGCAGGCAGGGGCAACGACGGCAACGGCGAGACAGGGAGGCAGCCTGGCGGCGTCGCGGCGGGGGAATGAGGAACTGAACGAAAAATTTACAAGTCCTGCTTATATAGATGAGGCATTGGTCCCGGTTCATGGCACAAACCGGGACCAATGCCCCCTTTAGTCACGGTTGGTGCCACAAGCCGGGACCAAAGGTCAGTTTTCGGCAGCCCAAAAGGCGGAAAGAGGCTACCTTTGGTCCCGGTTCGTGGCACCAACCGGTACCAAACGGGGGCATTTGTACCGGTTGGTGCCACGAACCGGTTCCAATGCCCCCCTTTAGTCCCGGTTGGTGGCACCAACCGGGACCAAAGGCCTCGTTCTGCCCGTGCCCAAATGTTTAGTCCCACCTCACTAGTTGAGAGGGGCGCGCAGTGGCTTATAAGCCCCACTGCCGCACCCCTCTCGAGCTCCTCTCCATTGCAAGCTTTCGGGCCTAATTGTCACT
Organism: Triticum dicoccoides; assembly: GCF_002162155.2. Classification (NCBI taxonomy): domain Eukaryota; kingdom Viridiplantae; phylum Streptophyta; class Magnoliopsida; order Poales; family Poaceae; genus Triticum; species Triticum dicoccoides. The sequence goes on from NC_041382.1 coordinate 751,426,501, forward strand.
GGTATGCCCGATGGGCCTACTGGGCCTTCTGCGGGCCTGAATCCTGGCCCATGGATGGGTTTCTAGTCGTATTGAGGCCGTGGAGGCCGAGTAGGTGGCATATTTTTTTATTTTTTCCCTGTTTTTTGTTTTCTTTTTTGCTTTATTTATTTTGTTTTGTTTCTACTTACAACAAAAAACTTATTTTATTTTATTTTGTTATTAAAGTTTCTAACAAAAAAAGTTCTTTATGAAAATTCTTTTTTCTTTTAATGATTTTGAACAGAAAATACTTTGATAATTTTAGTTTCAATAATACTAGAGGTTGCTTATAATGTTTTGAACAAAAAATACTTTGATAATTTTAGTTTCATAAATTTTATTTATGTTATTAAAGTTTATTTTATTTTATTTTGTTTTGTTTCTACTTATATATTTTATTAATGTTTATATTATTTTGTTTCTAATTACTTATTTAATTTATTTTATGATAATTCTTTTGCTATTAAAGTTTGTAACAAAAAAGTTCTTTATGAAAATTCTATATAATTTTAGTTGCATAAATTCTATATAATTTTAGTTTCAATAATACTAGAGGTTTATAAAATGCAACATTCAAAGCATTTCAACAAAACATTCAAAGCATTTCAACAAAACGGACAATCTGTTTCGAGATATCAGGGTTTCATACGGAAACTCGTCTGTTACAACATGCATTTCAAATGAACTAGGAAAAGGTTGAAAGTTGGCATGGTATCATCATAATAGTTGTGGACAGAAAGTCTTCACTTTTTCTTCGCTTGTGTGCTTTGCTTATTGCGCCGTAACCATGGATAATCTTCATCATTTATCAGGATGCTTGGGTCAGCCTTGACTTTGAAGGGAGGAATTTCATGAAACTTTTCATAATCTTCGGACATGTCTGTCTTGCCCTCCACTCCCACGATGTCCCTTTTTCCTGAAAGAACAATGTGGCGCTTTGGCTCGTCGTATGATGTATTCGCTTCCTTATGTTTTCTTTTTCTTGGTTTGGTAGACATGTCCTTCACATAGATAACCTGTGCCACATCATTGGCTAGGACGAACGGTTCATTAGTGTACCCAAGATTGTTCAGATCCACTGTTGACATTCCGTACTGTGGGTCTACCTGTACCCCGCCTCCTGACAGATTGACCCATTTGCACTTAAACAAAGGGACCTTAAAATTATGCCCGTAGTCCAGTTCCCATATGTCCACTATGTAAACATAATATGTGTCCTTTCCCCTCTCAGTTGCTGCATCAAAGCGGACACCGCTGTTTTGGTTCGTACTCTTTTGATCTTGGGCGATTGTGTAAAATGTATTCCCATTTATCTCCTATCCTTTGTAAGTCAATACAGTCGAAGATGGTCCCTGGATAACGAGTACAGCTCATCACAAACAGTGTTGTCACCTCTGAGACGTGTTTCCAACCAACTGCTGAAAGTCATGATGTGTTTACATGTAATCCAGTCGTCACACTGCTCCGGGTGTTTGGAGCGCAGACTGTTCTTGTGTTCATCGATATACGGGGTCACCAAGGTAGAGTTCTGTAGAACTGTGTAGTGTGCTTGAGACCAAGAATGCCCGTCCTTGCATATTATTGAGTCTGCTCCTAGCGTGCCTTTTCCAGTCAGTCTCCCATCATACCGCGATTTAGGGAGACCTATCTTCTTAAGCCCAGGAATGAAGTCAACACAAAACCCAATGACATCCTCTGTTTGATGGCCCATGGAGATGCTTCCTTCTGGCCTAGCACGGTTACGAACATATTTCTTTAGGACTCCCATGAACCTCTCAAAGGGGAACATATTGTGTAGAAATACGGGGCCCAAAATGACAATCTCGTCGACAAGATGAACTAGGATGTTGCTACCTCTTGAGCACTGCGTTGGTTTTCCCCGAAGAGGAAGGGATGATGCAGCAAAGTAGCGTAAGTATTTCCCTCAGTTTCTGAGAACCAAGGTATCAATCCAGTAGGAGGCTACGCGCGAGTCCCTCGCACCTGCACAAAACAAATAAATCCTCGCAACCAACGCGATAAGGGGTTGTCAATCCCTACACGGCCACTTAAGAGAGTGAGATCTGATAGATATGATAAGATAATATTTTTGGTATTTTTGTGATAAAGATGCAAAGTAAAATAAAAGCAAAGTAAATAGCAAAGGAAATAACTAAGTAGTAGGAGATTAATATGATAAAGATAGACCCGGGGGCCATAGGTTTCACTAGTGGCTTCTCTCGAGAGCATAAGTATTCTACGGTGGGTGAACAAATTACTGTTGAGCAATTGACAGAATTGAGCATAGTTATGAGAATATCTAGGTATGATCATGTATATAGGCATCATGTCCGAGACAAGTGGACCGACTCCTGCCTGCATCTACTACTATTACTCCACTCATCGACCGCTATCCAGCATGCATCTAGAGTATTAAGTTAATGAAAACAGAGTAACGCCCTGAGCAAGATGACATGATGTAGAGGGATAAACTCATGCAATATGATGAAAACCCCATCTTGTTATCCTCGATGGCAAAAATACAATGCGTGCCTTGCTGCCCCTACTGTCACTGGGAAAGGACACCGCAAGATTGAACCCAAAGCTAAGCACTTCTCCCATTGCAAGAAAGATCAGTCTAGTAGGCCAAACCAAACTGATAATTCGAAGAGACTTGCAAAGATAACCAATCATACATAAAAGAATTCAGAGAAGATTCAAATATTGTTCATAGATATACTTGATCATAAACCCACAATTCATCGGTCTCAACAAACACACCGCAAAAAGAAGATTACATCGAATAGATCTCCACAAGAGAAGGGGAGAACATTGTATTGAGATCCAAAAAGAGAGAAGAAGCCATCTAGCTACTAACTATGGACCCGTAGGTCTGAGGTGAACTACTCACACTTCATTAGAGGGGCTATGGTGTTGATGTAGAAGCCCTCCGTGATCGATGCCCCCTCCGGCGGAGCTCCGGAACAGGCCCCAAGATGGGATCTCGTGGATACAAAAAGTTGCGGCGATGGAATTAGGGCTTTGGCTCCGTATCTAATCGTTTGGGGGTACGTAGGTATATATAGGAGAAAGGAGTACATCGGTGGAGCAACAGGGGGCCCACGAGGGTGGAGGGTGCGCCTGGGGGGGTAGGCGCGCCCCCTACCTTGTGGCCTCCTCTTTTGTGTCTTGACGTAGGGTCCAAGTCTCCTGGGTCTTGTTCGTTGAGGAAATCACATTCCCGAAGGTTTCATTCCGTTTGGACTTCGTTTGATATTTCTTTTCTTCGAAACCCTAAAACAGGCAAAAAATAACAATTCTGGGCTAGGCCTCCGGCTAATAGGTTAGTCCCAAAAATAATATGAAAGTGGATAATAAAGCCCAATAATGTCCAAAACAGTAGATAATATAGCATGGGGCAATAAAAAATTATAGATACGTTGGAGACGTATCAAGCATCCCCAAGCTTAATTCCTGCTCGTCCTCGAGTAAGTAAACGATAAAAACATAATTTTTGATGCGGAGTGCTACTTGGCATAATTTTAATGTAATTCTTCTTAATTGTGGTATGAATATTCAGATCCGAAAGATTCAAGATAAAAGTTTAATATTGACATATAAATAATAATACTTCAAGCATACTAACAAAGCAATCATGTCTTCTCGAAATAATATGGCCAAACAAAGTTATCCCTACAAAATCATAGAGTCTGGCTATGCTCTATCTTCACCACACAAAATATTTAAATCATGCACAACCCCGATGACAAGCCAAGCAATTGTTTCATACTTTTGGTGTTCTCAAACTTTTTCAAACTTCACGCAATACATGAGCGTGAGCCATGGATATAGCACTATAAGTGGAATAGAATGGTGGTTGTGGGGAAGGAAAAAAGGGAGAAGATAGTCTCACATCAACTAGGCGTATCAACGGGCTATGGAGATGCCTATCAGTAGATATCAATGTGAGTGAGTAGGGATTGCCATGCAACGGATGCACTAGAGCTATAAGTATATCAAAGCTCAACAAAAGAAACTAAGTGGGTGTGCATCCAACTTGCTTGCTCATGAAGACCTAGGGCATTTTGAGGAAGCCCATCATTGGAATATACAAGCCAAGTTCTATAATGAAAGGTTCCCACTAGTATATGAAAGTGATAACATAGGAGACTCTCTATCATGAATATCATGGTGCTACTTTGAAGCACAAGTGTGGTAAAAGGATAGTAACATTGTCCCTTCTCTCTTTTTCTCTCATTTTTTTATTTTTTTATTTTTTATTTGTTCCTTTTCTCTTTTTATGGCCTATTTTCTTTCTCTCTTTTTTATTTTTCCTCCGGAGTCTCATCCCGACTTGTGGGGGAATCATAGTCTCCATCATCCTTTCCTCACTGGGACAATGCTCTAATAATGATGATCATCACACTTTTATTTTTCTTACAACTCAACAATTACAACTCGATACTTAGAACAAAATATGACTCTATATGAATGCCTCCGGCGGTGTACCGGGATATGCAATTAATCAAGAGTGACATGTATGAAAGAATTATTAATGGTGGCTTTGCCACAAATATGATGTCAACTACATGATCATGCTAAGCAATATGACAATGATGGGGTGTGTCATAATAAACGGAACGGTGGAAAGTTGCATGGCAATATATCTCGGAATGGCTATGGAAATGCCATAATAGGTAGGTAAGGTGGCTGTTTTGAGGAAGGTATATGGTGGGTGTATGATACCGGCGAAAGGTGCGCGGTATTAGAGAGGCTAGCAAAGGTGGAAGGGTGAGAAAAGTGTGTATAATCCATGGACTCAACATTAGTCATAAAGAACTCATATACTTATTGCAAAAATCTACAAGTTATCAAAGCAAAATATTACGCGCATGCTCCTAGGGGGATAGATTGGTAGGAAAAGAACATCGCTCGTCCCCGACCGCCACTCATAAGGAAGACAATCAAAAAATAAATCATGCTCCGACTTCATCATATAACGGTTCACCATACGTGCATGCTACGGGAATCACAAACTTTAACACAAGTATTTCTCAAATTCACAACTACTCAACTAGCATAACTTTAATATCACCATCTTCATTTCTCAAAACAATTATCAAGTATCAAACTTCTCATAGCATTCAACACACTCATAAGGAAGTTCTTTTATTATTCTTGAATACCAAGCATATTGGGATTATTTATGTAAATTACCATGCTATTTAAGACTCTCAAAATAATCTAAGTGAAGCATGAGATATCAATAGTTTCTATAAAGCAAACCCACCACCGTGCTCTAAAAATATATAAGTGAAGTACAAGAGCAAAACTATATAACTCGAATGATATAAGCGAAGCACATAGAGTATTCTAACAAATTCCAAATAATGTATGGCTCTCTCAAAAGGTGTGTACAGAAAGGATGATTGTGGTAAACTAAAAAAATAAAGACTCAAATCACACAACATGCTCCAAGCAAAACACATATCATGTGGTGAATAAAAATATAGCTCCATGTAAAGTTACCGATAGAAGTAGACGAAAAGAGGGGATGCCTTCCGGGGCATCCCCAATCTTTGGCTTTTAGGTGTCCTTAGATTATCTTGGGGGTGCCATGGGCATCCCCAAGCTTAGGCTCTTGCCCCTCCTTGTTCCATAATCCATCAAATCTTTACCCAAAACTTGAAAACTTCACAACACAAAACTTAAAGTAGAAAATATCATGAGCTCCGTTAGCGAAAGAAAATAAAAGACTACTTCAAGGTACTGTAATGTATTCATTATTTATTTATATTGGTGTTAAACCTAATTTATTCCAACTTCTCTATGGTTCATAAACTATTTTACTATCCATAGATTCATCGAAATAAGTAAACAACACACGAAAAACAGAATCTGTCAAAAACAGAACAGTCTGTAGTAATCTGTAGCTAGCGCAAGATCTGGAACCCCAAAAATTCTAAAATAAATTTCTTGACTTGAGGAATTTATCTATTAATCATCTGAAAAAAGAATTAACTAAATAGAACCTTCAAAATAAAAATGGCATCAGTTCTCGTGAGTGCTAAAGTTTCTGTTGTTTACAGCAAGTGTAACAAGACTTTCCCCAAGTCTTCCCAACGGTTCTACTTGGCAAAAACACTAATTATACACAAAAAACACAACCAAAACAGAGGCTAGATAAATTATTTATTACTAAACAGGAGCAAAAAGCAAGGAATAAAAATAAAATTGGGTTGCCTCCCAACAAGCGCTATTTTTAACGCCCCTAGCTAGGCATAACAAGCAAGGATAGATCTAGGTATTGCCATCTTTGGTAGGCAATCCATAAGTGGCTCTCATAATAGATTCATAAGGTAATTTAAATTTCTTTCTAGGAAAGTGTTCCATACCTTTCCTTAATGGAAATTGGAATCTAATATTTCCTTTCTTCATATCAATAATTGCACCAATCGTTCTAAGGAAAGGTCTACCAAGAATAATAGGACATGAAGGATTGCAATCTATGTCAAGAACAATAAAATCTACTGGCACATAATTCCTATTTGCAACAATAATAACATCATTATTTTGTTCCCATAGGTTTCTTAATAGTGGAATCCACAAGGTGCAAGTTTAGAGAACAATCATCAAAATCATGAAAACCTAACAAATCACACAAAGTCTTCGGAATCATGGAAACACTAGCACCCAAATCACATAAATCATAGCATTCATGATCTTTAATTTTAATTTTAATAGTTGGTTCCCACTAATCATAAAGTTTTCTAGGGATAGAAACTTCCAATTCAAGTTTTTATTCATAAGATTGCATCAAGGCATCAACGATATGTTTAGTAAACGCTTTATTTTGACTATAAGCGTGAGGAGAATTTAGCATGGATTGCAACAAGGAAATACAATCAATCAAAGAGCAATTTTCATAGTTAAATTCCTTGAAATCTATAATAGTGGGTTTAGCAACATCTAGGGTTTTAATTTCTTCAATCCCACTTTTATCAATTTTAGCATCAAGATCAAAAAATTCTGAATTCTTGGAACGCCTACTAGGTAAAGGTGGATCATATTAAGTCCCATCATTATCAAGATTCATATTGAAAAACAAAGATTTAATATGGGACACATCAATAACTTTTAGATCTTCATCTTTATTTTCATAGGAACTAGAAGAACACGCTCTTATAAAGGCATCTTTCTTAGCACGCATCCTAGCGATTCTTTCTTTGCACTCATCAATGGAAATTCTCATGGCTTTGAGAGACTCATTGAAATCATGCTTAGGTGGAATAGATCTAAGTTTCAAGGAATCAACATCAAGATAAATTCTATCAACGTTCCTAGCCAACTCATCAATCTTAAGCAACTTTTCTTCAAACAAAGCATTAAAATTCTTTTGCGAAGTAATAAATTCTTTAATATTAGATTCAAAATCAGAGGGCATATTATTATAATTTCCATAAGAATTGTTGTAGGAATTACCATAATTATCAGAGGGGTTACTAGGATAAGGCCTAGGATTGAAATTTCCTCTATATGCGTTGTTACCAAAATTGTTCATACCAATAAAATTCACATCCATAGATTCATTATTATTCTCAATCAAAGTAGACAAGGGCATATCATTAGGATCAGAAGAAACACTCTTACTAAAAAATAATTTCATAAGTTCATCCATCTTTCCACTCAAAACATTAATTTCTTCTATCGCATGCACCTTTTTATTAGTAGATCCTTCAGTATGCCATTGAGAATAATTAACCATAATATTATCTAGGAGTTTAGTAGCTTCTCCTAAAGTGATTTCCATGAAAGGGCCTCTCGTGGCCGAATCTAAAAGATTTCTAGAAGCAAAATTCAATCTGGCATAAAAATTTTGTATAATCATCCACAAATTTAAACCATGAGTAGGGCAATTACGTATCATTAGTTTCATTCTCTCCCAAGCTTGTGCAACATGTTCATGATCAAGTTCTTAAAATTCATAATATCGTTTCTAAGAGAGATGATCTTAGCGGGAGGAAAATACTTAGAGATAAAAGCATCTTTGCACTTGTTCCATGAATCAATACTATTTTTAGGCAAAGACGAAAACCAAGCTTTAGCATGATCTCTAAGCGAAAAAGGAAATAGCTTCAATTTAACAATATCATTATCCACATCTTTCTTCTTTTGCATATCACACAAATCAACGAAGCTATTTAGATGGGTAGCGGCATCTTCACTAGGAAGGCCGGAAAATGGATCTTTCTTGACAAGATTCAGCAAAGCAGTATTAATTTCACAAGATTCAGCATCGGTAAGAGGAGCAATCGGAGTGCTAATAAAATCATTGTTGTTGGTATTGGTGAAGTCACACAATTTAGTGTTATCTTGAGCCATCGTGACAAACAAGCAAACTAACACACAAGCAAACAAAAAGCAAGCGGGCAAAAAAGAGGCAAATAGAGAAAGATAGGGAGGATAGAGAGAGGGGGCGATTAAAACGGCAAGGGTGAAGTGGGCGAGAGGAAAATGAGAGGCAAATGGCAAATAATGTAATGCGGGAGATAAGGGTATGTGATGGGAACTTGGTATATTGACTTTTGCGTAGGCCTCCCCGGTAACAGCGCCAAAAATCCTTCTTGCTACCTCTTGAGCACCGCGTTGGTTTTCCCCGAAGAGGAAGGGATGATGCGGCAAAGTAGCGTTAGTATTTCCCTTAGTTTTTGAGAACCAAGGTATCCATCCAGTAGGAGGCTACGCGTGAGTCCCTCGCACCTGCACAAAACAAATAAATCCTCGCAACCAACGCGATAAGGGGTTGTCAATCCCTACACGGCCACTTACGAGAGTGAGATCTGATAGATATGATAAGATAATATTTTTGGTATTTTTGTGATAAAGATGCAAAGTAAAATAAAAGCAAAGTAAAAAGCAAAGGAAATAACTAAGTAGTAGGAGATTAATATGATGAAGATAGATCCGGGGGCCATAGGTTTCACTAGTGGCTTCTCTCGAGAGCATAAGTATTCTACGGTGGGTGAACAAATTACTGTTGAGCAATTGACAAAATTGAGCATAGTTATGAGAATATCTAGGTATGATCATGTATATAGGCATCACATCCGAGACAAGTAGACCGACTCCTGCCTGCATCTACTACTATTACTCCACTCATCGACCGCTATCCAGCATGCATCTAGAGTATTAAGTTAATGAAAACAGAGTAACGCCTTAAGCAAGATAAGCTAAGCACTTCTCCCATTGCAAGAAAGATCAATCTAGTAGGCCAAACCAAACCGATAATTTGAAGAGACTTGCAAAGATAACCAATCATACATAAAAGAATTCAGAGAAGATTCAAATTTCATAGATAGACTTGATCATAAACCCACAATTCATCGGTCTCAACAAACACACCGCAAAAACAAGATTACATTGAATAGATCTCCACAAGAGAGGGGGAGAATATTGTATTGAGATCCAAAAAGAGAGAAGAAGCCATGTAGCTTCTAACTATGGACCCGTAGGTATGAGGTGAACTACTCACAATTCATCGAAGGGGCTATGGTGTTGATGTAGAAGACCTCCGTGATCGATGCCCCCTCCGGCGGAGCTCCGGAACAGGCCCCAAGATGGGATCTCGTGGATACAGAAAGTTGCGGTGGTGGAATTAGGGTTTTGGCTCTGTATCTGATCGTTTGGGGGTACATAGGTATATATAGGAGAAAGAAGTACGTCGGTGGAGCAACAGGGGGCCCACGAGGGTGGAGGGCACGCCTGGGGGTGGTAGGCGCGCCCCCTACCTCGTGGCCTCCTCTTTTGTGTCTTGACATAGGGTCCAAGTTTCCTGGGTCTTGTTCGTTGAGAAAATCACGTTTCCGAAGGTTTCATTCCGTTTGGACTCCGTTTGATATTCCTTTTCTTCGAAACCCTAAAACAGGCAAAAAAACAGCAATTCTGGGTTGGGCCTCCGGTTAATAGGTTAGTCCCAAAAATAATATAAAAGTGGATAATAAAGCCTAATAATGTCCAAAACATTAGATAATATAGCATGGAGCAATCAAAAATTATAGATATGTTGGAGACGTATCAGACATGCGTCATGATATTGAAGAAGGATGGTGGGAACACCAGCTCGAAACTGACAAGACATTGCGCCACATCACTCCTTAGCCTTGGTATGTTATCTGGATCGATCATCTTCTGAGAGATTGCATTGAGGAATGCACATAGCTTCACAATGGCTAATCAGATGTTTTCCGGTAGAAGCCCCCTCAATGCAACCAGAAGTAGTTGCGTCATAATGATGTGGCAGTCATGAGACTTCAGGTTCTGGAACTTTTTCTCTGGAATATTTATTATTCCCTTTATATTCGACGAGAAGCCAATCAGGACCTTCATACTGAGCAGGCATTCAAAAAAGATTTCCTTCTCTTCTTTGGTAAGAGCGTAGCTGGTAGGACCTTCATACTGCTTTGGAGGCATGCCGTCTTTTTCGTGCAAACGTTGCAGGTCCTCCCGTGCCTCAGTTGTATCTTTTGTCTTCCCATACACGCCCAAGAAGCCTAACAGGTTCACGCAAAGATTCTTCGTCACGTGCATCACGTCGATTGAAGAGCGTACCTCTAGCTCTTTCCAGTAGGGTAGGTCCCAAAATATAGATTTCTTCTTCCACATGGGTGCGCGTCCCTCAGCGTCATTTGGAACAGCTAGTCCGCCGGGACCCTTTCCAAATATTACATGTAAATCAGAGACCATATCAAGTACGTGATCACCGGTACGCATGGCGGGATTCTACCGGTGATCTGCCTCGCCTTTGAAATGCTTGCCTTTCTTTCGACATTGATGGTTGGTCGGGAGAAATTGACGATGGCCCAGATACACATTCTTCCTGCATCTATCTAGGTATATACTTTTGGTGTCAGCTAAACAATGCATGCATGAGTGGTATCCCTTGTTTGTCTGTCCTGAAAGGTTATTGAGAGCGGGCCAATCGTTGATGGTTACAAACAGCAATGCATGCAGGTTAAATTCCACCTGTTTGTGCTCATCCCACGCACGTACACCGTTTCCATTCCACAGCTGTAAAAGTTCTTCAACAAATGGCCTTAGGTACACATCAATGTCGTTGCCGGGTTGCTTAGGGCCTTGGATGAGAATTGGCATCATAATGAACTTCCGCTTCATGCACATGCAAGGAGGAAGGTTATACATACATAGAGTCACGGGCCAGTTGCTGTGATTGCTGCTCTGCTCCCCGAAAGGATTAATGCCATCCGCGCTTAAACCAAACCATATGTTCCTTGGGTCACCTGCAAACTGAGCCCAGTACTTTCTCTCGATATTTCTCCACTGCGACCCATTAGCGGGTGCTCTCAACTTCCCGTCTTTCTTACGGTCCTCACTGTGCCATCGCATCAACTTGGCATGCTCTTCGTTTCTGAACAGTCGTTTCAACCGTGGTATTATAGGAGCAGACGACATCACCTTCGCAGGAACCCTCTTCCTGCGGGGCTCGCCCTCAACATCACCAGGGTCATCTCGTCTGATCTTATACCGCAATGCACCACATACCAGGCATGCGTTCAAATCCTTGTACGCATCGCGCTAGAGGATGCAGTCATTAGGGCATGCATGTATCTTCTCCACCTCCAATCCTAGAGGGCGTACGACCTTCTTTGCTACGTACGTACTGTGAGGCAATTCGTTATCCTTTGGAAGCTTCTTCTTCAATATTTTCAGTAGCTTCTCAAATCCTTTGTCAGGCACATCATTCTCTGCCTTCCACTGCAGCAATTCCAGTACAGTACCGAGCTTTGTGTTGTCATCTTCGCAATTGGGATACAACCCTTTTTTGTGATCCTCTAACATGCGATCGAACTTCAGCTTCTCCTTTTCACTTTCGCACTTTTGCCTTGCATCAACAATGACCCGGCGGAGATCATCATCGTGCATATCGTCTGGTTCCTCTTGATCTTCAGCTTCCCCCGTTGCAGCATCACTGTATTCAGGGGGCACATAGTTGTCATCATCCTCTTCTTCTTCGTTGTCTTCCATCATAACCCCTATTTCTCCGTGCTTCGTCCAAACATTATAGTGTGGCATGAAACCCTTATAAAGCAGGTGGGTGTGAAGAATTTTCTTGTCAGATTAAGACCTCGTATTCCCACAATCAGGGCATGGACAACACATAAAACCATTATGCTTGTTTGCCTCAGCCACTTCAAGAAATTTACGGACGCCCTTAATGTACTCGGAGGTTTGTCTGTCACCGTACATCCATTGCGGGTTCATCTGCGTGCATTATATATAATTATGTGTGTCAAAAGTAAGAAAATTAGACAAGTACCTATCTAAAGTAAGATTTTTTTTCTTTCAGAAAGAAGATAAGAACAAGAGGCTCACCACGGTGGTACCGGCAACAAGATCGGCGCGGGCGATTGACGGCGGTGAAGACGAAGATGGGGCGTGACGGACCGCTAAACCTAGACAAATCTCGGAAAAAATGGAGCTCCGAGGTCGAGATTCGAGAGGAGAAAGCTTAACTAATGTGGCTCAGGCATTTCATCGAACACCTCACATGCATAAGAGGTGAGCTAGAGCACCCAAATGCCCTTCCTCGTCGGCTAGCAAAAAACAGAGCACTGTGGAGTGCTCTGCTTGCCGGTAGTGGGGTATGTATAGGAAACTCATTGCTCCTGGTTCGTGGCTGGAACCAGGGCTAAAGCCCAGCCTTCTGTCCTGGTTCGAGCCAAGAACCGGGACCTATGTTTGTGGGCCAGGAGCGAGGCCCATTGGTCCCGGTTCGTGCAAAGAACCAGGACAAATGGGCCAAGACGAACCGGGACCAATGCCCATGAGGCCCCGGCCGGCCCCTGGGCTCACGAACCGGGATGAATGCATCCATTGGTCCTCGATCGTGGCAGAACCGGGACTAATGGGCTGGCCAGGCCCGAACGAAAGCCCCTTTTTCTACTAGTGAAGTAATATGGATCAGAGGGAGTATCAGACTTTTTGTTATTTCCCTATGTATGGACAACATTTTGGTGAAATTTTGCAGTACTACTATCCACTCTATTGATGCTATAGGAACACTAATAGTGATAACATCGAAAGTACCATTTGGATACTCATGTAATCATGTTTATGCCTCTAAAATTCAGACAGAATAGTCACACATAATATTTTTACAAGAATCATGCATGGTAGGCTACTCATGTGTTACAAAGAGTACACTAGAATTTTCCTCTATCTAAGAACTGAATCATTTAAAACAAGAATTCCTATGTTTTTCCTTTGTTTCAAACCATGTTTTTTGTATTTTTTACTATACTACAATGAAATGAGTATAAAATCTTATAACACAAATCAATGAGTTGTTTCTTATATAGTTCATCCAAACAGTACCTCTATGTGTAGTTCAAAGAGAATTTAAGTTCCTCTATAGAAAACAATCATTTGTACTCTCTATGTTGTGTTTGTTTAGTGTATCTAAATAGCTATATTGACTAGACAATTGACGTGACATTATATTTGCATGTTAGGATTTGTTCTCTGCTGGTAGTGACACAAGCTCTAGCACGGTGGAATGGGCAATCATGGAGCTTCTCCAAAACCCATCATCAATGTCTAGAGCTTGCAACGAGCTTGCAGAAGTTATAGGATCCAAAATAAACATTGCCGAAGATGATATTGTTCGGTTGCCCTATCTCCAAGCTGTTATAAAAGAGACTTTTAGAATTCATCCTCCTGGCCCGCTCTTGTTGCCACGCAAACCCGAGAGAACATTGCAAATAGCAGGTTACACAATACCTAAAGATTCACGCGTGCTCATAAACATATGGGCGATAGGTCGAGATAATGATGTATGGACTGAACCTAAGAAGTTTATGCCAGAGAGATTCTTGGGTTCAGCAGTTGATTTTAAGGGTGCCGATTTTGAGCTCCTTCCATTTGGTGCCGGATGTCGGATCTACCCTGGAATGCCATTGGCTATTAGGATGGTGCATTTGGTCCTCGCTTCGTTGTTAAATCAATTTAAGTGGAGTCTCCCTATTGAGCTTGAAAGGGATGGGATTGATATGGAAGAAAAGTTTGTCCTATCACTTACGAAGGTCGCGCCTCTTCGTATGGTACCAACACCGATTTGAATTAGAAACAAAATGTGTCCCAACTAAGATTATTTGAAATGTTTTTATTATGTAATAATTCAAATGTATCACCCATGGAATTTATACAATTATTTATGTCACAGTTAAACTTTTACAAAACTTGACTTCCTCGCAGTGCACATGTTGAATGATATGTTGTTTTTACGCGAAGATATGTTGTGTTATAAAGTTGTTGATCCTACAAAGGTATTCATACATGCCATCCTAGCCACCTAGATTATCTTTTTAGGTTTGTATAACACCATGTTGCAAAACAGTAAATGAGTTGCTTAAAAATACAACATTTCATTCACATGCGATGGATGGTGGATGATCATTCGATGAGATATTATTGAGAGCATTAAAGAGAAGACAAATGATTAACTTAATATGGAAACTTGACCTTTACACCTTATGTATTGTGTTGGAGCAATAGTAATTGTTCTCAGAGAAACAAAATAAAATGCGAAATTGCTTTCTAAGCTCGAGCACACATGAGCTCGAGTGGACAGTAAAATAAAAAAAATCATAATTTTCATTTGCATCAAACATTGACAAATGTTTTATTTGCTTTCAAAGTGTCATTATGGAATGACATTCATGGAAAACATGGCCAGAAAAAATATCAATGCACAAATTTTTTGTCAATGTTTGGTACAAAAAATCAGATTTGTTATTTTGTACTATTATTTTACTATTCATCTGAGATCACATGAGTTCGAGCTCAGTTTAGCCACCTCTAATAAAATGTGCATATTTTCACATGAGGAATATGTACACCATTCAAACATTCTAAAGTTTCATTACTCATAATTCGTCACCGTGAAAATTATCCTCTCCAACATATGGAAATATTTCCTTGTCCAGAATATTTCACTTTTAAATCTTTTGCGCACTCCAAAGTTAAAAAATCTTTTTCATAGTTGAAACATTTGTGCCTTTGTTATACCGTCACCAATAATATGAAAAGGCACAATTAAGATTTTTTGATGTCCAAATCAAATAGTTATAAAAATTTCAAATGGTATGAAGCAAGTTTTAAAATTACACGAACATTCTCTTACATTGTATACATTTAAAAAAATTATTTAGGAACATATTTTGTGAAATACGTGAACATTATTTTTGAAATGTGACTACCATTTCTTTGAATGGTAAGAAATATTTTTTAAATTACACGAATGCTTTTTACAGTGTATAAACACTTTTTATAAATATAAATAACATTTTTTTCATTGCATGCATATTTTTAAAATGTAAAAAATATTTTATTTTGAATGCTATCCACATTTTTGAAAGTTTTTTTCTTGAATACGTACGAGTGTACGTATCATATATTGAAGAAGAGAGGGGGAGAGAAGCCCCATCCACGGTTTACATACGCATTTTACAGAAGTAAACGCACTCCACCCGAAAAATACATGGACTACTCACTAGCTGCCCACACTCCTATCCCGGCCGCCAAGGGCTCGAAATCACTATGGATGATCCCGGCCTTCGTCCACACCGCGCACTCGGAGGCTATTTTCCGTAGGAGTACCTGCACGTCCGGTGTCATCCCCTCGAACACTATCGAATTCCTATGTTTCCACAACTCTCACATGACCAAGAGGTGTAGTGCACGTAGAGATTTGGCGTGTCTTCCGGCTAATGCAGGCCTCGCAGTCCAAGCCAGTAGGTCCTCCTCCGCCGTTGGAGCATCTTCAATTGTGCCCAAAGACTGGCATATCCTGGCCCAGACCTCTCTAGCGAACACGCACTAGATTAATAGGTGGTTGATGTTTTCATCACCTTGATCACAAAACGGGCAGTGGGCATGGTGTCGAAGACCCCTCCTCGCGAGTCTATCCGAGGTCCACACCCGATCTAGAAGGGCCAACCATGCAAAGAAGCGACATCATAGGGGTGCATGCGATGACCATAGGCCTGTCGTGGGAGAAGCCTGAAGTGTTGCGACTTTCGGCCAATAGGCCGAGCGTGCCGAGAAAGCCCTGTCCTTCTCCCATGACCATGTCAATTTGGTGTGTGGTCGTCTAGTCTCACATCCTCCACCTGAGGCCACAACCTGAGGAACTGGGTCTGCGCATTTCCGTCCATGTCAGGCCCGATGCCCCGGGCCCAAGTGGCCTCCGCTAGGGCCCCGGCAACAGTTCGTGATTGCTTCGTTCGTTTGGGTATTCTCTCATACATAGATGGAGCGAGCTCCTATATGTGGTACCCACACAGCCACCGGTCCTCCCAGAAGAGAGCGGTGCGTCCATCGCTGATCACCATCCTCACAGCCGCCCGAAAGAGCCATCTGGCCTCCTCGGGGATGTTTAACTTGAATTCCACCCATGGCCTGGACTGATTCGCTCGCTGTAGCCATAGCCACTTAGTCTGTAGGGCAACATTCATCCACCTTAGATTGAGCACTCCAAGCCCTCCTGCCCACTTCGGCCGACTCAACGATTCCCATGCCACAACACATTTGCCGCCACCAGCATCTTCCTTTCCACACTATAGGAAGCCCCTACAGATTTTGATCATCGCCTTGATAGTCTTCGGCGGCAATCCCATAGCGAGCATAGAGTGCACCGGGATAGCGCTCAGAACTGATTGGACCAGAAACAGGCGGCTCTTGGGCAGAGTCGCGGCCTTCCAGGTAGGCAGGCGCGCCGCCATTTGGTCGACCAACTCCTGAAACTGCGCAGTTGTTTGCTTCCTTAACGAAAGAGGGAGTCTGAGGTACCGGCAAGGGAAAACGCCACATGTACAGCCCAGCAGCCCAGTCACCAGCTGCATATGATCCTGCGTGCACCGAATTGGCAGGGCTGAGCTTTTCTGTAGGTTTATATGTAGGCCTGACGCGTGACCAAACAGGTCCAGCACGGCGACGCAGGCCCTCAGGTCCCTCTCTGTTAGTTTTAAGAATACCTTGACGTCGTCGGCGCACATGGATACTCGCTGCTGCAGCCCTGTCCTGGCCAGTGGGGTGAGGAGTCCGGTCGTGGCCGCACACTCGAACAGGTGATACAGTGGTTCCATGTAGAGAATGAATAGCATGGGGAGAGAGGGATGCCTTGTCTCAGGCCCTGGCAATTGAAGATCGTGTCCCCTGCTATTCTGTTGACGACGATTCTGGTAGTGCCAATAGTCCACAGATCCAGGAGAGCCATTTTGGTCCAAAACCCAGCGTCAAAAGTACCTCCACCAAAAACGGCCATTGAACAGTATAGAAAGCCTTCGAGATGTCCAATTTGAAGAGGACCGTTGGGTCCTTTAGTGCATGTAGTCTGCGTGTCGTGCCTTGAACAAGCATGAAGTTGTTGTGTAGAGTGCGGCCCCGGATAAAAGCAATATGGTGGTTGCTGACCAGATATGGGAGATCATCAGCAAGCCGCGTGGCAAGTATCTTGTCAAAGATCTTGATTGCATCATGGTTGAGGCTCACCGGTCTGAAATCGCGAATGTCCACCGCCCCGGTTTTCTTTTGTAGCAACGTGACCGTGGCCTGTTTATTGCATGTAGCCCACGTATATCTCCACCATGGAACTCGTGCAGGGCCCTCATGAAATCCTCCCTGATGATATACCAGCAGATAGCATAGAAACGCCCTGTGAATCCGTCTGGCCCTGGCGCCTTATCCAGGGGCATATTCTTGATCACCCGTTCCACCTCTTGCTCTGAGAACGGCTCCTCTAGGTGTGCCAAGTCTCGAACTGGCAGCTGGAGCAGCTCCATGTTTAGGGCTTGTGTCCGTTCGGTGGCCGATCCAAGTAGCTTCGTGTAATACGCGTCCACCACATTGCAATACTTTCATGTCCCCTGCGCACCTTCCCCTCTGAGGCGATGGAAAGGATCACGTTTTTCATTTTGCCTGTGGCTTGCTTGGCGGTGGAACAAGGCCGTATTGGCTTCCCCTTCTTTCAGTTGGAGTATCCGGGCGCTCTAACGAGCATAAGCCAAGGAGCTTCTTCTTGAGGATGTTGCGTAGGCCCCGCTCCTGATCTGCCTCGAGTCCATTGAAGAACATATTGTATAAATATATTTTTATGTGTGGTGAACATTTTTTTGAATTCAAAAAGTATATATATTAATTGATCAAATTCAAAAAAGTTGTGTCGTGCTGGGGTTCACGCAGGCTGGGCCGCTATGCAGCTGCCCCGTGCTAGCCGTCGTGCATGCGCGGCGGGCGGGCTGAGTCACGTTGGTGCCGCAGTTCAGCCGTCGTGCGTGAGCGCCGCGTGCAGCCGGCTCCTGTGCCCGCCGCACCGCGCTCGTGCCAGAGCACGACATGGCTGCCACGCCTGGGCGCCTAGGAGCAAGCACGCATGATGGTCGTTCTCCTTGCATGCTAGCCAGCCAGCCGCTGGTCGCCGCTGCTCTATGTTCTTCCGACGGGATGGCGAGCCGCTGAGTGCACTGGATGGCTGGCCGCCGCCGCGTGGTTGTAGCCGCGCTGGCTGGCTAACCGTGTGAGCTGCAATGTCTTCTTGAGGTGATGTTGTTATTGTGTGTGCTCTCAACTTGCCCCGACAGTGTCGCACACAGAGTATTCGATGTTCGCATGTAGAAACAAAAGTGGAGGTTCAAAGTAGGGGGTGTGGTTATTTTGCAGGAAAAATAAGGGGTCAAAACGGATGCGTTCGAGCGTGTCCGCGGATATTTGAGGGGTCAAATTAGTTAGATGTCATTGTAAATGCTCGAAGTTGTTACTCCATCCTGAAATGTGGTGGTTTTGCGTAAATACCTCCCATCTGATCGTTGTGGATAAGCAGTGGAATTTGGTCTTTAATGTGAAGAAACTCTATAGTTTTTTTGCGGGGTAAAAAAGAGTTTCATTCCATAATGATAGGGTTACAATCTCGAGCCACCAAATCCTCACAACACGGAGAAGTCGAATTCAACCATACCGCAGTACAAGCCATGATACGGCTATAAAAAGCGAGTTGATGTGCTACCCTATTTTGATCTCTAGTAATCTTAAGTGGAACAAACTCTCGATTAACCATAAGAGCTTTAATCTCAGCATCTAAGTGACCGTAGGCCGATCTAACCAAAGTGTTTCCTCCATAAGTGGCCAGAATCTGATTGGACAATGATAGGCTTGTTCGAGTGCTGAATAGCCAAGGCCATACCTTGCATCAACACATGGATCTTTGCTTCTAAGGCGTCATTACAGTTGAAGATGTATCTGTAGGCAGCGAAGATCAACTTACCACTCTCACTCCTAAGTACCATCCCAGCGGACGCGCACCCGTCGTGAACCGAGAAGAAACTCTATAGTTAATTCACATGACTTAAATTCCACAAGCACCAAGAAGAAAACGAAGCTAGACAGAAATGCATTGTACATTTTGCAAAAGCTAATTCAGTTATGCTTATAAATCTTGCCATAGCGATCTATATCTTTTTTTCGATTTGGTCTGGTTACAACGGACAAAACAACTTTGTGCTATAACTAAAGAGTCAATTACACCATCGATGTTGAACTTGGCGAGATAGGTCACTTTAGTGCCTAAACTTGCGGCATACATTGAACTGATGTTACAACTTGACTCGAGCGTGCAAATACGGTGCAAAACTCGTTTGAATACGCATAAAATGCTGACGAGACATATGACAGGATGGTGTGGGGCCCATTGTCAGTGACCGGACGGTGTAGACCAAGCTTGTGGCATTTTTGTTTGCTAAATCACCCTCAATTATTACCTTTTTCACAGGGAAAAGCTCCTAACGGGTCGTCTCGCACGTTCAGCTAGCCACCCTACATGCAAATCCTAATTATAAATAATGTACATATAAATTAAGAAAATTATACAAAAATGTGCTCATATAATTCCAAATTTCCACCTATAAATTTAACAAAAATCCATACAGTTACATTGCGAAGGAAAAAGTTCATTTTACTATCTTGAATAAAATGGGTGGTTCACTTTACCCCTAATC
>NC_041382.1:751446926-751447765 GCF_002162155.2 Triticum dicoccoides
CGATGCTAATGTGGCAACTAGTCAACGGCGGTTTTGACCTGGGTGGGGCCCCCTTGTCAAGTTCCTCTCACCTCCCCCCCTCTCTCTCGGTCAGAACCTGTTGGGGAACGTAGTAATTTCAAAAAAATTCATACGCACACTCAGGATCATGGTGATGCATAGTAACGAGAGGGGAGAGTGTGTCCACGTACCCTCGTAGACCGAAAGCGGAAGCGTTAGCACAACGCGGTTGATGTAGTCGTACGTCTTCACAATCCGACCGATCCAAGTACCGAACATACGGCACCTCCGAGTTCAGCACACGTTCAACTCGATGATGTCCTGCGAACTCCGATCCGGCAGAGCTTCATGGGAGAGTTCCGTCAACACGATGGCGTGATGACGGTGATGATGTTGCTACCGACGCAGGGCTTCGCCTAAGCACCACTACAATATAAGCGAGGTGGAATATGGTGGAGGCACTACTGGAATCAGGGATTTTGCCGTCTGCCGGTTCTATGTCGTCTGCTAGCTGGCGGCAAAGAAGGTCTTTGCCATCTGTTACTTCTTTGCTGTCAGCCGGCTGACGGCAAAGAGGGAGGTGGCCCCCACTAACGAGCCGATTAGAAATACTTAACAGCCCCCCTCTTTGTCGTCCGCTAGCAAACGGCAAAGATAAAAAGCAAGCGGACGGCAAAGGTTCGACGGACGGCAAAGGTTCAGTGGCCCCACTAACCTAACGCCCGGCCGATCGAGCCCCACCCCCGCCCGTTACTCTCTCTTCTCTCCCTCTCTCCTCCCCGACGCCCGGCCGCCACCAGACCCACCCACTGCCGCCCCCGCCGCCCGGCGCCGCCCCC
>NC_041382.1:751449190-751501384 GCF_002162155.2 Triticum dicoccoides
CCCCGACACCACACCCCGACCCCGAAACAGCACCCCAACCCCGACACGACACCCCGACACCGACACGACACCCCGACCCCTGACACCTCCGAAAAGGTGCTCTTTGGCCTTCTAGAGGCCGACGGGGTCATATATTTGTGAATTATGAGTTAGGTCATATATTTTTTGACTTTGTTTTGAAAAACATCATATATAATTGTGTTGATCCGGTAGATTTAAATGTGCAGTTGTTTCATCGCTGCGAGGTTTGGTGTTCGATGACCTCGTCGTGCGTTTGACGAGCTCTGCCTCTTCGTTCGTGGGTGAGCACAAATGACATGTCCTCCTCCCCCATTAATTATTTGCTCTCTTCCGGTGTTCGTGCCGATGAAACTTGATAGCTAGCTATATATGTGTCTTGAATCATCAGTATGCGTAACCAATATGTGTCTCCCGTTCGAAAGCGTTATAGTTATAAATATGCATGCATTTGCATATTTATAACCTTGATTCTTTCGAATTGTCCAATGCTATCCATGGACAGCCCGAGTATGTGTAGATTGGGTTCGTTTTCCCATATGCTTTGCTTCGAAAATGACGCATAAATTTCATCGGTGCCTCCCCTGTTGTTCTCCGGGTACACATCCTCTCTGTTTATTGCAGAGACGTGTATCTGGAGAACAGCGGGGAGGTGCTGCCGAAATTTTGCGTCGGATCCGGAGCATAGCATGGGAAAATGAACCCAATCTACACATACTCGGGTGGGATTAGGACCTATCATTACCTATTAGAGTGTAGGTTGCATGGACGTAATAAAATTGACAAAGTAGATCGACTGATGAATATATATACATGGTGAATTATATATATATATATATATATATATATATATATATATATATATATTTGTTGTGTGTCCAGTAGCTCTGAAAGTCAAGATGAGTGATCGTGTGTGGATGTATACCGTTCACACTGGTTAGAACAAATGGAGCGCTGAATGGTTCACAAAAACCAAGGGGTTTGTGCAAGCCGCATTTGCAAATGGCCAGAGGAAAACCTGGTGCCCCTGTTTCCGGTGCGGCAATTGGGAAAATAGGATAGAGGCTGAAATGGGCAAACACCTACAGAAGAGTGGTTTTACACTCGATTATACGGTGTGGACATATCATCGTGAGTCTGCCCAACGTGACCGAGCTGAGGTGGATCGTCGTCGCACCGACGAGCATGGTACCGGGATGGAAAACATGGTGCAAGACTATGATGATGCTCGGGATTCGGACGAGGAGATGGAGGAATCTGCAAAGGCCTTCAATGAAATGTTGGAGTTTTCAACACGTCCGCTCCAGGTGCACACTGAGCTTTGTCAGTTGGATGCCATCTCACAAGGAATGGCTCTGAAGGCTCAGTTCAACTTGAGCAGAGAATGCTAGGACGCAATGATGACAGTATTTGGACGCTTTCTACCCAAAGTCCATGTAATGCCTGCAAACCTGTACCAGTCGGACAAAATCCTCCGTGCACTAAAGATGCCCTATGAGAAGATACATGCATGTGAGAAAGGATGTGCCTTATTTAGGCTTGACTATGCGGACTTGAACTATTGTCCCATTTGCAAGTCTTCCAGGTATGTTGTGGTAGACAATGATATGGGTGAGAAGACACAGACCAAAACCCCCGTTAGTGTTCTTCGGTATATGCCAATCGTACCAAGACCTCAACGTCTTTTCATGGTCGAAGAGACGGCCAGACAGATGACATGGCACAAAACAGGCAAAAGAACCGAACTAGATGCAGATGGGAATCTGATGATGCTACACACATCGGATGGTGTTGCGTGGAAAAAGTTTGATGAATTACATGCTGACAAAGCGGCAGATCCGAGGCATCCTCGAGTCGGCATCAGCACGGATGGGTTCAGTGTGTTTGGTATGACGGCAGCCCAATACAGTTGTTGGCCCGTATTTGTCTTTCCACTCAATCTCCCCCCCGGGTAGATTATGCAAAGAAAGAGCATTTTCCTAACGTTGATAATTCTAGGGCCCAACTATCCGGGGAAAATATGAATGTGTACATGCAGCCGCTTAAGGATGAATTGCAAGAAGCCTGGGATAATGGGTTCAAGACATACGACGCCTATAGCAAATGGAACTTCATAATGCGTGTCTGGTACATGTACTCGACGCATGACTTGCCGGCGTATGCGCTATTTGTTGGCTGGTGTGTGCATGGAAGGTTCCCGTGCCCCACATGCAAGGGAGCTCTTGAGTTTCGTTGGCTTCAGGACGGTCGCAAGTTTTCTTGCTGCGACATGCATAGACAGTTCCTGAATCCTCGCCATAAGTTCAGGAAAGACAAGAAGAACTTCATCAGAGGTAGAGTTGTCAAAAACTCTGCACCACCTGTGTTGACAGGCCAACAGACCCTGGATCAGTTAAACGCTCTCGAGCCAGATCCAGAGCATCTAGGGTACTTCAAGGGGTATAATTCTAAGCACGCTTGGACTCACAAGACATGCTTATGGGATCTGCTTTACTTCAAAGACCTCCTTTGCCCACACAACATCGACGTGATGCACACTGAGAAGAATATCGCCGAGGCACTTTTTGGTACATTGTTCGGCATAGATGGGAAGTCAAAGGATAATACTAAGGCTAGAGTCGATCTGGAGGCGCTATGTGATAAGCCGTTACAAAACATGAAAGAACCGAAAGGAAAGCAGAACTGGACGAAGCCAAAGGCATGGTTCAATCTTGGAAAGCCAGCTATGAGGGAAATTATCTTGTGGGTGAAAATGCAGTTGATGTTCCCCGATGGGTATGCAGCAAATCTAAAGAGGGGAGCGAGTTTTGAAAAATTGAAGATATTTGGTCTCAAGAGTCATGATTGGCACATATGGATTGAGCGGGTAATGCCGGTGCTGTTGCGTGGCTTCATCCCTGAGGATGAATGGCTAGTACTGGCAGAACTCAGCTATTTCTTCTATGTTCTTTGTGCGAAAGAACTATCGCCTGGCGTGCTAGAAGAAATGGAAGAGTTGGCACCGGAGTTGATCTGCAAGTTAGAGAAGATCTTTCCACCGGGCTTCTTTAATCCAATGCAGCATTTGATTTTGCATCTCCCGACCGAGGCCATATTGGGGGGGCCGTGCAAAATCGTTGGTGCTACCCAACTGAGAGGATGCAGAAGACGCTTTGAGAAAAATGTAAAAATAAATGTAGAATTGAAGCATCGATGGCTGAGTCATTCATCACTGAGGAGGCGGCAAACTTCACGACAGCACACTATGAAGCCAAAAATCGTCATTTGCATAATCCGAAGCCTCGGTACAATGCCGACGACCCTAAAAAGGGTGGATCCAACCTCAGCCTATTCAAAGGGAATCTCGCACCAGCCAGTGTTTCAAATTCAGTATCTTTGGATAACGAAGAATGGCGGACAATTTCATTGTATATCTTCAACAACCTGATAGAAGTGCGGCTGTACATCGAGTAAGTTCTCGGTACATTGTTTCGCAACCTCTATTTCATTTGAACTGCTCTTATTCCTGGATATTTCATACAGTCGATATGTCGCCATATTCTCGTATGGAGCGGTGATCCAAAAGGATTCCGTCGAAGAGTATGAGCTTCTCGCAAAGCAAGGAGGCGGCTATCCCGGTTTCATCTCTTGGTTCAAACAAACGGTAATTTCTATTAGACAATTTCATTTCATTCGCTAATTTGTGCGTAATGCAACAATCCTTTCGTATTAAACTTGTAGGCTAATTCAGAGTCTATGGACGCCGAATTGAGACAAGTCGCTAATGGTTTTGACTATAAGGTCCGTTCATTTGACAAATACGACATCAACGGGTATCGTATTCGTACCTATGGCCAAGAGCTATCTATGGCCGACCGAAAGTCTACAAATTGTTGTGTATCTGCTATCGGTGAAGGAGGTACCAAGTATTATGGGAGAGTTGAAGCAATTTATGAACTTCTATTCTATGGTGAAAACCCACCGAATGTCGTAGTCTTCAAATGTTATTGGTTTCAGCCGAAGGAGACTAGAAGGACTCATGAACATATAGGGCTAGTTGAAATCAACCAAAGCACCCATTTAGATGTTCCTGATGTCTATATTATGGCTCAACAGGCGACCTAAGTATTCTATCTACCGTGGGCCTGCCAAACTAATCCAAATCTGAAAGGTTGGGATGTCGTTTATGAAGTGCCGCCACGTGCTAGACTATCTCCCCCAAAGGAAGAGGATTATGAACCTCACATTGACCCAGACACATATGAAGGAGAATTCTTCCAAGAGACACGTCTTTCCAAAAAGCGTTTCAAGAATCACTATACTTCACCCCAAAACGTTGAAGTAGACAGCGATAGTGAATCCGACATCACCCCAGAGGAGGAACAAGAAGAGCTGCAACAAGAAGAGGTTACTGCTGCGGATGACCTGTCAATGCTTGACCGATTACGTCAAGGTGGCCTTCCACATGTTGATGCCACTGAACCCTATGAGCCCGTCATTGATTATAGTGATGATGATGATTATTGTAACATCCCAAATTTTCAAATATGGAATGTTATACATAGTCATCCATGCATATCGTATTTTATTCGCAAGCGATCCTCAAAATCCTAAGCAACTCAAGGGCCCTCGGAGAGAGTTGGAGATTGCCCGGTTTTCAAATTTGATTTTATCAAATTTTGAAACGAGGATTTTTGGTTTTAATTATTTTCTCTCCAAAAATATTTCATACTAAAATATATGAGAGGAGATAATATGACTTCTCCAAGATAACTGAAATATTGGAGGAAAATATTAAAATCAAATATTTGTTTATTTGGATGTTATTGCAATTTTGTTTGCATTAGAAAAATTGCACATTTTTCAAAATTGCATTTTAGGGCCAAGAAAATGTTCATCTCGTTCTAAATATTTTATTGAGACGGGGAAAATTTATTTTGGCATTTTTAGATTTTTTTTATTTTTTAGGATTTTATTTCGGTCGGCGAAATTATTAAAAAAAAAAAGGTTCCCGCGCCGACTGGGCCAAAGGCCCAGCCGCGCCAGGCCGCCGACGCCTCCTGCGAGCGCGCGCTCCGCCGCCGCCGCCACTCGGACCGGAGTCCGAGTTGGACTCCGCCTCCGCCGCGCCTTGCCCACTCCTCCAAGTCGCCGCCCCCGCCCCTTTATATACGCCGCCACCCCGCCCAAACACCACACCACCACCGCCGCCGCCGCCACCGAGCGCCGCCGCCCCTAAGCCGCCGCCCCGCCGGACCTCTCGCCGGAGGTAGCCGCCGCGCCCCGCCACCGGTTTTTTTTATAAAGACCGTTCTGTTTTTTTTAGAATACCTAGATCCGTTTTTTTGGATTCGCCGGTTTTTCTCGGTTCTTCTAGTTAGCGGACGTTCGTCCGAACGTTCGTTTTAATGAACGGTTCTTCGCCCGTTAGTTACAGCTAACGAACACTCGTTCGTTAGTCTGCTCGTGAGTTTTCTTTTATCGGATTTATTCCGTGATTTTTCTCTGATCGCAATTTCTGATCTGATCTTAGGTTTTGTTTTTCTTTTCGCTCGTTAGTCGGAATCAGGCGATTCAAGCGCCTAGAGTTTTGTCCCGAAACCCTCTTTCCGTTTAACCAACTCAAACAAGTTTTCTCTACTGTAAAATTTGACCTAGTTTTAGATAAGTAAGCGAAGCTTCTTTCTTTCATCGTTTGAGTTTCGTTGCTCCATTTGATTTATTCTTTTTGCGAACCGGAGTTCTTAAGTTGAAACTTCTGGTCAACCTCTTTTGTTTGAGTTTTGCTTGTGCATCTTTGCTTGTTACTTATGTATGCTATTGTTTGCTTGCGATAGAACACCCGGAGTGCGAAGCATGCTACTACGAGTCCCTAGGTTTCGTAGATCGTCAGCAAGGCAAGTAACACTTTGATCATAGCCCTTTTATCACCCAGTTTTTATGCATTAGTTCCAATCCTCAAACATTGCATGATTAGGATGTCATTAACTTGTGGGTTGGGAAGTAGTTGATGAGGTAGAACCTATTACCCTGCCATATTCAAACCCTTGGGAGTTACTTCTACGCGTTGCTTATATTACTATGCTATGCTATGCTATGCTCGTAGACGTGGTTTGGGTTTGAGTGAAATCCATGACAGATGTGAGCTTGTTAATTAATGGTTCAACTTAAGGTGGCAACTTAAATTAACATCTGAGTGGATTGATGCTCCTAGAGTACCCAGTGTTGCCTGTATTCTTGGAAATCCCGGAGTACCCGTGTGATCTTCCTATGGACCGCCACCCAGGTTCAAAGGGAACTGAGATGATTCATGCTAGAAACTTCCGTGTGCAGCCACAAGCTATTATGGGCTCTAGCATAGTTGAGTAAGTTACGTGAAGCTCTTGAAGAGGCAGATCAGCATGTAGTGGGATGTAGGTTTGGTATGGTCTGTCCGGAGTAGAGAGTTAATGTTTCTGAAAGACTGTGTCTCGGTTATTCGTTTCTCAAACACCCTGTAGTGCGAGAAATCCAACAGAGGCGATCGAGTCTTGTGGGGAAAAGTGCGCAAACCTCTGCAGAGTGTACAATCTAATCATGGTTAGCCGTGTCCCTGGTTATGGACAATTCTTGAGTATCTAGTACTTGGGTTATCAAAAGTATCTCATCATGTTGAACTAATATTGTTGGGTTGTTAATCACTTTAATTGGGATTGAGTTGGAGGAACCTTCTCAATGTTGTTTCAACTACCATGATAGTTAAATAAAAATCTATTCCTTTGTTGTAGGAAAAAATTGGCTTTTCGCAAAACTGTAACCATAGAGCTTTCCACCAGCCAAATATGCATGTAGTGATAGCATTATTTTGTTCTTGCTCTACTGTGTTACATTGCCAGCATATTACATGTGCTGACCCGTTTTCGGGCTGCAACATATTATGTTGCAGACTTTTCAGATGAGGAGTAAGGTTTGTTAGGTCGTTGCCGTGCTGCTCAGCTATGCCGTTGGAGTTGATGGACTCACTTTATCTTCCAAGCCTTCCGTTGTTATCGTATTAGATGGCCTTAAGCAATATTGTTGTAATAAGTTCTCTCTCTTGAGACATTCGATGTAATAAGTGTGTGAAAGTGTTATAGTTATAAATATGCATGCATTTGCATATTTATAACCTTGATTCTTTCGAATTGTCCAATGATATCCATCGACAGCCCGAGTATGTGTAGATTGGGTTCGTTTTCCCATATGCTTTCCTCTGGAAATGACGCATAAATTTTGTCGGTGCTCCCCTGTTGTTCTCCGGGTACACATCCTCCCTGTTTATTGCAGAGACGTGTATCTGGAGAACAGCGGGGAGGTGCTGCCGAAATTTTGCGTCAGATCCGGAGCATAGCATGGGAAAATGAACCAAATCTACACATACTCGGGTGGGATTAGGACCTATCATTACCTATTAGAGTGTAGGTTGCATGGACGTAATAAAATTGACAAAGTAGATCAACTGATGAATATATATACATGGTGAATTATATATATATATATATATATATATATATATATATATATATATATATATATATATATATTTGTTGTGTGTCCAGTAGCTCTGAAAGTCAAGATGAGTGATCGTGCGTGGATGTATACCGTTCACACTGGTCAGAACAAATGGAGCGTTGAATAGTTCACAAAAACCAAGGGGTTTGTGCAAGCCGCATTTGCAAATGGCCAGAGGAAAACCTGGTGCCCCTGTTTTCGGTGCGGCAATTGGGAAAAGAGGATAGAGGCTGAAATGGGCAAACACCTACAGAAGAGTGGTTTTACGCCCGATTATACTGTGTGGACATATCATGGTGAGTCTGCCCAACGTGACCGAGCTGAGGTGGATCATCGTCGCACCGACAAGCATGGTACCGGGATGGAAAACATGGTGCAAGACTATGATGATGCTCGGGATTCGGATGAGGAGATGGAGGAATATGCAAAGGCCTTCAATGAAATGTTGGAGTTTTCAACACGTCCGCTCCAGGAGCACACTGAGCTTTGTCAGTTGGATGCCATCTCACAAGGAATGGCTCTGAAGGCTCAGTTCAACTTGGGCAGAGAATGCTACGACGCAATGATGACAGTATTTGGACGCTTTCTACCCAAAGTCCATGTAATGCCTGCAAACCTGTACCAGTCGGACAAAATCCTCCGTGCACTAAAGATTCCCTATGAGAAGATACATGCATGTGAGAAAGGATGTGCCCTATTTAGGCTTGACTATGCGGACTTGAACTATTGTCCCATTTGCAAGTCTTCCAGGTATGTTGTGGTAGATAATGATATGGGTGAGAAGACACAGACCAAAATCCCCGTTAGTGTTCTTCGGTATATGCCAATCGTACCAAGACCTCAACGTCTTTTCATGGTCGAAGAGACGGCCAGACAGATGACATGGCACAAAACAGGCAAAAGAACCGAACTAGATGCAGATGGGAATTTGATGATGCTACACACATCGGATGGTGTTGCGTGGAAAAAGTTTGATGAATTACATGCTGACAAAGCGGCAAATCCGAGGCATCCTCGAGTCGGCATCAGCACGGATGGGTTCAGTGTGTTTGGTATGACGACAGCCCAATACAGTTGTTGGCCCGTATTTATCTTTCCACTCAATCTCCCCCCCCCCCGGGTAGATTATGCAAAGAAAGAACATTTTCCTAACGTTGATAATTCCAGGGCCCAACTATCCGGGGAAAATATGAATGTGTACATGCAGCCGCTTAAGGACAAATTGCAAGAAGCCTGGGATAATGGGTTCAAGACATACGACGCCTATAGCAAATGGAACTTCATAATGCGTGCCTGGTACATGTACTCGACGCATGACTTGCCGGCGTATGCGCTATTCGTTGGCTAGTGTGTGCATGGAAGGTTCCCGTGCCCCACATGCAAGGGAGCTCTTGAGTTTCGTTGGCTTCAGGCCGGTCGCAAGTTTTCTTGCTGCAACATGCATAGACCGTTTCTGAATCCTCGCCATAAGTTCAGGAAAGTCAAGAAGAACTTCATCAGAGGTAGAGTTGTCAAAAACTCTGCACCACCTGCGTTGACAGGCCAACAGACCCTGGATCAGTTAAACGCTCTCAAGACAGATCCAGAGCGTCTAGGGTACTTCAAGGGGTATAATTCTAAGCACGCCTGGACTCACAAGACATGCTTATGGGATCTGCCTTACTTCAAAGACCTCCTTTGCCCACACAACATCGACGTGATGCACACTGAAAAGAATATCGCCGAGGCACTTTTTGGTACATTGTTCGGCCTAGATGGGAAGTCAAAGGATAATACTAAGGCTAGAGTCGATCTGGAGGCGCTATGTGATAGGCCACTACAAAACATGAAAGAACCGAAAGGAAAGCAGAACTGGACGAAGCCAAAGGCATGGTTCAATCTTGGAAGGCCAGCTATGAGGGAAATTATCTTGTGGGTGAAAATGCATTTGATGTTCCCCGATGGGTATGCAGCGAATCTAAAGAGGGGAGCGAGTCTTGAAAAATTGAAGATATTTGGTCTCAAGAGTCATAATTGGCACATATGGATTGAGCGGGTAATGCCGGTTCTGTTGCGTGGCTTCATCCCTGAGGATGAATGGCTAGTACTGGCAGAACTCAGCTATTTCTTCTATGTTCTTTGTGCGAAAGAACTATCGGCTGGCGTGCTAGAAGAAATGGAAGAGTTGGCGCCGGAGTTGATCTGCAAGTTAGAGAAGATCTTTCCACCGGGCTTCTTTAATCCAATGCAGCATTTGATTTTGCATCTCCCGACCGAGGCAAGATGGGGGGGGGCGTGCAAAATCGTTGGTGCTACCCAACTGAGAGGATGCAGAAGACGGTTTGAGAAAAATGTAAAAATAAACGTAGAATTGAAGCATCGATGGCTGAGTCATTCATCACTGAGGAGGCGGCAAACTTCGTGACAGCACACTACGAAGCCAAAAATCGTCATTTGCATAATCCGAAGCCTCGGTACAATGCCGACGACCCTAAAAAGGGTGGATCCAACCTCAGCCTATTCAAAGGGAATCTCGCACCAGCCAGTGTTTCAAATTCAGTATCTTTGGATAACGAATAATGGCGGACCATTTCATTGTATATCTTCAACAACCTGATAGAAGTGCGGCTGTACATCGAGTAAGTTCTCGGTACATTGTTTCGCAACCTCTATTTCATTTGAACTGCTCTTATTCCTGGATATTTCATACAGTCGATATGTCACCATATTCTCGTATGGAGCGGTGATCCAAAAGGATTCCGTCGAAGTGTATGAGCTTCTCGCAAAGCAAGGAGGCGGCTATCCCGGTTTCATCTCTTGGTTCAAACAAACGGTAATTTCTATTAGACAATTTCATTTCATTCGCTAATTTGTGCGTAATGCAACAATCCTTTCGTATTAAACTTGTAGGCTAATTCAGAGTCTATGGACGCCGAATTGAGACAAGTCGCTAATGGTTTTGACTATAAGGTCCGTTCATTTGACAAATACGACATCAACGGGTATCGCTTTCGTACCTATGGCAAAGAGCTATCTATGGCCGACCGAAAGTCTACAAATTGTTGTGTATCTGCTATCGGCGAAGGAGGTACCAAGTATTATGGGAGAGTTGAAGCAATTTATGAACTTCTATTCTATGGTGAAAACCCACCGAATGTTGTAGTCTTCAAATGTTATTGGTTTCAGCCGAAGGAGACTAGAAGGACTCATGAACATATAGGGCTAGTTGAAATCAACCAAAGCACCCATTTAGATGTTCCTGATGTCTATATTACGGCTGAACAGGCGACCCAAGTATTCTATCTACCGTGGGCCTGCCAAACTAATCCAAATCTGAAAGGTTGGGATGTCGTTTATGAAGTGCCGCCACGTGCTAGACTATCTCCCCCAAAGGAAGAGGATTATGAACCTCACATTAACCCAGACACATATGAAGGAGAATTCTTCCAAGAGACACGTCTTTCCAAAAAGCGTTTCAAGAATCACTATACTTCACCCCAAAACATTGAAGTAGACAGCGACAGTGAATCCGACATCACCCCAGAGGAGGAACAAGAAGAGCTGGAACAAGAAGAGGTTACTGCTGCGGATGACCTGTCAATGCTTGACCGATTACGTCAAGGTGGCCTTCCACATGTTGATGCCACTGAACCCTATGAGCCCGTCATTGATTATAGTGATGATGATGATTATTGTAACATCCCAAATTTTCAAATATGGAATGTTATACATAGTCATCCATCCATATCATATTTTATTCGCAATTCGTCTCGCGATCCTCAAAATCCTAAGCAACTCAAGGACCCTCGGAGAGAGTTGGAGATTACCCGGTTTTCAAATTTGATTTTATCAAATTTTGAAGTGAGGATTTTTGGTTTTAATTATTTTCTCTCCAAAAATATTTCATACTAAAATATATGAGAGGAAATAATATGACTTCTCCAAGATAACTGAAATATTGGAGGAAAATATTAAAATCAAATATTTGTTTATTTGGATGTTATTGCAATTTTGTTTGCATTAGAAAAATTGCATGTTTTTCAAAATTGCATTTTAGGGCCAAGAAAATGTTCATCTCGTTCTAAATATTTTATTTAGACGGGGAAAATTTATTTTGGCATTTTTAGATTTTTTTTTCTTTTTTTAGGATTCTATTTCGGTCGGCGAAATTATTTACAAAAAGGTTCCCGCGCCGACTGGGCCTAAGGCCCAGCCGACGCCTCTTGCGAGCGCGCGCGCCGCCGCCGCCGCCACTCGGACCGGAGTCCGAGTTGGACTCCGCCTCCGCCGCGCCTTGCCCCCTCCTCCAAGTCGCCGCCCCCGCCCCTTTATATACGCCGCCACCCCGCCCAAACACCACACCACCGCCGCCGCCGCCCGCGCCGCCTAGCCACCGCCGCCTCCCCTAAGCCGCCGCCCTGCCGGACCTCTCACCGGAGGTAGCCGCCGCGCCCCGCCACCGGTTTTTTTTATAAAGACCGTTCTGTTTTTTTAGAGTACCTAGATCCGTTTTTTTGGATTCGCCAGTTTTTCTCGGTTCTTCTAGTTAGCGGACGTTCGTCCGAACGCTCGTTTTAACGAACGGTTCTTCGCCCGTTAGCTACAGCTAACGAACGCTCGTTCGTTAGTCTGCTCGTGATTTTTCTTTTATCGGATTTATTCCGCGATTTTTCTCTGATCGCGATTTCTGATCCGATCTTAGGTTTTGTTTTTCTTTTCGCTCGTTAGTCGGACTCAGGTGATTCAAGCACCTAGAGTTTTGTCTCGAAACCCTCTTTCCGTTTAACCAACTCAAACAAGTTTTCTCTACTGTAAAATTTGACCTAGTTTCAGATTAGTAAACGAAGCTTCTTTCTTTCACCGTTTGAGCTTCGTTGCTCCATTTGATTAAACTCTTTTTGCGAACCGGAGTTCTTAAGTTGAAACTTCTGGTAAACCTCTTTTGTTTGAGTTCTGCTTGTGCATCGTTGCTTGTTACTTATGTATGCTATTGTTTGCTTGCGATAGAACACCCGGAGTGTGAAGCGTGCTACTACGAGTCCCTAGGTTTCATAGATCGTCAGCAAGGCAAGTAACACTTTGATCATAGCCCTTTTATCACCCAGTTTTTATGCATTAGTTCCAATCCTCAAACATTGCATGATTAGGATGTCATTAACTTGTGGGTTGGGAAGTAGTTGATGAGGTAGAACCTATTACCCTGCCATATTCAAACCCTTGGGAGTTACTTCTACGCGTTGCTTATATTACTATGCTATGCTATGCTATGCTCGTAGACGTGGTTTGGGTTTGAGTGAAATCCATGACAGATGTGAGCTTGTTAATTAATGGTTCAACTTAAGGTGGCAACTTAAATTAACATCTGGGTGGATTGAGGCTCCTAGAGTACCCAGTGTTGCCTGTATTTTTGGAAATCCCGGAGTACCCGTGTGATCTTCCTATGGACCGCCACCCAGGTTCAAAGGGAACTGAGATGATTCATGCTAGAAACTTCCGTGTGCAGCCACAAGCTATTATGGGCTCTAGCATAGTTGAGTAAGTTACGTGAAGCTCTTGAAGAGGCAGATCTGCAGGTAGTGGGATGTAGGTTTGGTATGGTCTGTCCGGAGTAGAGAGTTAATGTTTCTGAAAGACTGTGTCTCGGTCATTTGTTTCTCAAACACCCTGTAGTGCGAGAAATCCAATGGAGGCGATTGAGTCTTGTGGGGAAAAGTGCGCAAACCTCTGCAGAGTGTACAATCTAATCATGGTTAGCCGTGTCCCCGGTTATGGACAATTCTTGAGTATCTAGTACTTGGGTTATCAAAAGTATCTCATCATGTTTAACTAATATTATTGGGTTGTTAATCACTTTAATTGGGATTGAGTTGGAGGAACCTTCTCAATGTTGTTTCAACTACCATGATAGTTAAATAAAAATCTCTTCCTTTGTTGTACGGAAAAATTGGCTTTTTGCAAAACTGTAACCATAGAGCTTTCCACCAGCCAAATATGCATGTAGTGATAGCATTATTTTGTTCTTGCTCTACTGTGTTACATTGCCAGCATATTACATGTGCTGACCCGTTTTTGGGCTGCAACATATTATGTTGCAGACTTTTCAGACGAGGAGTAAGGTTTGTTAGGTCGTTGCCGTGCAGCTCAGCTATGCCGTTGGAGTTGATGGACTCACTTTATCTTCCAAGCCTTCCGTTGTTATCGTATTAGATGGCCTTAAGCCATATTGTTGTAATAAGTTCTCTCTCTTGAGACATTCGATGTAATAAGTGTGTGATTGCTACTCTGTTATAAATCCTTCGAGTACTGTGTGTGTCAGCATTACCGATCCAGGGATGACACTCAAGCACAGAGACTTGACCATCTGAGGTCGGGTCGCTACAAGATGGTATCAGAGCACACGCTGAGTGTAGGACACGACCACTAAGATAAACCCTAGGTCACACTTCTCTTCTCATTTCTGACTCCTCTCCATTTTCTACTCTTTAGGATGACGGAGATGAAGAAAAAGTTTGCACAACCGGATGAAGACACACCTTTTGGACGCCACTTGAAGGAAGTCACTAGGTACTTGAACATTGGAATACCAAGCTTCACCGGGATGTACAACGCCACTTTACCTGAAGAGGAGCGCTGGAGGATTCAAGTACAAGTTCCAGGAAGGACGTTCTCGCCAACTTCTAAACCCATAGAGTTTTCTTTCGAAGCACCCACTTGGAGTTTAGGCAAGAGCATGGCAGCCCACATTACCATTGGACGCATTGGAGAAGTTTACAACAGGGAGCTTAAGGACACTATTTACCAAATATGTGGGCGCCGAGACGAGCAATGGGAAGTAATCAGCACCAAGATGGATAGATCCATTGCAGCTTTCATCTAGGAGTTAAACCAGCACATCCGACGTCAGGAAAACCAGATGTGCGCGGACATGATGGACTTAAAGAAGGCGAAGACTAGAATCATCGAGCTAGAGGAAGAACTCAAGTTTGTATGCAATGGGTATGAGGAGGAAATCAAGACACTACTGGAGAAGAATGACGACCTAGTCAAGAAGATCGGAGTATTCATGGGAGGACCAGCACCAATAGAAGAAGAAGAAGAAGAACCCAAGGAGATACGCCCCGAGGACTACATCATCATCGACGACACCGATTCCGATCCTAGTGATGATGACTTTGAAGACGAAGCTGGAGCAGACATCATGGAGTCTTCCACCGATCAAAATTTCTAGATGACTACCATATATCACTAGT
This sequence comes from Triticum dicoccoides, assembly GCF_002162155.2. Lineage (NCBI taxonomy): Eukaryota > Viridiplantae > Streptophyta > Magnoliopsida > Poales > Poaceae > Triticum > Triticum dicoccoides. Next base: position 751,463,947 of record NC_041382.1, read on the forward strand.
ATTCCCCCATGTATTTAGTAGTAGTTGAGCACTTGTGCGATAGTTCTAGATCGTTTGTATGCCCTTGCTTGATTGATTGAGTGAAATGATTGTCTTTGTCTGATGTGCATATGGGTAGTGTTTTCTCATTAGACCCCTTCTCTATTCTAAATCTCTTCCATCTAAACCCCTCAGATGCCTCCGAGACGTGACATCGGTTTTGCCTTTCCATCGGAGCTCACCCAGTTAATCCAACAGCAGAATACCTTGATGCAATTGCTAGTTCAGAATCAGGGCAACAACAACAACAACAACATCCCGTCGCCCGTGGACAACCTAGCCCGTTTTCTAAGGTTACAGCCGCCGGTGTTTTCCAGTAGCACCAAGCCCATAGTTGCGGACGATTGGCTATGCCGTATTGGAAGGGAGTTGACCACCGCAGGTTGCACAGATGCTGAGAGAGTGCGCTTTGCCGCACATCAATTGGATGGACCAGCAGCCTCATGGTGGGAGAATTACACAGCCACTTTCCCTATAGCAAATGTCACTTGGGACCAGTTTCAGCAAGCTTTCCGCACAGCTCATGTCTCCACTGGAGCTATGCAAATGAAGAAGCGGGAGTTCCGCAACTTACGTCAGGGGAACCGTACTGTGGCTCAGTATGTGGATGATTTTAGCAAGTTATCACGCTACGCCCCTGATGATGTGGCCACAGATGCCGCGAAGCAGGAGAATTTTATGGAAGGGTTGAATGATGAGATGAGTATGCAGTTGATGGTAGCAACCTTCAACAACTACCAGGAGTTGGTAGATAAGGCTCTTATGATTGAAGGGAAGCAGCAGCAGATTGAGAGTCGCAAGAGGAAGTATGGACAAGGAAAGTATAACTCAGGAGCTCAGCAAAAACCTCGCCTAACCCCGAACCCGAGAGGACTTGTTCATAACCATGGAGGTCACAACCACACTAGAGGAGGATCGCATAACCACAATGGATCTAAGAATGGGAATGGGAACGGAACCAACAATAATCATAACCGCTCCAACCCAGCCACACCCGCCAAAAGAGACTTAAGTCATGTTACTTGTTTCAAGTGCGGGAAGACTGGACACTACGCCACGGAGTGCCCTGAAGGAAAGAATGGAAATGGAAATGGGAGCGCTGGGAAGAAGCCAAATCCATTCAACAAAGGACAAGTGAACCACGTTAACGTGGAGGAGGTTGAAGAGCAGCTGGACGCGGTAATAGGTAAGTTTTTGGTTAAGTCATTTACCGCTCTTGTTCTTTTCGATACTGGTGCATCGCATTCATATATATCAAGGGGATTCGTGGATAAGTTTAAACTACCAACCCAGACCCTTGGGACCCCTCTTTTAGTGAGTTCACCCGGAGCAGAGTATATGGCTAGCCGATGGTGTGACCAGATACCCTTAACCATTGGTACACATGTTTTTCTGTCCGACCTAATTATCTTGGAGTCACAAGGATTGGATGTGATATTGGGTATGGACTGGATGTCAAAGTTTGGAGGAAGCATTGATTGTGCTAGTAAGTCTATTTATCTCACCACCCCGGAAGGGAAAAGGATTAAGTATGTATCTAGGCATGTGCCTAGGAGGAGTCAAGTGAATGCCCTTATGGGAGTTGTTCAGGAGGAAGTGCCTGTAGTGAAGAATTACCCGGATGTTTTCCTAGAGGAGCTACCAGGCATGCCACCGGATAGAGACATTGAGTTTTTGATAGAGTTGTTGCCAGGTACAGGACCAATATCCAAGAGACCCTATCGGATGCCCGCAAATGATCTGGAAGAAATTAAGAAACAGAAAGGATACATCCGAAGAAGTTCATCACCTTGGGGAGCCCCAGTACTTTTGGTTGAGAAGAAGGATAAATCCCTGAGGATGGTTGTTGATTACCGAGCATTAAATGAAGTGGTGATTAAGAACAAGTACCCACTGCCGATGATCAACGATCTGTTTGATCAGTTGCAAGAAGCTAAAGTGTTTTCGAAGATCGATTTGCGATCGGGGTATCATCAATTAAAGATACGAGAGAAGGACATACTGAAGACAGCGTTCACAACACGACATGTATTATACAAGTACACGGTCATGTCATTTGGACTGACTAACGCCCCTGCCTATTTCATGAGCATGATGAACAAGGTGTTCATGGAGTATTTGGACAAGTTTGTTGTGGTGTTTATTGATGATATTATGGTATACTCGAAGAACGAGGAGGAGCACAAGGAGCATCTGTGCTTAGTTCTCGAGAAACTCAGGGAACACCAGTTGTATGCTAAGTTTAGCAAATGCAAATTTTAGTTGAAGGAAGTCGGATTCCTTGGACATGTTATATCGGGAGAAGGTATAGCAGTAGACCCCAGCAAAATTCAGTCAGTCACTGAATGGTTGGCACCCACTTCAGTTAGCGAGATCCGCAGTTTTCTTGGACTCGCAGGATACTACCGGAGATTCATTGAGAACTTTTCCAAGATTGCAAAGCCAATGACTGAACTATTGAAGAAGGATACTAAGTTTAAATGGACAGAAGATTGCGAGGCAAGTTTCCAGGAGTTGAAGAAACGCTTGACTACAACGCCAGTGCTAACACTGCCAGATATACATAAGGAGTTCCAAGTGTACTGCGATGCCTCACGCTTAGGACTTGGATGTGTGCTTATGCAGGACGGGAGAGTTGTTTCGTATGCCTCACGACAACTGCAACCTCATGAGTTAAACTATGCCATGCATGATTTGGAGCTAGCAGTAGTAGTACATACATTGAAGACATGGAGACATTACCTTATTGGAAACCGTTGTGATGTGTACACGGACCATAAGAGTTTGAAGTACATTTTCACCCAAAAGGAGCTGAACCTTCAACAGAGGAGATGGTTGGAGCTTATAAAGGATTATGACATGAAGTTACACTATCATCCAGGAAAGGCCAATGTCGTAGCAGACGCTTTGAGCCGGAAGAGTTATGCTAATATCCTTGAAAGCAAGGGACTGCCGAAGGAATTAGCAGAGGACATCATGGAACTTCGATTGGAGATTGTTCCTAGAGGATTTATTGCAACAATGGAGGTCCAGTCGACATTGCTGGACAAGATTCGAGAAGCTCGGAAGGAGGACAAGGAGATTGCCGAGATAAAGGAGAAGATGAGCAAAGGAAAGGCCAAAGGTTTCATGAAGATGAGCACGATACCCTATGGTTTGAGGACCGAGTTTATGTGCCCAATAACCAGGAGATCAGGAAGTTAATACGTCAAGAGGCCCATGACTCACGATACTCGATACACCCCGGAAACACCGAGATGTATTTGGATTTGAAGGAACGTTTCTGGTGGACTGGTATGAAGAAGGATATTGTCGAGTATGTCGCCGTATGTGATGTATGTCAGCGCGTGAAGGTGGAGCATCAGAAGCCAGCAGGATTGTTACAGCCTATGCCGATACCCGAATGGAAGTGGGATAAACTGGGCATGGACTTCATCACCGGATTGCCCAGGACCAAAGCAGGATATGATTCCATATGGGTAGTAGTTGAACGCTTGACCAAAGTAGCTCACTTCATCCTAGTGAAAACCACCTATACAAGTGCAAAGTTGGCCAAGATATATATGTCTAGGATCGTATGTCTACATGGAGTTCCGAGGACCATCGTATCAGATCGAGGAACACAGTTTACCTCAAAGTTTTGGCACCAGTTGCACCAGACTTTGGGAACGAGATTGGAGTTTAGTGCAGCATTTCACCCGCAGACGGATGGACAAACAGAGAGAGCCAAATGTTGGAGGACATGTTGAGAGCCTGTGCGCTGGATTATGGATCTAGTTGGGATGACAATTTGCCATACAGAGTTTTCATACAACAATAGCTATCAATCCAGTTTGAAGATGGCACCGTTTGAAGCCCTGTATGGACGAAGGTGCAGAACACCGTTAATGTGGGACGAGGTAGGAGACCGACAGTTGTTTGGACCAGACTTGATCAAGGAGTCTGAGGAGAAAGTTAAATTGATACGTGACAGACTGAAGATTGCTCAGTCCAGGCAGAAGAGTTATGCTGACTCAAAACGCAAGGAGGTAACCTATGAAATTGGAGATCGAGCATATCTGCGAGTATCACCCTTGCGAGGAGTGAACCGTTTTGGAGTTAAGGGAAAGTTAGCCCCGAGATTTGTAGGACCGTATCGTATTTTGGAACGGATGGGAGAAGTTGCCTACAAGTTGGAGTTACCCGAGGGATTGTCAGGAGTTCATGACGTGTTTCACGTTTCACAGCTGAAGAAGTGTCATGCTGAGATGGCAGATATACCGCTGAGAGATACAGTACCCCTGGAGGTGATTCACTTGGACAATGATTTGACTTACGAGGAAAAACAAGTTAAGATTCTTGAGTTTGCCAGCAGAGTCACCCGTAGTAAGGTTATCAAGTTTTGTAAAGTTCAGTGGAGCCACCATACCGAGGATGAAGCCACGTGGGAACGAGAGGATCATCTTCGCAAAGACCACCCACACCTATTTCTAGCCAACCCGAATCTCGAGGGCGAGATTCATCTTAAGGGGGGTAGGTTTGTAACATCCCAAATTTTCAAATTTGGAATGTTATACATAGTCATCCATGCATATCATATTTTATTCGCAATTCGACTCGCGATCCTCAAAATCCTAAGCAACTCAAGGACCCTCGGAGAGAGTTGGGGATTACCCGGTTTTCAAATTTAATTTTATCAAATTTTGAAACGAGGATTTTTGGTTTTAATTATTTTCTCTCCAAAAATATTTCATACTAAAATATATGAAAGGCATAAGGAATATTTGTCCTACAAGGAGTTAAGACCTAGACTTATATCCGGTTTGTATTAGAGATAGACTAGTCCTAATCCTAATAGGACTCTACATGTAACCCGCCCCTCCAACATATATAAGGAGGGGCAGGGCTCCCCAAAGGGGGGACAAGATTGACAGGTTTTACAAGTTGGACAAGTTAGGTTTAGACAATAGCTCTCGAGATAGAGCACTCTTGTAACCGTGATCATGATCATCAATATCAATGAAGCAGGATGTAGGCTTTTACCTCCACCGTGAGGGGCCGAATCTGGGTAAAAACATCGCGTGTCTCGTCCCGCTCAACCCCTCTCAAGCTATCACATAGATGCGTTGGCGTCGTGACTAAGTCCTGACACTAAGGACATCTGCCGTGACAATTCCACGACAGTTGGCGCCCACCGTGGGGCTAGGCGCACGGTGGTGTTGAGTTCTTGGAAGGATCTTTCTCAGGGATCGCGAAGCTCGCAATTATCGGATGAGAAAGTGCCGGCACAGAAAGCCCACGGGGTAACCCGGCAGTAGACAACCTTGGACAGACAGCCTCGGACAAAGCCTATAAGAGAATTTAGGGTTGTGAGCGTGGCCGCGCGGGACGAGGGGATCCACCTGGATCGATTTCCTTCACGGTGTTCTACAAAAATCGCCGAGACCGACAGGAAGATTCCCTTGACACCATTGCAGAAATCTACCAAAGGAGACTCATTTTCCGGGTCGGAGGCAGAGTTCGCGATAGCCGTGTGTGGACAGTCAAGAAAATACAGCCACATCTTACCATCTACGGATAAGTACACAAGACCTGAATTATTGCTAGTACTGGTACATGTCAGATCAAGAAGGTTCTCCCAAAAGGAGGCATCCATAGTTTGCTACGTGCAGACCGGGTCAAATCAAAGAAAAAGAGGAACACGGGTTAACTTCCACCACTGCTACAGCGTATTGCCGAGATGGACAGGGGTTCAGAGGATTTTTTATTTGGTTATTAAGTGGTATGCCGTACGTCGTGGAATCGGTCCAATGGCAAGTATCCGCTGAGAAAACAGATCTCTGCTAACCGTTCCAAAGTACTACTAGTATCATGGGCATTAAAAAGGATGAAAAAAAATCATCAGAAGGAAAGATGCGGTCTGCCGGGTTGGAATGCTACTAGTATACGTGATTTTGGACAGTACTACTTGAGTACATCACGTGAGAAAAAAAAGGGGGGGGGGCTATGAGGGCGCTAGTAGGACAAGCTACTACTATTACAGAGCAGGGGTATACGCCTGTCACATCTTTTCAAGGTTGCGAACTGAAGAGGCAGAGTCTCTGAGGATAAGAACTATTGACAGCAAAAACATATAGCAGCAGATTGCACCACCTGGGCAGTGTGTAGCAAAAACAATAAAGACGAGCCATCCTTGAAGCAGTAATGATAAGCCGGCATCGGTGCATCTTACTAGGAAATTTTTACCTTGCACTTGGATCATTTGTCGTCCAGATAAATCAGGTGATATTCATCCGAATCTACTTTTAACACATATTGTTTTTTGTCAAAAAACAATTTATCTTTGCTGCAATGTTTTTATGCAGGATAGTTATTTATGACAAATGTATTGTTATAGCGCGTGCCAGCATAGTTTTGCAGTGGCGTTCTTCCGGGCCATGCTGCTCGACGGATACACATGCAAATCGCCGCCCTCGCTGTTCGGTTTACATCCGTCCACGCATGCGGCCAACTCATTATCCGCGCCGGTTTACAAACATCACGGCCGACTCACCCGTCCGCACCAGTTTACCACACTGCGGCCGGTTCACCCGTGATTAATTTCAGCTTCATACAGTTATCATCAACTTCATGGCGGGTTATTTCCGGCCTAAACACATCAGGTTATACCCATATGAAATATATTTTATTAAGCACATATTATTTTTATCAAAGAGCAGTTTATCTTTGCCTTGGTCTGCAATACTATTTATGCAGGACAATTGTTCATTACAAATGAGGCGCTATGTTACGGGCACGAAGCACGCGCTAGCAACGTTCTGCAATGGCGTTTCGTCCGTGTCCTACCACCCGGTGAATGAATGTGAGAAGGTCGCCGTCCCTGTGGCCCGGTTTACATCAGCTTGCCGGGACCGCACCCGCGATTAACTCGCCCAACTGTGGCGGTTTACGACACCGGTGCCGATTTTCCCCGTCCGCACCGGTTTAAAATGTCACGGCCGACTCATTTGTCTGAACCACTGATGCTGCGATCGTCTCTGCCATCCATCTCTTGCGGCCTGGTCTACATCAACACACTGGGCCGCACCTGTCAGCATGAGCTGTTTATTGAGTATGAGCAAGTCACCGCTTGGGAAGCCGGTTTTCTCTTCCAACAAATTAGAGGCAAATTATCATATATCATCAACCGTCGTTTGCACTGGATGGTTCATTGGGCAGGCGCACAAGTCGCCGCCACTACTGTTTTAGTTAACTTCAAATCGCCAGTTGGAAGGAACCATTGGCCGAGTTGCTGACACGGCTCATATGGGATCATTTATAACCCGCCGCAGTCACCTCAACCTTCTGTGGGTTCACATCATGCTATCAACATCAATAATATACAAGTTATGCCGGTTTATATCACGGTCAAATATGGAGAGTCTCAAGCCAACTCCCTGAGTCACCTCTGAGACTCGGGGGCTACGATGACATGACTCAGCAAATGTTGCCAGTTTCAGCCGGTTTAAGAACCCCAGGATGATGGAGGGAAAGATAACCCAGTCCTGGAGGCTAATGTTATATTGATGAAAGTTTAAAGGCCGTCAGAAAATTTCCGGTTTAGAAAGTATATGACAGTTACAAAATCCCGGCTCAATGAAGAAGATCCAGGTCATCAAAAAGGATTCCGGTTTAAAATCCGGCTCAAGGGAAGTCAGTCTGACTACAGCTCTCAAATATCCGGTTTACAGTTCGGTTCAAGGGAAATCTGTTCTCCCACAAAGCTCTAGAGCGCTCAAATCGGGGTTAACAATGTCCGGTTCAAAAAGGAATTAACTTCTCGCAAGTTCGAGTTTAAAGGTCGTCAGAAAATTTTCCGGCTGAAAATGAAGATTCCGGTTTAAAATCCGGTTCAAGGGAAAGATGTCTCCCACAAAGCTTTGAAGCTCTCAATATCCGGTTCAAGATCCCGGTTCAAGAAGAATTTATCTCTTGCAAAAAGTTAAAAATTTCCGAAGAGGACCTGCTGCCACGATGCGCGGTTCAAACATGGGTATCCCGCCTTACTGGCCTGACATATTATTGATCACATGGGGGCGTCTGCTTCATAAAGCGGGGTCTCTGTTCTTTTACATCATGTGTGGTTACACGGAGTTGTTCTAAAGTGGCCTCCGGTTTACCCCTTGAGTTAGCTTTTCAAAAGCATCATGTTATATCTCTTGGGGGCTTGGTTGCGTCCGAACCATAGCAACACCATTTGGTAGGCGAAAAACCACAATATCATTTGGGGACTTGTGGTCATGTTTGAACCATAGTCACGCCTCTTGATAGGCGAGAGCCACCAGATCACTTGGGGACTTGGTCAAGTCTGAACCAGTCATGCCTCTTGATCGGCCTAAGGCCACAGAATCACTTGGGGGCTTGGTCGAACCCGAACCATTGCCATGCCACTTGATCGGCATAAATGCCACGGTTTCATTTGGGAACCTGGCTGACTTGAACCATAGCTACACCTATCGGGAACTTGGTCGTGTCCGACCATGGTAACGCCATCTGATCAGCTCAAATAAGCCCCTTTTTGCAACGGTTTTATCATTGCCTTTGCTTCACAATTTTCTTTGATAGATATTTCTTTCTTTTTATTGCGTTTTTAAACTGACATTTCTTAAACCGGTTCGACTGTCAATTACAAATGGACGGGACACGGTCAAATCTTAATCCGGAGACTATCTGCCCGGTTTTATTTGATGTTACCATCTTATTATGGAGTAAACCAGTGTTTATCAACCCGGCTCGGCTTTCAACTACAAGTTGTTAGTACACGATCAAGTTATAATCCGGAGACTATCAGCCCGGTCTGGTTTGACTACGAGTCGCCAGTATTATATATGGATAATCCGGTGTCTATCATAACCCGGTACAGTTTTATCATAAACCGGCACAATAAGGAAAGAGTTATCAGTACTCGAGATTGGGGTTATCACCTTTACTACAAAAAGTTGGTAAAACCAACAATGTGATTCAATGTCACAGGTATGATATATTTCATATTTGATTATTCTTAAGTGCAGCCTTGGTTATAAACCCGGGTTATATGTTGGGCGTTATGACCCGTCCGGCGGTAAACCGCCAGGACACTTTAAACTTGTTGTATGCAGAAACAGGTTGAATAAAGCATAATTACAAATCACCGGTGTTTATTGAACCGACCTGGCTTTGGACTATAAGTCGCCAGTATATATTTGGATTGCACCATTGGAATTATGCGCTTATAAATCATTGAGTATATTATTCAAATCTTTAAATAGCCAACATGGCTGGATTTTTTATTATGGTTATTAACAGATGAGGTATTCAAAGTCGCTTTGGCGCAATGGCTATTATTTTATCAATGGATATGATTTATTCTACTCCCTCCGTCCCAAAAAACATGTCGCGGGCGTAGTTCACTGGTAATTTTGCAAAAAACCCTCGTGGTTTCAAAAGCGTTTCAAACAAGTCCCTCCACCCCATCTTCTTCCTCCGCCCGTCGCCTGCGCATCACCAGGGGCCGGCGCCGTCCAGCTGCGTGATTCACCAGGAGGCGGCGAGCCCAGCTGAGCTCCTTCGCCGTCGCAAAGTACATGCTCTCGCCGCCATCGGCAGTTACCTCCTCCACCGCCGCAGCCCAGACCTGCGCCGCCGCGGTCCCCTCCCGCTGCGATTACCTGCGAGCGTCACCGGAATCTCCCGCTATGTCTTCTTCGAGGCCGTGCGCGTCCCTCCTCGAGCTCCCCCGCATCCTCCTGAAGCCCGCGCACATCCTCCTCGTCCTCCCGCGCATCCTCTTCAAGCTCCGGCGCGTGCACCGTCGTGATCCCCTACCGACGTCGCCGGAGCCTGCCTCCATGATCCGGTGGACCAGGAGCTCGCGCATGTGATCCTCGATCTCCAGTGCGACCTCGTCGATCTCCCACGCCCGCGCACCCGTGCTGCTCCTTCTCCCCTGCCGACGCACCCGTGCGGCTGCTTCTCCCCTGTCACCGGTGGTCTCTGCCCGTGCTGTTGCTGCTCCACTGACCCTGCCCATGCTGCCGCTGCTCCACTGACCCTTCCCGTGCTGCTGCTGCTCCACTGAGCTGCCCGTGTTGCTGCTCCTTGACCCTGCCCGTGCTGCTGTTGCTGCTACTCTGCACCCTGAAGAAGGTACAGTAAAACTGTGTGATGGTGATGTAAAACTTCAATTTGTACTTCTACTTATGATGGTGATGTAAAACTGTGTGTGACAAATGGAGCAGAAAAATACTTCAGCTTATGGTGAAGTAGAGTAGCATCTTGATCCAATTGACAAATGGAGCAGAAAAATACTCCTATCCAAATGAAGAAATCTACTGAATTCTTGTAAAAATGTCTACTGAATTTGCTCCATGTTCTAAACAGAGTACTCCTATAGTAAAGATGCTTCAAGATGGCCCTCTATAAATTTGTCACAAAAGGTATAGGCTAGAGTTCAGACCTCCCATCCTTTTGCATATTTTGTTATTCAAGGGATGCACCAATATCAGGAGGTCTGCAATTTGAGGCTAAAAGTTTCATAGATGAAAAGTTGCTCTAATATCAGGAGCATTGAGCCTACATGAAAAGTTAATGTCAATATCAGGAACTAATTCAAATATGTTGGACAATATAAGGAACTAATTACTGAAGCAAGGAAGTGTTAACTGAACTGAAACTAAATGACCATTTAAAATGACAAACTACTCCTAAGTGTGATGATTGCAACACAAAATCTGCTTCTGAACTGAAATCTAACTGAACTGAAATCTGCTCCTGCAGAGAGAAAAACAAAAATAAGCATCAGTTCAACCATGCCAAAGTATTTCCAAATCTGTTAAGCACTTGTCATGTCATAATCTTGGAGAAGGAAGAAGCAGTACATAGGAGATTCAGAACAGTAGCTAGCTAGATAGTCACAGTGCACAAATTCATGCTTGTGTGTAAAAGTTCACCAGTAATCTCTTTGTGCTGCTGTAAACAAAGATTGCAAGAAGATCTCAATCTTACTGATTGTTGTTGCGTGAGTATTATTGAGATCTTACTGATTGTTGTTTTTCTTCTTTTTCAGTTTATTTCCACTATATATACCCAGTCACCTAGGCAATACCAAAATGATAGAAAACCACTAATTTGGTTAGTTGAATTTGTTTCTGATAAGAATAAACCTAAAGAACAAGGAACTTCACTTTAACTAAAACTGAATTGTTAGAGGAGTATAACTTTTCTGCAATCCTCTGTGTAATTTGAAAAGAGGCTCATTTGTTAGAGCAGAGTAAGCGTATTATTGACACTAGTGTACCTTGGAGAGGCCCTTGAGATGGGTCTTGCCCTGTTCACAATGGCAATAAGGTCACAATGTTCTGAAATTAATAGGAGTTGTACCACAAACAGCGGCAGATCACTTAACAGCATTACATAAAGTTAAGCAAAATTAGTCAGAAAAAATGAAGTTGATAAACTAATGACATAAACTTCAAAATTGGTCATGATGGATTGGAGTTATTTCTGAAATGACAGGAGTTGGAAGTTTCATAAGAAATGAAATGGTGTTACAAAGGAGCGGCTTCATTTCTTAGTCATAACATTTCTTAGTCAGTAGTTCACATTTTTGTAATGCTTGCAACGCTCCTGTCATTCTACTCATTTTTTGTGTGTATATCCTTGTTATGGTACCATGATGTACTCATCTTTTGTCATTGATAGCAGGAGTATGGATTTGAACATGATGCCTCAAGAGGAAGACGATGAAGGTATTAATTTGAATTTGATGCCTCAAGAGGAGGAACCTCAAGTGGCAGAGAATGTAGTTATGGATTTGAACTTGATGCCTCAAGAGGAAGACGATGAAGATATGGACTGGATGCCTCAAGAAGATGAAGGGAAAGAGGATGAAGCTCAAGAAGAAGAGGATGAAGTTATGAATTGGATACTTCAAGAGAAGAGAAGAGAATTGTCAGATACGGAAAGGCATGGTGTTTACTTTGCCTTGCTGGTAATCGAGCACAGAGATGGGTCTATTCAACCAGACGACAAGCTACTAGTCTCAAACCTATTGGACATAAGTGTACGATCTGTTGAAAGAATCTGGGAACAGGCTAAAAAGCAAATTGCCGATGGCAAAGAAGTAGATGTCTCAAGCAAGAAGCCAGGAAGGTCTGGCCGAAAGAGAAAGGAGCTGGATCTAGAGAGGACCTCAACAATCCCACTGAATAAAAGAAGAACAATTTGATCTCTGGCACGGTCTCTAGGTGTGGCCCAATCGACCCTACATAAGAGGTTCCAGTTGAATGAGCTCAACCGCATCACAAGCACCGTGAAGCCTCACCTCAAGCTAGAGAACAAGCTTGCGAGATTGAAATTTTGTATGTCCATGGTCGATGACAATTCGATCTCAACTTCTTGGGCTATGTTAAAACCAATGACGAATATGGTTCACATCGATGAGAAGTGGTTTGACATGACGAGAGTGAAGAATAGTTACTATGTACTTCCAGGAGAACCCGAACCGAAGCGCACCGTGTCAAACACTCACAGCATTGGGAAGGTGATGTTCCTAACAGCTGTTGCCAAGCCTCGATATAACAATGAGGGGGAGCTAACATTCGATGGGAAGATCGGCATTTGGGCATTTGTCGAAGAGACTGAGGCAAAGCGGACAAGTCAAAACAGAACAAAGGGAACAAAAGTGTTGACATCAGTGAAAGTAACCAGGCATGTGTGCAGAGATTATCTAATCAGTAAGGTTATCCTGGCAATTCAGGATAAGTAGCCTGACAATGATGAGGGAGCAACAATATTCATCCAACGGGATAATGCAAAGCCTCATGTCCTTCCCAATGATGTAGCTTTTCGAGAAGCTGTGGAACATACTGATCTTGACATCCGATTGCTACAACAACCCCCAAATAGCCATGAGTTAAATTGTTTGGACCTCTGCTTCCATAGCTCTCTCCAGTCTCTAACCGACTGCAGATCACCTACAAACATCCAGGAACTGGTACAGGGTGTGGAAGAGGAATTCGAGAACTATGATCCCGACAAGTTGCACAGAAGCTTTATCACATTAGAAGCAGTTATGTTTGAAGTTATGAAAGACAAGGGAGGAAATCAATATAAGTTGCCCCACTTGCACAAGGATCGCTTTCAGAATGCTGGAATGGAAATAACCGGTGTATATTGCGACAGTCAGGTAGTTGTTGATACTAGGGCCATTATAGAAGAAATGGAATTGCAATAGGAAAAGAAAATGAAAGGAAAGAATTGGCTAGAGAAGGGAAAAGAAAGAAAATTAAAGGGAAGGGAAGGGAAGTGAAGTGAAGAAATGGCCAGAGAAAGGAAAAGAATGTAGCCAAGAGGGGACAAAGAGGCCCTTATGTCATGTAGTCAGGTAGTTGTTGATACCAAGTGCTCCTTGTGTATGTCTTGTGTAATCTTGTGTCAAAAGGGGAAAACGAGGCCATTATGTCATGTCCTTGTGTATGCCTTGTCTAATCCTTGTATACAACTCCTCGTTGGAATTTATTGGAATTTGGGTTATTTGGATTAATTGAATTATCTGGGTTATTTAGATTAATTGGATTAATTTGGATTATTTATATTAATTTGGGTTATTTGGATTTATTTGAATTGATTTTAGTTATTTGAATTAATTTAAAATATTTGGATTTATTTGAATAATTTGGATTAAAACTGAATTTGGGCTAACTTATAATCCAAATATAGATCTGATCAACAATAGAAAAATAGAACATGTACTATCAATACAGGTTTGGACTTGTACTGTGAATAGAAAAAATGAAGCAAAACTCTTGCAAATTTTCAGTTTCAAACTGGGACAGCAGTATAACATCAAGCAAAACTCTACCAATGTTCACTATTCATTGCTGGCTTGGTCAGATCACTTGCTTGTTGATATCACTTGATATCACTTGCTTGTTGCATTCCTACCGAGATTGATTATCTCTTGGCAAGCAAGGCCTTTGCTAATCTGTATGCTTGTCTAGTTATGTCATCCAATCTTTGGAAGACCCCATTTGCCTCTCCTGAACGAACTAGTGAAAGTAAGACCATGTCATATTTTTCCTGACTATAAACTGCTGTGTAATTGACATGTTCCATCAATTGTTAAGCTAGTCTTTGATTATAATCCTCAGGCCAGCAGAACTAAGTCTTTACATTTCATTATTTTTCAGAATGTCTGAACAACTGCAAGATACTCAATTGAACTACGCCGTCTGCAGATGCTGGATTTGAGGGCAACTGGTGTAAAAGAGCTACCATCCAGTATTGTTAAGCTTACAAAATTGAGGTGTCTGCTTATTAACAGATCCAAAGAAGTGTCAGATAAGATTATTGGGAAACTACATGCTCTAGAGGCTGGTTAGTTGAATTTGTTTTTGATAAGAATAAACTTAAAGGACAAGAAACTTCACTGGAACTAAAACTGAATTTGTGATACACACAACAAACATAACTTTTCTGCAATTCTCTGTGTAATTTGAAAAGAGGATGATTTGTTAGAGTAGAGTAAACCTTGGAGAGGCCCTTGAGATTGGTCTTGCCATGTGCATCCTCCAGCACCAGGACCTCCTGCTCCTTGGGCTACAGCAGATCGAAGAAGCAACACTAGCACTTCCATGTCACTTATCTGAAGAAGCAACACCGGCACTTACAGGACAAAGAACAGAGACAGAACCATGGTGGTCAGCAAGCAAGCACGCACGCACCTCTCCTGCATCCATCCCAATGCACTGGGTGTCAATGGCCGCCGCGAGCTCCATCCCCCTCGTTCCCGATCCCCACTCTCCCTCCCGAGCGCGTCGCCCCTGCAACCTCCCGTCGCCCACCTCCTCCCTTCCGCGCCGTGCCTCCCCACGCTACCACCAGAGGGGCCAACTCCGGCGGCCCCGGCGCCCGCGCCAAGCTGCCGTCAGGTCCCGCGTCGCCATCCAAGACCCCGCCAGCCTCCCCTGCTTCTATTGCGCGGGAACGATGCATCAAGCGCCCGCCTACAGCCAAGCCGCCAAGGCCCTGCTCTGCCGTCCGCCACTCCGTCGACCCTGCCTCCATGGCCTTGCTGCCGCTGCCATCCCTCAACTCCTTCTCCAGCGAGCCCCGTGGCCGGTCTGCACCGCCCTTGCTGGACTCCATCCTTGCTCCGCCGCCACCACGCTCGACCCCAAGACATGAGGTTGTTGTTGGTGGTCCAGATCCAGCACCTCAGGGCTCGCCGACGCCGGTTCCGACACAGCCGGAGCATAGCACGGCGGTAGCTGGGGAAATCGAACATTTTTATGACGAAGGGGGGAGCTTGGTGAGGCAGACGAGTGGCAGCTGCGGCGGTGGAGCAACAGGCAGCTACAGCAGGGGAGCGGGGGAGCTGCGGCGGCGGGGACAGGGCAGCTGCGGCGGTGTGGAGGAGTGAAGTTATGGCAGCGGGGAGCAGCGGAGCTGGGGATTCTGTCGGAGGAGCAAGACGAGGAGCGCGGGTTCGGTCGGGAGAAACTAGAGGGCTTTTTTGCAAAACTTCCCTCGCGACATGTTTTTCGGGACGGAGGGAGTACAATGGAAGGAATAGTCCCGAGTCGCTGCAGGCTTACGACCCGGCACTTGGGGGCTACATTATTCAAACTGAGATTACATGCAAGTCTCATGTCGCTGCAAGCATGCACCATGACACTTGGGGGCTAATGCAAAGTCATTTTTACTAGTCTTATTGAAGACCCGAATCATCAAGTCGTAATGAGACGGCCCGTGGGGGCTACCAATTGCTCATGTCAACAATTCGAGGTACAAAGCTTTTAATCCATTATATCGAAGGGTCCACTGCTCAGTTGGTAAAGCACAAGGCTCTTAACCTTGTGGACGTGGGTTCAAGCCCCATGATGGGAGTTACATCATATGATATTATTTTCATTGAAGAATACATCGAGTCCCAGCTCAATATTATCGTATTAAGCCGGCCCTTGTGGGCTACACTAGTTGAAGTTTTTTATGAGCATCAAGCAATTACAAGTCCCAGATGGCTGTAAACATGACAACCCGGCACTTGGGGGCTACATATATGGAGTATTCAGTTTTGAGATGAACAAACTGGATTTCTTCAAGATTGAAACACTTATTGGAGCAAGTCTTAAGTTATCACTATGTTCTCCTCTTAAGACTTGGGGGCTACAGGTATTATGCATATAAAGGAGGAATATCTTCATTTTATCGGTTTTGAGCAAATCAGGAAGATCAATTACATAACCCGGTGTTGACAACAATTATGACCCGGTGCCATCAATATTTATATACCGGCCATTTTGGTAATATTAAACCGGCAAGTTTTACATCTTCAAACCGGCTGAATATCAGATAAGTATTTTCAGAACCATATTTCTTAAACCGGCGGAGCTGAATCAAAGGAGTTATTCTTCACAATATTTCTCGGTGACAAGCCAATGTCGGCAAATTGATTATGAAGCTGGTCTGTTGACCCAGATTTCCCAGAAGGAGGAAATAACAAGGACTTAAGGATGATCAGGTACCGGTTTACAAAAATTCTTAACCCGGAGCATAACCTGTCAAATTTGTTCTTGTGTTTATTTTGCAGCATAAGTTTACCATGAATAAA
Source organism: Triticum dicoccoides (assembly GCF_002162155.2). Taxonomy (NCBI): domain Eukaryota; kingdom Viridiplantae; phylum Streptophyta; class Magnoliopsida; order Poales; family Poaceae; genus Triticum; species Triticum dicoccoides. Next base: position 751,480,595 of record NC_041382.1, read on the forward strand.
TCCAAGCTAAACTTGGGGGCTAATGTCGGGGATATACCCCACTGTGTAAACCGGCCGGAGGTTAACCCGGTCGGACTTGGCGGTTTATCTGAAGACCCCGCTGATACTTGGCGAGTTACTGGCGACCCGCCCTGACCTGGCGGTTTACAAGAAACCCACCTGGTCATTATGACTCGCTGGTGATCCAGCGTGCGGTACAGATGGATGACAAGGCCCAAGGCCCAGAAGGCCGGTTCACGTTTAACGGTGGGCCGGTTTAAGAGGAAAGGCATGAGGAATATTTGTCCTACAAGGAGTTAAGACCTGGACTTATATCTGGTTTGTATTAGAGATAGGCTAGTCCTAATCCTAATAGGACTCTACATGTAACCCGCCCCTCCAACATATATAAGGAGGGGCAGGGCTCCCCAAAGGGGGGACAAGATTGACAGGTTCCACAAGTTGGACAAGTTAGGTTTAGACAATAGCTCTCGAGATAGAGCACTCTTGTAACCGTGATCATGATCATCAATATCAATGAAGCAGGATGTAGGCTTTTACCTCCACCGCGAGGGGCCGAACCTGGGTAAAAACATCGTGTGTCTCGTCCCGCTCAACCCCTCTCAAGCTACCACATAGATGCGTTGGCCTCGCGACTAAGTCCTGACACTAAGGACATCTGCCGTGACAATTCCACGACATTCTCCAAGATAACTGAAATATTGGAGGAAAAATATTAAAATCAAATATTTGTTTATTTGGATGTTATTGCAATTTTGTTTGCATTAGAAAAATTGCACATTTTTCAAAATTGCATTTTAGGGCCAAGAAAATGTTCATCTCGTTCTAAATATTTTATTTAGACGGTGAAAATTAATTTTGGCATTTTTAGATTTTTTTATTTTTTTAGGATTTTATTCCGGTCGGCGAAATTATTTAAAAAAAAGGGTTCCCGCGCCGACTGGGCCTAAGGCCCAGCCGCGCCAGGCCGCCGCAGCCTCCTGCGCGCGCGCCGCCGCCGCCGCCACCCGGACCGGAGTCCGAGTTGGACTCCGCCTCCCCCACGCCTTGCCCCCTCCTCCAAGTCGCCGCCCCCGCCCCTTTATATACGCCGCCACCCCGCCCCAACACCACACCACCACCACCGCCGCCCGCGCCGCCTAGCCACCGCCGCCGCCGAGCGTCGCCGCCCCTATGCCGCCGCCCCGCCGGACCTCTCGCCGGAGGTAGCCGCCGCGCCCCGCCACCAGTTTATTTTATAAAGACCGTTCTGTGTTTTTAGAAACCCTAGATCCGTTTTTTGGATTCGCCATTTTTTCTCGGTTCTTCTAGTTAGCGGACGTTCGTCCGAACGTTCGTTTTAACGAACGGTTCTTCGCCTGTTAGTTACAGCTAACGAACGCTTGTTCATTAGTCTGCTCGTGAGTTTTCTTTTATCGGATTTATTCCACGATTTTTCTCTGATCGTGATTTCTAATCCGATCTTAGTTCTGTTTTTCTTTTCGCTCGTTAGTCGGAATCAGGCGATTCAAGCGCCTAGAGTTTCGTCCCGAAACCCTCTTTCCGTTTAACCAACTCAAACAAGTTTTCTCTACTATAAAATTTGACCTAGTTTCAGATTAGTAAACGAAGCTTCTTTCTTTCACCGTTTGAGTTTTGTTGCTCCGTTTGATTTGATTCTTTTTGCGAACCGGAGTTCTTAAGTTAAAATTTCTAGTCAACCTCTTTTGTTTGAGTTTTTCTTGTGCATCGTTGCTTGTTACTTATGTATGCTATTGTTTGCTTGCGATAGAACACCTGGAGTGCGAAGCGTGGTACTACGAGTCCCTAGGTTTTGCAGATCGTCAGCAAGGCAAGTAACACTTTGATCATAGCCCTTTTATCACCCAGTTTTTATGAATTAGTTCAAATCCTCAAACATTGCATGATTAGGATGTCACTAACTTGTGGGTTGGGAAGTAGTTGATGAGGTAGAACCTATTACCCTGCCATATTCAAACCCTTAGGAGTTACTTCTACGCGTTGCTTCTATTACTATGCTATGCTATGCTATGCTCATAGACGTGGTTTGGGTTTGAGTGAAATCCATGACAGATGTGAGCTTGTTAATTAATGGTTCAACTTAAGGTGGCAACTTAAATTAAAATCTGGGTGGATTGAGGCTCCTGGAGTACCCAGTGTTGCCTGTATTTTTGGAAATCCCGGGGTACCCGTGTGATCTTCCTATGGACCGCCACCCAGGTTCAAAGGGAACTGAGATGATTCATGCTAGAAACTTCCGTGTGCAGCCACAAGCTATTATGGGCTCTAGCATAGTTGAGTAAGTTACGTGAAGCTCTTGAAGAGGCAGATCTGCAGGTAGTGGGATGTAGGTTTGGTATGGTCTGTCCGGAGTAGAGAGTTAATGTTTCTGAAAGATTGTGTCTCAGTCATTTGTTTCTCAAACACCCTGTAGTGCGAGAAATCCAACGGAGGCGATCGAGTCTTGTGGGGAAAAGTGCGCAAACCTCTGCAGAGTGTACAATCTAATCATGGTTAGCCGTGTCCCCGATTATGGACAATTCTTGAGTATCTAGTACTTGGGTTATCAAAAGTATCTCATCATGTTTAACTAATATTGTTGGGTTGTTAATCACTTTAATTGGGATTGAGTTGGAGGAACCTTCTCAATGTTGTTTCACCTATCATGATAGTTAAATAAAAATCTATTCCTTTGTTGTAGGGAAAAATTGGCTTTTCGCAAAACTGTAACCATAGAGCTTTCCACTAGCCAAATATGCATGTAGTGATAGCATTATTTTGTTCTTGCTCTACTAGGTTACATTGCCAGCATATTCCAGGTGCTGACCCGTTTTCGGGCTGCAACATATTATGTTGCAGACTTTTCAAACAAGGAGTAAGGTTCATTAGGTTGTTGCCGTGTAGCTCAGCTATGTCGTTGGAGTTGATGGACTCACTTTATCTTCCTAGCCTTCCGCTGTTATCGTATTAGATGGCCTTAAGCCATATTGTTGTAATAAGTTCTCTCTCTTGAGACATTCGATGTAATAAGTGTGTGATTGCTACTTTGTTATAAATCCTTCGAGTAATGTGTGTGTCAGCATTACCGATCCAGGGATGACACTGAAGCACAGAGACTTGACCATGTGAGGTCGGGTCGCTACAATTATGCATTTATTGATGATACTGATCGAGATTATTAGTAGTGTCAGGTATTCAATTTTTTTATGTTGTACTTGATGATGATACACTTAAGTGATATACATATTATTATTCATGTTGGTATTTTTTTATGTTGTACTAATTTCGTTTGCTCTTTGTCATGGCAGGTGTTGAAAGATGGTGGGCGCTGGTCGGGAGCGCTCCGAGGCCCCTTCTTCGTCGGCGCGTGGTGAGAGGTCTTCCATTCCACACGCACCTCTCCGCCGAGCGTTGCTGGACAGTATGGCGACACCGTCGGGCCCTTCTTCATCGACCGCGGTGCCTGGCAGGGGACGAGGTAAGAAGAAGAGAGGAGCTGGAGCACGTGGTCACGGGAGAGGACGTACGGTGACTACTAGGGCGCCTTCCTCGCCGCCACCCCCAGCTGTTTCACCCGAGCACGTGACTGCTAGGGTGGACTCGTCCGAGGAGGAGGCTACACGGACTCCGGTCCATGAGCCTCTGGTCCACGGGCCTTCGGCCCATGAGCCTCGGGTCGACGGGCCTTCGGCCCACGAGACCCCAGAGGAGCACAGGTTTGGATGGGGTACCTGGCCGGATCAGCCTGAGGAGCGGAGTGGCCATGCTGATGATGGCGAGGAGCCGACTGATATTGAGGAGGAGGGGGGCACCGTCTACCAGCGTGGTTGTACACGGCTCCCATCTGTGCTGGCGACCCGCGAGCAGAGGTGGTTGATTTTCCCTGATGGGGAGACGTAAGTGCATTTAATCTTTTTGTACCTTCTGCATTCATGTTTCTTCAAATAACTAATGCGTTGGCCTTGTCATGCTGCAGGGGTTCGGACCACCATCATAGTGTCCGCCGGCCCAACTCCGTCCTTGGAGTTCTTTGTCGGTAAAACTTCCCGGGGTTTGTCACGTTGCCTGGTGAGGGTCGGCTTCCAAAGCTTGGATTGAGTTGGGAGCACTACTTGGCTGCTTCGGCCCCGCCGGGTGAGATTATTGACGGTGTCTTGTGCAAGACGAGGGCAGACGTGGTGATCAGAAAGTTGTGGGTAATTTCTCCTTTACATAATTAAAAATCATCAACTAGCTAGTTATTAATTGTACTAATCAATATTGTCTCATTTGATTGCAGACATTCTACAGGTGTGAGGAGGGATACGAGGAGGAAGCGGCAAATTTTATCAATAATGTCTGCAAGCGCCTACTACAGAACTTACGACACGAGGCTCGGGTGTAGTCTGTTCGAGACTACTATGCCTCGCGTGGTATCAAGAAGACCAAGCCGGCGTGCCGCGAGAAGTTCTTGAGTAAGGAGGAGTACATGAAGGTAATTCTTAAGGCCTTGTACTTAGTTCCTTCATTTAGTAATTCATAGCCGTAGCGCTCAAGTTTCTATTTGCTAACTTAGGCCCCTCCGAGATGGTGTGCGGTTCAGATGGATTGTTGGGAGGTGTTGGTCAATGAGTGGTGCTCAAAATAATGGCTAGCCCTCCATAACGAGGCCAAGGACAAATGTGCCCAAATTGAAGGTGTGCCACACCATCAAGGCAGCTCCAACTTATATCAGTTCGGGCGGAACTGGGTATGTGGTTTGCTTCATGATTCATGCAATTCATTCATCATCTAGCTTTAGCCCTTTAATTACTAATTTACTTTGTTTCTCTCTTTCAGGCACGCTACAATAAGGCGGATAAGGTGCCAGAGGTGTACGACCTGTATGCCATGGCCCACACTGCCTCTTACAAGAAAGCCAAGGCATTCTCTCTGTCTGACCTCGATGATCCAAAGAACTTCACCAACATCTCCTCCCACGACAAGCTCGTGAAATATAGAGATGAGGGGAAGGCTAGGAAAGGGGAGGACTTTAACCCAAGCCAGGGTACCATTGATACAGAGCTGCTGATGATATCTGGTGGCGGGAGGTCCCATGGCTCCATAGCCATGGGAGATGGACTTATCCGTTGTCCTAACACTCTCCCGGAGATCAAGGCGCGCTAGTCGAGCTCCGCTCCTGAGATAAGGCCTCGTGAACATCCAGTCCAACTCGCCTTCAAGGTTAGTCATACGTACTCTACTATCTTTCTCCATTACATTCTGTGCGCTTCCACCAATGATTACAAATGGTCATGTGAGTGGTGTTGCAGGCTGCTATACAGAGTGAGAGAGATAGAATGGAGAAACTTCTGGTGGAGGCGGCGGAGAGGCAGCGGGAGTTGGAGGAGAGGACGACAAAGATGTTGGAGGAGGAGAGGGCACGGAATGACATGCAAGCAAGGGCCATGTACGAGCTCCTTGTGGTAAGTTTCTTCTGCAGATTAGCCAAAACATTCATCTAGTGTTTGTCTCATTACTAACTAGTATGACTGAGTTGTCAAAACCAAATGTGCAGTCTGTGTGTGAGAAGTGCGGTCAGACCGCTCCGCCGGTGCCAGTGATTGCTCCTGGGACCATGGTGAGTTTAATTTGAATGGACATTACTTGCTAGTCTTAATATTTGAGTGTCATCATGCTAATGAGACATTGGAAATGATCTTTGGTGCAGCGTAACTCCAGACAAGCATCGCACGATCCTTCTCCAGCTACCGGCACGAGCCAGCCCGCTCCTACACCTCCAGATCATGGTAAGTTTCTCTAGTGTTTTGCTTAACAAATGCATAAAGACCTAGACTTAGATTTATTTCCTCCAATATGCTTACCATAATGACCTAGAGTTAGCTTCTTTTCCTCCAAAATGACTTAATAAGCTTACTGACCTCCAAAACCATCCATTTTACCTAAGTTAGCTCTAAAACGATATGTACTTAACTTACTTATGTCAAAAATTGCATAATTAGCTTAGTTAGCTCATAAACGATCCATTTTACCTAAGTTAGCTCTAAAATGACCCATTTTACCTTAGTTAGCTTATAAATGATCCATTTTATCCAAGATGGCTCTAAAATGACCCATTTTACCTAGATTAACTCCTAAATGATCCAATTTACCTACGTTAGCTTTAAAATGACCCATTTCACCTAGGTTAGCTCCAAAATGAACCATCTTACCTAGGTTAGCTCCAAAATGACCCATCATACCTAGGTTAGCTCTAAAATGATGCTTTTTACTAAGTTAGCTCATAAACGATCCATTTCAACTAAGTTAGCTCATAAGCGATCCATTTCACCTAAGTTAGCTAAAAAACGATCCATCTCTCCTAAATTAGCTCATAAATGATCCATTTCAACTAAGTTAGCTCATAAACGATCCATTTCACCTAAGTTAGCTCATAAATGATCCATTTCACCTTAGTTAGCTCATAAACGACCCATTTCAACTTAGTTAGCACATATATGATCCATTTCACCTAAGTTAGCTCATAAATGACATATACTTCTTGTTCTAGTCTTCTTCTTCTAGTCACCTTTTTCTAACTTTCTTATTTGCCATTTTGCAGATTTCATTCACTTCACGGAAGCTAGCTTGCAATTATGGAGTGCTTGTTTTTTCTTTTATTCTCTTCAAGTATTCTTCTAGCTTGCTATGATGGAACTTGCTATCTTGATGAAACTTTGCATTGTAATATGTATGGATGGAACAATGTGTATGTGCAACTTGATGGAACTATATATGTATGTACAATGAAACTTATGTGCTGGATATGTCATATGTTTGCTGTTAAATAGCCCTGTGAAATATATATATATATATATATATATATATATATATATATATATATGTCATATATATTTGCTGTCAAAATTGTTGCATTTAAAAAAACAGAAAAAATGAGGCAAAGCGGGATCTTTGTCGTCAGCCACTGATGGCAAAGACACCTTTGCCGACAGCCGTGGACGGCAAAGCGGCCACATGTGCCTCCTGGGAACTGACCCATTTGGCCAGTTTGCCTACAGCGGAGGACGGCAAAGCTTTTTCTTACAGTGGCTGACGGCAAAGGCCTACCGTGTAGTGACGTCCAGCTAACATCATTAGGCGGACGGCAAAGGCCGAACAAATTTTGCCGTCAGCGGCGGACGGCAAAGGCTGTCGTTAGCCACCTAACGGACTAACAGCGTAATTATGGTCATCTGCTTTCTTTGCCGTTAGCTGCTGACGGCAAAGGCCCCTTTGCCGTCAGTCGCCGAAAGCAAACAGCAAAGTAGCTCTTTGCCGATCCTTACTTTGCCGGAGCCTGTTACCGTCAGCGGCAGACGGCAAAGACCTTTGCCGTCCGCCGTTCCTGCCTTTGCCGTCTGCCGTGGCTGATGGCAAAGTAGCTGATTCCTGTAGTGATTTAGGGTTTAGGGTTTAGGGTTTAGGGTTTAGGGTTAGGATTTAGCCTTGCCGACTGAGTCCGCCGGGATCAAAGCACATGGCCAGCCTTGGAGATTGAGATTTCTATTTTTAAATGTTGGCATCAAGATATCTAATATCCACAAATTTCACATTCAATTTTTTTGACCAAGAAATAAACATAAGAGTTTGATAGTATATAGATCGTAGGATCCATATTACTTGTCGCTTAAATGGATGTATTTAGATGTATTTCAGTGCTAGATACATCTGTTTGGACGACAAGTAATATGGATCAGAGAGAGTATCAGACTTTTCGTTATTTCCCTATGTATGGACAACATTTTGGTGAAATTTTGCAGTACTACTACCCACTCTATTGATGCTATAGGAACACTAACAATGATAACATCAAAAGTACCATTTGGATACTCATGTAATCATGTTTATGCCTCTAAAATTCAGACAGAATAGTCACACGTATTTTTTTACAAGAATCATGCATGGTAGGCTACTCATGTATTACAAAGAGTACACTGGAATTTTCCTCTATATAAGAACTGAATCATTTAAAACAAGAGTTCCTATGTTTTTCCTTTGTTTCAAACCAGGTTTGTTGTATTTTTTACTATACTGCAATGAAATGAATATAAAATCTTATAACACAAATCAATGAGTTGTTTCTTATATAGTTCATCCAAACAGTACCTCTATGTGTAGTTCAAAGAGAATTTAAGTTCTTCTATAGAAAACAATCATTTGTACTCTCCATGTTGTGCTTGTTTAGTGTATCTAAATAGCTATATTGACTAGACTATTGACGTGACATTATATTTGCATGTTAGGATTTGTTCTCTGCTGGTAGTGACACAAGCTCTAGCACGGTGGAATGGGCAATGACTGAGCTTCTCCAAAACCCATCATCAATGTCTAGAGCTTGCAACGAGCTTGCAGAAGTTATTGGATCCAAAATAAACATTGATGAAGATGATATTGTTCGGTTGCCCTATCTCCAAGTTGTTATAAAAGAGACTTTTAAACTTCATCCTCCTGGCCCGCTCTTGTTGCCATGCAAACCCAATAGAACATTGCAAATAGCAGGTTACACAATACCTAAAGATTCACGCGTGTTCATAAACATATGGGCGATAGGTCGAGATAATGATGTATGGACTGAACCTGAGAAGTTTATGCCAGAGAGGTTCTTGGGTTCACCAGTTGATTTTAAGGGTGCCGATTTTGAGCTCTTTCCATTTGGTGCCGGACGTCGGATCTGCCCTGGAGTGCCATTGGCTATTAGGATGGTGCATTTGGTCCTCGCTTCATTGTTAAATCAATTTAAGTGGAGTCTCCCCGTTGAGCTTGAAAGGGATGGGACTGATATGGAAGAAAAGTTTGGCCTATCACTTACGAAGGTCGTGCCTCTTCGTTTGTACCAACACCGATTCGAATTAGAAACAAAATGTGTCCCTACTAAGACTATTTTAAATGTTTTTATTATGTAATAATTCAAATGTATCACCCATGGAATTTATACAATTATTTATGTCACAGTTAAACTTTTACAAAACTTGACTTCCTCGCAGTGCACATGTTGAATGATATGTTGTTTTTACGCGGAGATATGTTGTGTTATAAAGTTGCTGATCCTACAAAGGTATTCATACATGCCATCCTAGCCACCCAGATTAACTTTTTAGGTTTGTATAACACCATGTTGCAAAAAAGTAAATGTGTTGCTTGAAAATACAACATTTCATTCACATGCGATGGATGGTGGATGATCATTCAATGAGATATTATTGAGAGCATTAAAGAGAAGACAAATGATTAACTTAATATGGAAATTTGACCTTTACACCTTATGTATTGTGTTGGAGCAATAGTAATTATTCTCAGAGAAACAATAAAATGCGAAATTGCTTTTCTAAGCTCAAGCACACATGAGCTCGAGTGGACAGTAAAATAAAAAAAATCAGAATTTTCATTTGCATCAAACATTGACAAATGTTTTATTTGCTTTCAAAGTGTCATTATGGAATGACATTCATGGAAAACATGGCCAGAAAAAAATCAATGCTCAAATTTTTTGTCAATGTTTGGTAAAAAATATCAGATTTGTTATTTTGTACTATTATTTTACTGTTCATCTGAGATCACATGAGTTCGAGCTCAGTTTAGCCACCTCTAATAAAATGTGCGTATTTTCACATCAGGAATATGTACACCGCTCAAAGATGCTAAAGTTTCATTACTCATAATTCGTCACCGTGAAAATTATCCTCTCCAACATATGGAAATATTTCCTTGTCCAGAATATTTCACTTTTAAATCTTTTGCGCATTCCAAAGTTAAAAAATCTTTTTCATAGTTGAAACATTTGTGCCTTTGTTATACCATCACCAATAATAAGAAAAGGCACAATTAAGTTTTTTTATGTCCAAATCAAATAGTTATAAAAATTTCAAATGGTATGAAGCATGTTTTAAAATTACACGAACATTCTGTTACATTGTATACATTTTAAAAAATTATTTAGGAACATATTTTGTGAAATACGTGAACATTATTTTTGAAATTACACGAATGCTTTTTACAGTGTATAAACACTTTTTATAAATGTAAATAACATTTCTTTTCATTGCATGCATATTTTTAAAATGTGAAAAATATTTTATTTGAATGCTATCCACATTTCTGAAAGTATTTTTCTTGAATACGTACGAGTGTACGTATCATATATTGAAGAAGAGAAGGGGAAAGAAGCCCCGTCCACGGTTTACATACGCGTTTTACAAAAGTAAACGCACTCCACCCGAAAAATACATGGACTACTCACTAGCTGCCCACACCCCTATCCCGGCCGCCAACGGCTCGAAATCACTATGGATGATCCCAGCCTTCGTCCACACCGTGCACTCGGAGGCTATTTTCCGTAGGAGTACCTGCACGTCCGGTGTCATCCCCTCGAACACTATTGAATTCCTATGTTTCCACAACTCTCATATGACCAAGAGGTGTAGTGCACGTAGAGATTTGGCGTGTCTTCCGGCTAATGCAGGCCTCGTAGTCCAAGCCAGTAGGTCCTCCTCCGCCGTTGGAGCATCTCCAATTGTGCCCAAAGACTGGCATATCCTGGCCCAGACCTCTCTAGCGAACACGCACTGGATCAATAGGTGGTTGATGTTTTCATCACCTTGATCACAAAACGGGCAGTGGGCATGGTGTGGAAGACCCCTCCTCGCGAGTCTATCCGAGGTCCACACCCGATCTCGAAGGGCCAACCATGCAAAGAAGCGACATCATAGGGGTGCATGCGATGACCATAGGCCTGTCGTGGGAGAAGCCTGAAGTGTTGCGAATTTCGGCCAATAGGCCGAGCGTGCCGAGAAAGTCATGTCCTTCTCCCATGACCATGTCAATTTGGTGTGTGGTCGTCTAGTCTCACGTCCTCCACCTGAGGCCACAACCTGAGGAACTAGGTCTGCGCGTTTCCGTCCATGTCAGGCCCGATGCCCCGGGCCCAAGTGGCCTCCGCTAGGGCCCCGGCAACAGTTCGTGATTCCTTCGTTCGTTTGGGTATTCTCTCATACACAGATGGAGCAAGCTCCTGTATGCGGTAGCCGCACAGCCACCGATCCTTCCAGAAGAGAGCGGTGTGTCCATCGCTGATCACCATCCTCGTAGCCGCCCGAAAGAGCCATCTGGCCTCCTCGGGGATGTTTAACTTGAATTCCACCCATGGCCTGGACTGATCCACTCGCTGTAGCCATAGCCACTTAGTCTGTAGGGCAACATTCATCCACCTTAGATTGAGCACTCCAATCCCTCCTGCCCACTTCGGCCGACTCAGCGATTCCCATGCCGCAACACATTTGCTGCCACCAGCGTCTTCCTTTCCACACCATAGGAAGCCCCTGCAGATTTTGATCATCGCCTTGATAGTCTTCGGCGGCAATCCCATACCGAGCATAGAGTGCACCGGGATAGCGCTCAGAACTGATTGGACCAGAAACATGCGGCTGCTCTTGGGCAGAGTCGCGGCCTTCCAGGTAGGCAGGTGCACCGCCATTTGGTCGACCAACTCCTGAAAGTGCGCAGTTGTTTGCTTCCTTAACAAAAGCGGGAGTCCGAGGTACCGGCAAGGGAAAACGCCACATGTACAGCCCAGCAGCCCAGTCACCAGCTACATATGATCCTGCATGCACCGAATTGGCAGGGCTGAGCTTTTCTGTAGGTTTATCTGTAGGCCTGACGCGTGACCAAACAGGTCCAGCACGGCGACGCAAGCCCTCAGGTCCCTCTCTGTTGGTTTTAAGAATACCTTGACATCGTCAGCGTACATGGATACTCGCTGCTGCTGCCCTGTCCTGGCCAGTGGAGTGAGGAGTCCGGTCGTGGCCGCACACTCGAACAGGTGATACAGTGGTTCCATGCAGAGAATGAATAGCATGGGGAGAGAGGGATGCCTTGTCTTAGGCCCTGGCAATTGAAGATTGTGTCCCCTGCTATTCTGTTGACGATGATTCTGGTAGTCGAGGTTGCCAATAGTCCACAGATCCAGGAGAGCCATTTTGGCCCAAAACCCAGCGTCAAAAGTACCTCCACCAAAAACGGCCATTGAACAGTATAGAAAGCCTTCGAGATGTCCAATTTGAAGAGGACCGCTGGATCCTTTAGTGCATGTAGTCTGCGTGTCGTGCCTTGAACGAGCATGAAGTTGTTGTGTAGAGTGCGGCCCCGGACAAAAGAAATTTGGTGGTTGCTGACCAGATGTGGGAGATCATCAGCAAGCCGCGTGACAAGTATCTTGTCAAAGATCTTGATTGCACCATGGTTGAGGCTCACCGGTCTGAAATCACGGATGTCCACCGCCCTGGTTTTCTTTTGTAGCAACATGACCGTGGCCCTGTTTATTGCATGTAGCCCACGTATATCTCCACCATGGAACTCGTGCAGGGCCCTCATGAAATCCTCCCTGATGATATACCAGCAGACAGCGTAGAAACGCCCTGTGAATCTGTCTGGCCCTGGCGCCTTATCCAGGGGCATATTTCTGATCACCCGTTCCACCTCTTGCTCTGAGAACGGCTCCTCCAGGTGTGCCAAGTCTCGAACTGGCAGCTGGAGCAGCTCCATGTTTAGGGCTTGTGTCCGTTCGGTGGCCGATCCAAGTAGCTTCGTGTAGTACGCGTCCACCACATTGCAATACTTTCCTGTCCCGTGCGCACCTTCCCCTCTGAGGCGATGGAAAGGATCATGTTTTTCCTTTGCCTGTGGCTTGCATGGCGGTGGAACAAGGCCATATTGGCTTCCCCTTCTTTAAGTTGGAGTATCCGGGGTCGTTGCCTCGCAATTGTGCGCTCTAACAAGCATAAGCCAAGGAGCTTCTTCTTGAGGATGTTGCGTAGGCCCCGCTCCTGATCTGCCTCGAGTCCATTGAAAAGTTGCAAGAACATATTGTATAAATATATTTTGAGGTAATATCATTGGTGGTGTCGAAACTTGCCACGGATGTTCAGTTTGGTGCCTCAACTTGTAAAATACATGTAATGTGTGCTAAAACTTGGCACTTTGGTTCAAATACGGTGCCAAACACGTTTGTCTAGGGCTGCGCTGCTGATTCGGCTTGACAGCATGGCGTGGGACCCCGTGTCAGCCACTCGAGAGGCTGTGCCCGCACCGCCGCTGGCCTTTTTCCACAAAACCCCTTGGACTATTTTTTTCTCTCAGAAAAATCCCTGGCTCGGCGGGACAGGGCACATAACGATTCGCTCCCAAATCCCGGTCGACCTCGAGCGCTCATCCTCCTCCTCTGTCTCTGGCGGCATTGATCGTGGGAAGGCGCCGCCCCCGTGGATCGTGGCGACCGCATTGATCGTCCGCCGCGAGTATGGCGGAGCCCCGCCTGCGTGCTCCAGGCGATGCCGCCCCTACTTACGGTGATTGCCACCTCGTCTTTCTTAACCCAGCTTTCCCCTGTTTGCGGTAGGGTTAAGGTTGATTTCGTGTTTTGTTAAAAGCCTGCGATTTGTAAGTTTCTGGTGTGCGCTGATGTTCGGTAGATGATTATGAGTTAAAAACCCTATGCGCAATGACCCACAGCTATCCCCTGTTTCTTGCTTCAAACTAGAGGGTTTGGTCGGGTTTGAAAGGCTTGTTTTTTGGCTAATTCTGGTGAGGAGAAATTCTGAAGTGAGGGCATATGAACATTACTTAAGACTAGTTTGTGTTAGAAGGATTAGGTTTTCTGAAAAAGATAGTACGTTTACTGAAATTTTGGACAGTGGGTTCTCTGAATATTTGGAAGTAACTTTATCTGAATCTTTCGACAGTATGTTAACTGAACATGTGGACAGTAGTTGAACTGAATTTTAGAACAGATGCAGGTCAGCAGTGTTGGATAGTTTTTGAAATGAAATTATTGAAATTGCCATTTACAGCTGAACTAAATTTAACGAATGAAGTAGGAGAACACGTACAAGTTTGTACTGCTGTGTACTGAATTTAGTCAATTTATTTTGAACTCCACTGAAACTGAATTTTTTTTAGTCAAGGTTGTACTGCTGAACTAAATTGAATGAATGTAGTAGGAGAACACATACAAGTTTACGAATGAAATTATTTTGGAACTCCACTCAAACTGAATTTAGTTAGAGTGAGCTATTTGTACTGCTGTGTACTGAATTTAATCAATTTTCCTAGTCACATTGAGACATAACAGAATGTATTGTTGTTAACTTAAATTTTCTAACTGCTCCTCAACTGAATGTTAATTGTAGATGCTTTTGATGGACTTTTCTCAGTTGAGATACATCACAAAGGTTTCTTTTGTGGAACCGACAGCAACAACACTTACATGGACTTTGAAGTTGCATGGTTTGACAACTGTGACAGTGATACATGGTCCTTGTTATGGATTGATGACTTTTTGCAGCAGCTAGGCTATGACAGAGATAGTGTGAAGCTTGATGTTTTCTGGTGTCAGCCTGGAAAGACATTTGTTGACAGGCTAAAACATTTGACATGTGATGCAGATATCCTTGCAATGATAGCATCAACGACAGAGCACAAGAAATTGTTACTGATTGTAGACCATGGAGAGACACTTGAGAGTGGTCTTAGAGATGATATTTTACTTAATGGGGTTCCTGAACTTCCAAAGGTCATTACTCCAAGAAAAGAAAGCAAGGAAAAAGATGAATATAGCTGTCCTGAGGAGAGAAGTGTGCCAAATAAGAGGAGGCCTAGGAGGTTATTTGGGGAAGGTTCATCCTCAGGTTGTGCTGATGAAGAATTGGAGGAAGAAGATGGAGTAAATGCAGCTGATTCAGAGACGGGTGAGGATTTCTATGACAGTGACTATGACATAGAAGATGGGGATGATGATCTCTTTGTAAAAAATGTTGACAAAGAAGTGGATGATCATAGAGAGAAGGACACAACTTGTGACTATGAAGCAGAGTTAGCAGAGGATGCTCTAGATGATTCACACTTGCACTTGTCCAATGAACAGAGGGAGAAGTTGAAGTACCACTTCAAGGGATTTAATCGAGAAACTGATTTGAATAACCCTATTTTCAAACTTGGACAAGTTTTTGGTAATGTGCAAGAGCTGAGACATGCTATTACATCTTATAGCATTAGAAACAGAGTTCAAGTGAAGAAGACAAGGAACACATCTAGAACAATTGTAGCTATGTGCAGTGGTGATTGCCCATGGTTTCTCATGGCAAGCAAGGACAACAGAACATCTAGTTTTGTTATTAAAAAGTACTGTGATGAGCACACTTGTAGTAAATCCTAGAATCTCAAGGGATTGACAGCTCCTTTTCTCACCAGAAAATTCAGAGATGATTTCAGGGACAATGAGAAGATGCCCTTGAAGAAATTTTCAGAGAAGGTGCAAACAGAGTACAACCTCATACCAACCAGGAGCAAATTGGGAAGAGCTAGAAGAGCATCAGTGAAGGAGATAAGGGGGAAGGATGATAACCAGTACATGCAGTTGTGGGATTATGGAGAGGAGTTAAGGAAAAGCAATCCCGGTAGCAAGTTTTTCCTATGTACAAAGGAGATAGAAGATGAGAAGACAAAAGAGATAAAAGAGCACTTCTCCACATTGTATTGGTCACTGGATGCATGCAAAAGAGGATGGCTTAATGGTTGTCGGCCAATACTTTTTATTGACGGATGTCACATAAAGACCAGATACAAAGGAAATTTACTCACGGCTGTAGGTATTGACCCAAATGATTGTATCTTCCCCATAGCATTTGGCCTTGTCGAAGTGGAGTCAACTAGCAGTTGGGAGTGGTTTCTGGCAAGCCTAAAGGATGACCTCAACATATGTAACACCTCTCCGTACACAATTATGAGTGACAAGCAAAAGGTATTTCATCATCAAAGTAAATTTGTAGTTTCACCATGACTTGTTGTATGTGAAATTGACTTTCATTATGAAATGTACTTATGACATTGTGTTGCATGAAATATATGTTTGTAAGTGAAAATTTCTTGCTTTATCATATATGTATGTGACATTGGGTTGCTTACTTTATTATGTGAAATTGCAGGGTCTCATAAAAGCTGTGGCAAAGATATGGCCTGATGCCGAACATAGATTTTGTGTCAGGCATATGTATCAGAATTTCCACAAGCTTCACAAAGGTGAGCAACTGAAGAACAATTTGTGGGCAATTGCCAGGGCTACAAACAACCCTACATACACTAGAGCAATGCAAAATATGGAACAAGACAACATTGATGCATACAAATGGTGTGAGAAATGGCCACCAAGAACCTGGATTAAAGCATTTTTCAACCCATTTCCAAAGTGTGACATTCTACTAAATAACATGTCTGAAGTTTTCAATAGGTAACTTGTGAAAATAGGTTAATTCTCATTTGTGCATACATTGTCATTTGTGTTAACATTCTCCTGTGTGTGCTAACATTTTTGTCTCTTCAATTTCATAGTTGGATATTGGAATCTAGAGAACTACCAATTAAGTCCATGTTGGACAGCATCACTGACAAGATCACAACTAGGATGTACAACAAGCAGAAGGAGGTGGCCACTGATAGGAAATGGGGTAAAAGATTGTGCCCAAAAATACAGAAGAAGCTTGACAAATTTATTGAATGGGCTGCTTTTTGCATGGTTCAAGGGGCTGGTCAGAAGGTTTTCAAGGTGTTGTCAATGAACCATTCATATATTGTTGATTTGAACTGTGAGAATTGTGACTGCAAAAGATGGGAGCTGTCTGGGATTCCATGTCATCATGCCATAGCTTGTGCTAGAGAGGAGAGGATAGATCCTGAGCCTGGTGCATGAATGCTACTCTGTAGCTACTTACAAAAAAGCTTATAGTTTCAATATCAAGCCGATGAGGGACCAAGAGCATTGGACAAAGATGGAAGGAGTGGATGTGTACCCACCTGTGTACACCAAGGTGATGGGAAGACCAAGGAGAAATAGAAAGAAAGATCCAGAAGAGAAGCTTGACAAGGAAGGGGGCAAGAAACTGACTAAACATGGTGTAAGCATGCACTGTTCTATTTGTGGAGCAGCAAATCACAACAAGAAAGGTCATCAGAAGTGGGCAGAAACAAATAGAGAGGCACCAGTAGCTACAGATGATGATTCAGAAGAGGAGTTTGATAATCCATCCATAATTTCAGTAAGTTAAATATGTCCTTCTTCATATTGTGACAGGAGTTTATCAATTATGCAAGTGCGATTTGTTATATTTGCAGAACATCATGCCACACACAATTCATCCATCTATGGATCCAACTCAAACACCAGGATCAATGGTTTACCTCATGCAGCAAATGGTAAACTTTAGAACCTGTTATTTTTATATTTGAGGCCTCTTTATATTTAACTCTACTCTCAAACATTGTTTGCAATATACAGGAGAGGATGTCATATCAACCAGTCATGGACCATGGTCCTCTTCCTGAATCTTCATTTGTCGCACAAGCTAGAGCTAGCATTCCTCCACCAAGAGTGACAACTGCTATGGCTACTGGAAGAGTTAGGAGGAGGGGTGTTACTGAAGATATTCCAGAGGATGTTCCTCAATTCAGCCACCAAACAAGTGATAATGCAAGAGGCAGGAAGAGGCAGGCTAAAGGAGGTGCTAGAGGAAATGCTACAGGAAGTGGTACGGGAAGTGGTACAGGAAACGCTTCACGAGGTGGTAGGGGAAATGCTACAGGAGATGTGATTTTTGTTGAAATCTACATGTCACCGTGCATGAAATTATTGTCATTTGTTATCAATTTTCATTCTCCAAATTGGCACGCTTGCAGGAAGTGGAAGGACAAGAGGAGAAGGTGCAAGAGGAGGAACTGGAAGAGGAAATGGTGGAAGAGGAACTCTATATGACAGTGGAGGAAGGACTGGACCAGGGGCTGGATATTGGAACTTGATGTTTGGACCTGATTCAGATAGGTCACATGTCGCAGCAGAGGAAGAGCCAATCACACAAAATGCACCACAAGGGGATGAGTGGGATGACGACTTCGTCCACATGTAGATATGCAAACTGATGCAGAAGTTCATGACTAAACTTTATGAAATGCAACTAAGTTCACCAATGAACTTCATTTGTCTGTGTAGAGGCCTCTTTTCATGTAAACATGTAATGCACTTTAAGTATGTTGACATGAATCACATTGGCAGTATCTTTCATTGTTCAAGTGTTTTGTGAATCTGCTTTCAAAATTTATTATTCAAGAGTTATGTGAATCTGCTGTAAAATTAATTATTCAAGTGTTATCTAAATCTGCCGCCGAATTGCAATTTTGCTATCAAATTGACTGTAAAGTTTCTGATGTTGTCAAAGTTCAGTCTATCAACAGTAAGTGATGTCGGGGTACGACGCAAGCATCATGGCTGCTCAGGCCGAAGAGGTACGCCACGCAGCTCAGCAGGAGGCCGCTGCTAGAGCCGTTCGGAGGGCCGCAAGCAGCAGGCATTGGCCGACCTCGAGACGATCGATATTTCTTTCGATGATGAGTAGTACCCCTGTCCGTTTGGATAGGGGAAAAGAAGAGGATGCGGCGTCAGCTCACCTGAGCTCCAGAGGCTTGCCGCCATGATGCAAGGATACGGCCTCGCCGCCGACCGTGAGCGATATTGCCTCGCCCTGCCGCTGCAGTGAATGGGGAACGAGGGTTAGGGATTTGGTCGACCGGGATTTGGGAGCGAATCGTTATGTGGCCTGTCCCGCCGAGCCAGGGATTTTTCTGAGAGAAAAAAAATAGTCCAAGGGGTTTTGTGGAAAAAGTCCAGCGGCGCGGGCACAGCCTCTCGAGTGGCTGACAGGGGGTCCCACGCCATGCTGTCAAGCCGAATCAGCAGCGCAGCCGTAGACAAACGTGTTTGGCATCGTATTTGAACCAAAGTGCCAAGTTTTAGCACGCATTACATGTATTTTACAAGTTGAGGTATCAAACTGAACATCCGTGGCAAGTTTCGACACCACCAGTGATATTACCTCATATATTTTTATGTGCGGTGAACATTTTTTTTGAATTCAAAATATATATATATTAATTGATCAAATTCAAAAAAGTTGTGTCGTGCTGGGGTCCGCGCAGGCTGGGCCGCTATGCAGCTGCCCCGTGCTAGCCGTCGTGCATGCGCGGCGGGCGTGCTGAGTCACGTTGGTGCCGCAGTTCAGCCGTCGTGCGCGAGCGCCGCGTGCAGCCGGCTCCTGTGCCGGCCGCACCGCCTGTCTCCTGTCCAGAGCACGACATGGCTGCCACGCCTGGGCGCCTAGGAGCAAGCACGCATGATGGTCGTTCTCCTTGCATGCTAGCTAGCCAGCCGCTGGTCGCCGCTGCTCTATGTTCTTCCGACGGGATGGCGAGCCGCTGAGTGCACTGGATGGCTGGCCGCCGCCGCGTGGTTGTAGCCGCGCTGGCTGGCTAACCGTGTGAGCTGCAATGTCTTCTTGAGGTGATGTTGTTATTGTGTATGCTCTCAACTTGCCTCGACAGTGTCGCACACAGAGTATTCGATGTTCGCATGTAGAACCAAAAGTGGAGGTTTAAAGTAGGGGGTGTGGTTATTTTGCAGGAAAAATAAGGGGTCAAAACGGATGCGTTCGGGCGTATCCGCGGATGTTTGAGGGGTCAAATTAGTTAGATGCCATTGTAAATGCTCGAAGTTGTTACTCCATCCTCAAATGTGGTGGTTTTGTGTAAATACCTCTCGTCTGGTCGTTGTGGATAAGCAGTGGAATTTGGTCTTTAATGTGAAGAAACTCTATAGTTTTTTTGCGGGGTAAAAAAGAGTTTTATTCCATAATGATAGGGTTATAATCTTGAGCCACCAAATCCTCACAACACGGAGGAGTAAAATTCAACCATACCGCAGTACAAGCCTTGATACGGCTATAAAAAGCGAGTTGATGTGCTACCCTATTTTGATCTCTAGTAATCTTAAGTGGAACAAACTCTCGATTAACCATAAGAGCTTTAATCTCAGCATCTAAGTGACCGTACGTCGATCTAACCAAAGTGTTTCCTCCAAAAATGGCCAGGGCATGTATAGAATTTGATTGGACAATGATAGGCTTGTCCGAGTGCTGAATAGCCAAGGCCATACCTTGCATCAACGCATGGATCTCTGCTTCTAAGGCGTCATTACAGTTGAAGATGTATCTGCAGGCAGCGAAGATCAACTTACCGCTCTCACTCCCAAGTATCATCCCAGCGGACGCGCACCAGTCATGAACCGAGAAGAAACTCTATAGTTAATTCACATGACTTAAATTCCACAAGCACCAAGAAGAAAACGAAGCTAGACAGAAATGCATTGTACATTGTGCAACGGACAAAACAACTTTGTGCCATAAATAAAGAGTCAATTACACCACCGATGTTGAAACTTGGCGAGATAGGTCACTTTAGTGCCTAAACTTGCGGCATACATTGAACTGATGTTACAATTTGACTCGAGCGTGCAAATACGGTGCAAAACTCGTTTGAATACGCATAAAATGCTGACGAGACATATGACAAGATGGCGTGGGGCCCATTGTCAGTGACCGGACGGTGTAGACCAAGCTTGTGGCATTTTTTGTTTGCTAAATCAAACTCAATTATTACCTTTTTCGCAGGGAAAAGCTCCTAACGGGTCGTCTCGCACGTTCAGCTAGCCACCCTACATACAAATCCTAATTATAAATAATGTATATATAAATTAAGAAAATTATACAAAAATGTGCTCATATAATTCCAAATTTCCACCTATAAATTTAACAAAAATCCATACAGTTACATTGCGAAGAAAAAAGTTCATTTTACTATCTTGAATAAAATAGGTGGTTCATTTTACCCCTAATCTATTTTTTG
>NC_041382.1:751501516-751502445 GCF_002162155.2 Triticum dicoccoides
AAACCTAAACCAGACAAAACACTTCCAGACTGGTTTTTCTCCACCCGATGCTGATGTGGCAACTAGTCAACGGCGGTTTTGACCTGGGTGGGGCCCCCTTGTCAGGTTCCTCTCACCTCTCTCTCTCTCTCTCTTGCTCTCTCGGTCAGAACCTGTTGGGGAACGTAGTCATTTCAAAAAAATTCATACGCACACTCAGGATCATGGTGATGCATAGTAACGAGAGGGGAGAGTGTGTCCACGTACCCTCGTAGACCGAAAGCGGAAGCTTTAGCACAACGCGGTTGATGTAGTCGTACGTCTTCACAATCCGACAGATCCAAGTACCGAACGTACGGCACCTCCGACTTCAGCACACGTTCAGCTCGATGACGTCCCGCGAACTCTGATCCAGCAGAGCTTCATGGGAGAGTTTCGTCAACACGACGGCGTGATGACGGTGATGATGTTGCTACCGGCGCAGGGCTTCGCCTAAGCACCACTACAATATAAGCGAGGTGGAATATGGTGGAGGCACTACTGGAATCAGGGATTTTGCCGTCTGCCAGTTCTTTGCCGTCTGCTAGCTGACGGCAAAGAAGGTCTTTGCCATCAGATACCAAACAGCAGACGACAAACACCGGCAGATGGCAAAGAAGGTCTTTGCCATTTGTTACTTCTTTGCCGTCAGTCGGCTGACGGCAAAGAGGGAGGTGGCCCCCACTAACGAGCCGATTAGAAATAATTAACGGCCCCCCTCTTTGCTGTCCGCTAGCAGATGGCAAACATAGAAAGCAAGCGGACGACAAAGGTTCGGCGGACGACAAAGGTTCGGTGGCCCCACTAACCTAACGCCCGGCCGATCGAGCCCCACCCCCGCCCGTTACTCTCTCTTCTCTCCCTCTCTCCTCCCCAACGCCCGGCCGCCACCAGATCCACCCACCGCCGCC
>NC_041382.1:751503959-751540575 GCF_002162155.2 Triticum dicoccoides
TATTATATTTCATTGTTCATGATAATTGTCTTGTATTCATGCTATAACTGTATTATCCGGAAATCGTAATACACGTGTGAATACTTAGACCACACTATGTCCCTGGTAAGCCTCTAGTTGACCAGCTCGTTGTGATCAACAGATAGTCATGGTTTCCTGACTATGGACATTGGATGTCGTTGATAACGGGATCACATCATTAGGAGAATGATGTGATGGACAAGACCCAATCCTAAGCATAGCATAAAAGATCGTGTAGTTCGTTTTGCTAGAGCTTTGCAAGTGTCAAGTATCTCTTCCTTCGACCATGAGATCGTGTAACTCCCGGATACCGTAAGAATGCCTTGGGTGTATCAAACGTCACAACGTAACTGGGTGACTATAAAGGTGCATTACAGGTATCTCCGAAAGTAGCTGTTGGGTTGACACGGATCGAGACTGGGATTTGTCACTCCGTATGACGGAGAGGTATCTCTGGGCCCACTCGGTAATACATCATCATATTGAGCTCAATGTGACCAAGGTGTTGGACACGGGATCATGCATTACGGTACGAGTAAAGTGACTTGCCGGTAACGAGACTGAACAAGGTATTGGGATACCGAAGATCGAGTCTCGGGCAAGTAACGTACCGATTGACAAAGGGAATTGCAATACAGGGTTTGATCGAATCCTCGACATAGTGGTTCATCCGATGACAACATCGAGGAGCATGTGGGAGCCATCATGGGTATCCAGATCCCGCTGATGGTTATTGACTGAGAGAGTCTCGGTCATGTCTGCATGTCTCCCGAACCCGTAGGGTCTACACACTTAAGGTTCAGTTACGCTAGGGTTATAGGGATATGTATATGCAGTAACCCGAATGTTGTTCGGAGTCCCGGATGAGATCTCGGACGTCACGAGGAGTTCTGGAATGGTCCGGAGGTAAAGATTTATATATGGGAAGTCCTGTTTCGGGCATCGGGACAAGTTTCGGGGTTATCGGTATTGTACCGGGACCACCGGAAGGGTCCCGGGGGTCCACCGGGTGGGTCCACCTGTCCCGGGGGGCCACATGGGCTGTGGGGGGTGCGCCTTGGCCTAATGGGCCAAGGGAACCAGCCCCACATAGGCCCATGCGCCTAGGGTTTAAGGGGGGCAAGAGTCCTAGGAGGGTAAGGCACCTCCTAGGTGCCTTGGGGGGGGGGGAAACCCCCCTTGGCCGCCGCACCCCCTAGGAGATTGGATCTCCTAGGGCCGGCCACCCCCCCTTGGCACCCCTATATATAGTGGGGGAGAGGAGGGACTTCATACCTGAACGCCCTGGCCTTTGGTTGCCTCCTTCTCCCTCCCCAACACCTCCTCCACCTCCGTAGTGCTTAGCGAAGCTCTGCCGGAGTACTGCAGCTCCATCAACACCACGCCGTCGTGCTGCTGCTGGTGCCATCTCCCTCAACCTCTCCTCCCTTCCTTGCTGGATCAAGAAGGAGGAGACGTGGCTGTTCCGTACGTGTGTTGAACGCGGAGGTGCCGTCCGTTCGGCGCTGGTCATCGGTGATTTGGATCACGTCGAGTACGACTACATCATCACCTTGCAAGCTTCCGCACGCGATCTACAAGTGGTATGTAGATGCAAACTCTCTCCCTAGACTCATTGCTTAGATGAACTCATAGATGGATCTTGGTGAAACCGTAGAAAAAATTTTAATTTTCTGCAACGTTCCCCAACAGTGGCATCATGAGCTAGGTCTATGCGTAGTTCTCTTTGCACGAGTAGAACACAACTTTGTTGTGGGCGTGGATTTTGTCATCTTACTTGCCTCTACTAGTCTTTTCTTGCTCAACGGTATTGTGGGATGAAGCGGCCCGGACCAACCTTACACATACTCTTACGTGAGACCGGTTCCACCGACTGACATGCACAAGTTGCATAAGGTGGCTGGCGGGTGTCTGTCTCTCCCACCTTAGTTGGAGCGGAATCGATGAACAGGGCCCTTATGAAGGGTAAATAGAAGTTGACAAAATCACGTTGTGGTGATTCGTAGGTAAGAAAACGTTCTTGCTAGAACCCAATTGCAGCCACGTAAAAGATGCAACAACAATTAGAGGACGTCTAACTTGTTTTTGCAGCGATTGATCATGTGATGTGATATGGCCAGAAGTTGTGATGAATGATGAATTGTGATGTATGAGATCAT
Organism: Triticum dicoccoides; assembly: GCF_002162155.2. Classification (NCBI taxonomy): domain Eukaryota; kingdom Viridiplantae; phylum Streptophyta; class Magnoliopsida; order Poales; family Poaceae; genus Triticum; species Triticum dicoccoides. The sequence continues at coordinate 751,506,140 of NC_041382.1, forward strand.
GTTCTTTGTAATAGGATTCACGACTTGCATATCGATGAGTATGACAACCGGCAGGAGCCATAGGAGTTGTCATTATTTTTTGTATGACCTGCGTGTCATTGAATAACGCCATGTAAACTACTTTACTTTATTGCTAAACGTTAGTCATAGAAGTAGAAGTAGTCGTTGGCGTGACAACTTCATGAAGACACGATGATGGAGATCATGATGATGGAGATCATGGTGTCAAGCCGGTGACAAGATGATCATGGAGCCCCGAAGATGAAGATCAATGGAGCTATATGATATTGGCCATATCATGTCACAACTATATAATTGCATGTGATGTTTATTATGTATTATGCATCTTGTTTACTTAGGACGACGGTAGTAAATAAGATGATCCCTTATAAAATTTCAAGAAGTGTTCTCCCCTAACTGTGCACCGTTGCTACAGTTCGTCGTTTCTAAGCACCACGTGATGATCGGGTGTGATGGATTCTTACGTTCACATACAACGGGTGTAAGACAGTTTTACAAAGCGAAAACACTTAGGGTTAACTTGACGAGCCTAGCATGTGCAGACATGGCCTCGGAACACGGAGACCGAAAGGTCGAACACGAGTCGTATGGAAGATACGATCAACATGAAAATGTTCACCGACGATGACTAGTCCGTCTCACGTGATGATCGGACACGGACTAGTCGACTCGGATCGTGTTGATGGTCAATAAGACCACTAAGTTCAAGAAGGGCAAGGGTAAGAAGAACTTCAAGAAGGACGGCAAAGATGTTGCCGCGCCTGGTAAGCCAGTTACCGGGAAGAAGTCAAAGAATGGACCCAAGCCTGAGACTGAGTGCTTTTATTGCAAGGGGAAGGGTCACTGGAAGCGGAACTGCCCCAAATACTTAGCGGATAAGAAGGCCGGCAACACCAAAGGTATATTTGATATACATGTGATTGATGTGTACCTTACCAGTACTCGTAGTAACTCCTGGGTATTTGATACCGGTGCCGTTGCTCATATTTGTAACTCACAGCAGGAGCTGCGGAATAAACGGAGACTGGCGAAGGACGAGGTGACGATGCGCGTCGGGAATGGTTCCAGAGTCGATGCGATCGCCGTCGGCACGCTGCCTCTACATTTACCTACGGGATTAGTTTTGAACCTTAATAATTGTTATTTAGTGCCAAGTTTGAGCATGAACATTGTATCTGGATCTCGTTTAATACGAGATGGCTACTCATTTAAGTCTGAGAATAATGGTTGTTCGATTTATATGAGAGATATGTTTTATGGTCATGCTCCGATGGTCAATGGTTTATTCTTAATGAATCTCGAGCGTAATATTACACATGTTCATAGTGTAGATGCAAAAAGATTTAAAGTTGATAACGATAGTCCCACATACTTGTGGCACTGCCGCCTTGGTCACATTGGTGTCAAGCGCATGAAGAAGCTCCATGCCGATGGACTTTTAGAGTCTCTTGATTATGAATCGTTTGACACGTGCGAACCATGCCTCTTGGGCAAAATGACCAAGACTCCATTCTCCGGAACAATGGAGCGAGCTACCAACTTGTTGGAAATCATACATACCGATGTGTGCGGTCCAATGAGCGTTGAGGCTCGCGGAGGATATCGTTATGTTCTCACTCTCACAGATGACTTGAGTAGATATGGGTATGTCTACTTAATGAAACACAAGTCTGAGACCTTTGAAAAGTTTAAGGATTTTCAGAATGAGGTGGAGAATCAACGTGACCGAAAGATAAAATTCTTACGATCAGATCGTGGAGGAGAATACTTAAGTCACGAATTTGGTACACACTTAAAGAAATGTGGAATCGTTTCACAGCTCACGCCGCCTGGAATACCTCAGCGAAACGGTGTGTCCGAACGTCGTAATCGCACTCTATTGGATATGGTGCGGTCTATGATGTCTCTTACCGATTTACCGCTATCATTTTGGGGATACGCTCTAGAGACAGCTACATTCACTTTAAATAGGGCACCGTCTAAATCCGTTGAGACGACACCGTATGAATTATGGTTTGGAAAGAAACCTAAGCTGTCGTTTCTAAAAGTTTGGGGATGCGAAGCTTATGTCAAGAAACTTCAACCTGAAAAGCTCGAACCCAAGTCGGAAAAATGCGTATTCATAGGATACCCTAAGGAAACTGTAGGGTATACCTTCTACTTAAGATCCGAAGGCAAGATCTTTGTTGCCAAGAACGGATGCTTTCTGGAAAAAGAGTTTCTCTCGAAAGAAGTAAGTGGGAGGAAAGTAGAACTCGATGAAGTACTACCTCTTGAGCAGGATAGTGACGCAGCACAGGAAACCGTTCCTGTGATGCCCACACCAACTGAAGAGGAAAACAATGATAATGATCAAGGTACTTCGGATCAAGTTACTGCTGAACTTCGTAGGTCCACAAGGACACGTTCCGCACCAGAGTGGTACGGCAACCCTGTCCTGGAAATCATGTTGTTAGACAACAATGAACCTTCGAACTATGAAGAAGCAATGGCGGGCCCGGATTCCAACAAATGGCTTGAAGCCATGAAATCCGAGATAGAATCCATGTATGAAAACAAAGTATGGACTTTGACAGACTTGCCCGATGATCGGCGAGCGATAGAAAACAAATGGATCTTTAAGAAGAAGACGGGCGCGGATGGTAATGTTACCATCTATAAAGCTCGACTTGTCGCTAAGGGTTATCGACAGGTTCAAGGGATTGACTACGACGAGACATTCTCTCCCGTAGCGAAGCTAAAGTCCGTCCGAATCATGTTAGCAATTGCCGCATACTATGATTATGAGATATGGCAGATGGACGTCAAAACAGCATTCCTTAACGGGCATCTTAAGGAAGAACTGTATATGATGCAGCCGGAAGGTTTTGTCGATCCTCGGAACGCTAACAAAGTATGCAAGCTCCAGCGATCCATTTATGGACTGGTGCAAGCATCTCGGAGTTGGAACATTCGCTTTGATGAGATGATCAAAGCGTTTGGGTTTATGCAGACTTATGGAGAAGCCTGCGTTTACAAGAAAGTGAGTGGGAGCTCTGTAGCATTTCTCATATATATGTAGATGACATACTCCTGATGGGAAATAATATAGAATTTCTGGACAGCATTAAGGCCTACTTGAATAAGTGTTTTTCAATGAAGGACCTTGGAGAAGCTGCTTATATATTAGGCATCAAGATCTATAGAGATAGATCGAGACGCCTCATAGGTCTTTCACAAAGCACATACCTTGATAAGATTTTGAAGAGATTCAGAATGGATCAGTCCAAGAAGGGGTTCTTGCCTATGTTACAAGGCATGAGACTGAGATCAGCTCAGTCACCGACCACGGCAAAAGATAAAGAAGAGATGAGTGTCATCCCCTATGCTTCAGCCATAGGATCTATTATGTATGCCATGCTATGCACCAGACCCGATGTAAACCTTGCCGTAAGTTTGGTAGCAAGATACCAAAGTAATCCCAGCAAGGAACACTGGACAGCGGTCAAGAATATCCTGAAGTACCTGAAAAGGACAAAGGACATGTTTCTCGTTTATGGAGGAGACGAAGAGCTCATCGTAAAGGGTTACGTCGACGCTAGCTTCGACTCAGATCTGGATGACTCTAAGTCACAAACCGGATACGTGTATATGTTGAATGGTGGAGCAGTAAGCTGGTGCAGCTGCAAGCAGAGCGTCGTGGCGGGATCTACGTGTGAAGCGGAGTACATGGCAGCCTCGGAGGCAGCACATGAAGCGATTTGGGTGAAGGAGTTCATCACCGACCTAGGAGTCATACCCAATGCGTCAGAGCCGATCAAACTCTTCTGTGACAACACTGGAGCTATTGCCCTCGCAAAGGAGCCCAGGTTTCACAAGAAGACCAGGCACATCAAGCGTCGTTTCAACTCCATCCGTGAAAATGTTCAAGATGGAGACATAGAGATTTGTAAAGTGCACACGGATCTGAATGTCGCAGATCCGCTGACTAAACCTCTCTCGCGTGCAAAACATGATCAACACCAGAACTCTATGGGTGTTCGATTCATCACAATGTAACTAGATTAGTGACTCTAGTGCAAGTGGGAGACTGTTGGAAATATGCCCTAGAGGCAATAATAAAAGTATTATTATATTTCATTGTTCATGATAATTGTCTTGTATTCATGCTATAACTGTATTATCCGGAAATCGTAATACACGTGTGAATACTTAGACCACACTATGTCCCTGGTAAGCCTCTAGTTGACCAGCTCGTTGTGATCAACAGATAGTCATGGTTTCCTGACTATGGACATTGGATGTCGTTGATAACGGGATCACATCATTAGGAGAATGATGTGATGGACAAGACCCAATCCTAAGCATAGCATAAAAGATCGTGTAGTTCGTTTTGCTAGAGCTTTGCAAGTGTCAAGTATCTCTTCCTTCGACCATGAGATCGTGTAACTCCCGGATACCGTAAGAATGCCTTGGGTGTATCAAACGTCACAACGTAACTGGGTGACTATAAAGGTGCATTACAGGTATCTCCGAAAGTAGCTGTTGGGTTGACACGGATCGAGACTGGGATTTGTCACTCCGTATGACGGAGAGGTATCTCTGGGCCCACTCGGTAATACATCATCATATTGAGCTCAATGTGACCAAGGTGTTGGACACGGATCATGCATTACGGTACGAGTAAAGTGACTTGCCGGTAACGAGACTGAACAAGGTATTGGGATACCGACGATCGAGTCTCGGGCAAGTAACGTACCGATTGACAAAGGGAATTGCAATACAGGGTTTGATCGAATCCTCGACATAGTGGTTCATCCGATGACAACATCGAGGAGCATGTGGGAGCCATCATGGGTATCCAGATCCCGCTGATGGTTATTGACTGAGAGAGTCTCGGTCATGTCTGCATGTCTCCCGAACCCGTAGGGTCTACACACTTAAGGTTCAGTTACGCTAGGGTTATAGGGATATGTATATGCAGTAACCCGAATGTTGTTCGGAGTCCCGGATGAGATCCCGGACGTCACGAGGAGTTCCGGAATGGTCCGGAGGTAAAGATTTATATATGGGAAGTCCTGTTTCGGGCATCGGGACAAGTTTCGGGGTTATCGGTATTGTACCGGGACCACCGGAAGGGTCCCGGGGGTCCACCGGGTGGGTCCACCTGTCCCGGGGGGCCACATGGGCTGTGGGGGGTGCGCCTTGGCCTAATGGGCCAAGGGCACCAGCCCCACATAGGCCCATGCGCCTAGGGTTTAAGGGGGGCAAGAGTCCTAGGAGGGTAAGGCACCTCCTAGGTGCCTTGGGGGGGGGGAACCCCCCTTGGCCGCCGCACCCCCTAGGAGATTGGATCTCCTAGGGCCGGCCACCCCCCCTTGGCACCCCTATATATAGTGGGGGAGAGGAGGGACTTCATACCTGAACGCCCTGGCCTTTGGTTGCCTCCTTCTCCCTCCCCAACACCTCCTCCACCTCCGTAGTGCTTAGCGAAGCTCTGCCGGAGTACTGCAGCTCCATCAACACCACGCCGTCGTGCTGCTGCTGGTGCCATCTCCCTCAACCTCTCCTCCCTTCCTTGCTGGATCAAGAAGGAGGAGACGTGGCTGTTCCGTACGTGTGTTGAACGCGGAGGTGCCGTCCGTTCGGCGCTGGTCATCGGTGATTTGGATCACGTCGAGTACGACTACATCATCACCTTGCAAGCTTCCGCACGCGATCTACAAGTGGTATGTAGATGCAAACTCTCTCCCTAGACTCATTGCTTAGATGAACTCATAGATGGATCTTGATGAAACCGTAGAAAAAATTTTAATTTTCTGCAACGTTCCCCAACACACCACACCCCGACCCCCCGACCCCGAAACAGCACCCCGACCCCGACACGGCACCCCGACACCGACACGACATCCCGACCCCTGACACCTCCCGAAAAGGTGCCCTTTGGCCTTCCAGAGGCCGACGGGGTCATATATTTGTGAATTATGAGTTAGGTCATATATTTTTCGATTTTGTTATGAAAAACATCATATATGATTGTGTTGATTGGGTAGATTTAAATGTGCAGTTGTTTCATCGCTGCGAGGTTTGGTGTTCGACGACCTCGCCGTGCGTTTGACGAGCTCTGCCTCTTCGTTCGTGGGTGAGCACAAATGACATGTCCTCCTTCCCCATTAATTATTTGCTTTGTTCCGGTGTTCGTGCCGATGAAACTTGATAGCTAGCTATATGTGTGTCTTGAATCATCAGTATGCATAACCAATATGTGTCTCCCGTTCGAAAGTGTTATAGTTATAAATATGCATGCATTTGCATATTTATAACCTTGATTCTTTCGAATTGTCCAACGCTATCCATGGACAACCCGAGTATGTGTAGATTGGGTTCGTTTTCCCATATGCTTTGCTCTAGATCTGACGCATAAATTTCGTCGGTGCCTCCCCTGTTGTTTTCCGGGTACACATCCTCTCTGTTTATTGCAAAGACGTGTATCTGGAGAACAGCGGGGAGATGCTGCCGAAATTTTGCGTCGGATCCGGAGCATAGCATGGGAAAATGAACCCAAACTACACATACTCGGGTGAGATTATGACCTATCATTACGTATTAGAGTGTAGGTTGCATGGACGTAATAAAATTGACAAAGTAGATCAACTGATGAATATATATACTTGGTGAATCATATATATATATATATATATATATATATATATATTTGTTATGTGTCCAGTAGCTCTGAAAGTCAAGATGAGTGATCATGCGTGGATGTATACCGTTCACACTGGTCAGAACAAATGGAGCGCTGAATGGTTCACAAAAACCAAGGGATTTGTGCAAGCCACATTTGCAAATGGCTAGAGGAAAACCTGGTGCCCCTGTTTCCGGTGCGGAAATTGGGAAAAGAGGACAGAGGCTAAAATGGGCAAACACCTACAGAAGAGTGGTTTTACGCCCGATTATACGTTGTGGACATATCATGGTGAGTCTGCCCAACGTGACCGAGCTGAGGTGGATGGTCATCGCACCGACGAGCATGGTACCGGGATGGAAAACATGGTGCAAGACTATGATGATGCTCGGGATTCGGACAAGGAGATGGAGGAATCTGCAAAGGCCTTCAATGAAATGTTGGAGTCTTCAAAACGTCCGCTCCACGAGCACACTGAGCTTTATCAGTTGGATGCCATCTCACAAGTAATGGCTCTGAAGGCTCGGTTCAACTTGGGCAGAGAATGCTGCGACGCAATGATGACAATATTTGGACACTTTCTACCCAAAGGCCATGTAATGCCTACAAACCTGTACCAGTCGGACAAAATCCTCCGTGCACTGAAGATGCCCTATGAGAAGATACATGCCTGTGAGAAAGGATGCGCCTTATTTAGGCTTGACTATGCGGACTTGAACTATTGTCCCATTTGCAAGTCTTCCAGGTATGTTGTGGTAGACAACGGTATGGGTGAGAAGACACAGACCAAAATCCCCGTTAGTGTTCTTTGGTATATGCCAATCGTACTAAGACCTCAATGTCTTTTCATGGTCGAAGAGACGGCCAGACAAATGATATGGCACAAAACAGGCAAAAGAACCAAACTAGATGCAGATGAGAATCTGATGATGGTACACACATCGGATGGTGTTGCGTGGAATTTTTTTGATGAATTACATGCTGACAAAGCGGCAGATCCGAGGCATCCTCGAGTCGGCATCAGCACGGATGGGTTCACTGTGTTTGGTATGACGGCAGCCCAATACAATTGTTGGCCCGTATTTGTCTTTCCACTCAATCTCCCCCCCCCCCCGCACAGATTATGCAAAGAAAGAACATTTTCCCGACGTTGATAATTCCAGGGCCCAACTATCCGGGGGAAAATATGAATGTGTACATGCAACCGCTTAAACACGAATTGCAAGAAGCCTGGGATAATGGGTTCAAGACATATGACGCCTATAGCAAACGGAACTTCATAATGCGTGTCTGGTACATGTACTCGATGCATGACTTGCCGGCGTATGTGCTATTCGTTGGCTGGTGTGTGCATGGAAGGTTCCCGTGCCCCACATGCAAGGGAGCTTTTGAGTTTCGTTGGCTTCAGGTCGGTCGCAAGTTTTCTTGCTGCGACATGCATAGACAGTTCCTGAATCCTCGCCATAAGTTCAGGAAAGACAAGAAGAACTTCATCAGAGGTAGAGTTTTCAAAAACTCTGCACCACCTGCGTTGACAGACCAACAGACCCTAGATCAGTTAAACGCTCTCGAGCCAGATCTAGAGCGTCTAGGGTACTTTAAGGGGTATAATTCTGAGCACGCCTGGACTCACAAGACATGCTTATGGGATCTGCCTTACTTCAAAGACCTCCTTTGCCCACACAACATCGACGTGATGCACACTAAGAAGAATATCACTGAGGCACTTTTTGGTACATTGTTCGGCATAGATGGGAAGTCAAAGGATAATACTAAGGCTAGAGTCAATCTGGAGGTGCTATGTGATAGGCTGTTACAAAACATAAAAGAATCAAAAGGAAAGCAGAACTGGACGAAGCCAAAGGCATGGTTCAATCTTGGAAGGCCAGCTATGAGGGAAATTATCTTGTGGGTGAAAATGCACTTGATGTTCCCCGATGGGTATGCAGCGAATCTAAAGAGGGGAGCGAGTCTTGAAAAATTGAAGATATTTGGTCTCAAGAGTCATGATTGGCACATATGGATTGAGCGGGTAATGCCGGTGATGCTGCGTGGCTTCATCCCTGAGGATGAATGGCTAGTACTGGTAGAACTCAGCTATTTCTTCTGTGTTCTTTGTGCGAAAGAACTATCGCCTGGCGTGCTAGAAGAAATGGAAGAGTTTGCGCCGGAGTTGATCTGCAAGTTAGAGAAGATCTTTCCACCGGGCTTCTTTAATCCAATGCAGCATTTCATTTTGCATCTCCCGACAGAGGCAAGATTGGGGGGCCCGTGCAAAATCGTTGGTGCTACCCAACTGAGAGGATGCAGAAGACGCTTTGAGAAAAATGTAAAAATAAACGTAGAATTAAAGCATCGATGGCTGAGGCATTCATCACTGAGGAGGCGGCAAACTTTGTGGCAGCACACTACGAAGCCAAAAATCATCATTTGCATAATCCGAAGCCTCGGTATAATGTCGACGACCCTAAAAAGGGTGGATCCAACCTCAGCCTATTCAAAGGGAATCTCGCACCAGCCAGTGTTTCAAATCCAGTATCTTTGGATAACGAAGAATGGCGGACCATTTCATTGTATATCTTCAACAACCTGATAGAAGTGCGGCCGTACATCGAGTAAGTTCTCGGTACATTGTTTCGCAACTTCTATTTCCTTTGAACCGCTCTTATTCCTGGATATTTCATACAGTCAATACGTCACCATATTCTCGTATGGAGCGGTGACCCAAAAGGATTCCGTCGAAGAGTATGAGCTTCTCGCAAAGCAAGGAGGCGGCTATCCCGGTTTCATCTCTTGGTTCAAACAAACGGTAATTTCTATTAGACAATTTCATTTCATTCGCTAATTTGTGTGTAATGCAACAATCCTTTCGTATTAAACTTGTAGGCTAATTCAGAGTCTATGGATGCCGAATTGAGACAAGTCGCTAATGGTTTTGACTATAAGGTCCGTTCATTTGACAAATACGACATCAACGGGTATCGCTTTCGTACCTATGGCAAAGAGCTATCTATGGCCGACCGAAAGTCTACAAATTGTTGTGTATCTGCTATCGACGAAGGAGGTGCCGAGTATTATGGGAGAGTTGAAGCAATTTATGAACTTCTATTCTATGGTGAAAAACCACCGAATGTCGTAGTCTTCAAATGTTATTGGTTTCAGCCGAAGGAGACTAGAAGGACTCATGAACATATAGGGCTAGTTGAAATCAACCAAAGCACCCATTTAGATGTTCCTGATGTCTATATTACGGCTCAACAGACGACCCAAGTATTCTATCTACCATGGGCCTGCCAAACTAATCCAAATCTGAAAGGTTGGGATGTCATTTATGAAGTGCCGCCACGTGCTAGACTATCTCCCCCAAAGGAAGAGGATTATGAACCTCACATTAACCCAGACACATATGAAGGAGAATTCTTCCAAGAGACACGTCTTTCCAAAAAGCGTTTCAAGAATCACTATACTTCACCCCAAAACATTGAAGTAGACAGCGACAGTGAATCCGACATCACCCCAGAGGAGGAACAAGAAGAGCGGGAACAAGAAGAGGTTACTGCTGCGGATGACCTGTCAATGCTTGACCGATTACGTCAAGGTGGCCTTCCACATGTTGATGCCACTGAACCCTATGAGCCCGTCATTGATTATAGTGATGATGATGATTATGCATTTATTGATGATACTGATCGAGATTATTAGTAGTGTCAGGTATTCAATTTTTTTATGTTGTACTTGATGATGATACACTTAAGTGATATACATATTATTATTCATGTTGGTATTTTTTATGTTGTACTAATTTCGTTTACTCTTTGTCATGGCAGGTGTTGAAAGATGGTGGGCGCTGGTCGGGAGCGCTCCGAGGCCCCTTCTTCGTCGGCGCGTGGTGAGAGGTCTTCCATTCCACACGCACCTCTCCGCCGAGCGTTGCTGGACAGTATGGCGACACCGCCGGGACCTTCTTTGTCGACCGCGATGCCCAGCAGGGGACGAGGTAAGAAGAAGAGAGGAGCTGGAGCACATGGTCGTGGGAGAGGACGTACGGTGACTTCTAGGGTGCCTTCCTCGCCGCCACCCCCAGCTGTTTCACCCAAGCACGTGACTGCTAGGGTGGACTCGTCCGAGGAGGAGGCTACACGGACTCCGGTCCATGAGCCTCCGGTCCACGGGCCTTCGGCCCACGAGACCCCGGAGGAGCACAGGTTTGGATGGGGTACCTGGCCGGATCAGCTTGAGGAGCCGAGTGGGCATGCTGATGATGGCGGGGAGCCGACTGATATTGAGGAGGAGGGGGGCACCGTCTACCAGCGTGGTTGTACACGGCTCCCGTCCGTGCCGGCGACCCGTGAGCAGAGGTGGTTGATTTTCCCTGATGGGGGGAGGTAAGTGCATTTAATCTTTTTGTACCTTCTGCATTCACGTTTCTTCAAATAACTAATGCGCTGGCCTTGTCATGCTGCAGGGGTTCCGACCACCATCATAGTGTCCGCCGGACCAACTCTGTCCTTGGAGTTCTTTGTCGGTAAAACTTCCCGGGGTTTGTCATGTTGCCTGGTGAGGGTCGGCTTCCAGAGCTTGGATTGAGTTGGGAGCACTACTTGGCTGCTTCGGCCCCGCCGGGTGAGATTATCAACGGTGTCTTGTGCAAGATGAGGGCAGATGTGGTGATCAGAAAGTTGTGGGTAATTTCTCCTTTACATAATTAAAAATCTTCAACTAGCTAGTTATTAATTGTACTAATCAATATTGTCTCATTTGACAGGTGTGAGGAGGGATACGAGGAGGAAGCGGCAAATGTTATTGATAACGTCTGCAAGCGCCTACTACAGAACTTACGGCACGAGGCTCGGGAGTAGTCTGTTCGAAACTACTACGCCTCGCGTGGTATCAAGAAGACCAAACCGGCGTGCCGCGAGAAGTTCTTGAGTAAGGAGGAGTCCATGAAGGTAATTCTTAAGGCCTTGTACTTACTTCCTTCATTTAGTAATTCATAGCCGTAGCGCTCAAGTTTCTACTTGCTAACTTAGGCCCCTCCGAGATGGTGTGCGGATCGGATGGATTGTTGGGAGGTGTTGGTCAATGAGTGGTGCTCAAAAGAATGGCTAGCCCTCCACAACGAGGCCAAGGACAAACGTGCCCAAATGGAAGTTGTGCCACACCATCAAGGCAACTCCAACTTATATCAGTTCGGGCGGAACTGGTTATGTGGTTTGCTTCATGATTCATGCAATTCATTCATCATGCTAGCTTTAGCCCTTTAATTACTAATTTACTTTGTTTCTCTCTTTCAGGCACGCTACAATAAGGCGGATAAGGTGCCAGAGGTGTACGACCTGTATGCCATGGCCCACACTGCCTCTTACAAGAAAGCCAAGGCATTCTCTTAGTCTGACCTTGATGATCCAAAGAACTTCACCAACATCTCCTCCCATGACAAGCTCGTGAAATATAGAGATGAGGGGAAGGCTAGGAAAGGGGAGGACTTTAACCCGAGCCAGGGTCCCATTAATACAGAGCTGCTGATAATATCTGGTGGCGGGAGGTCCCATGGCTCCATAGCCATGGGAGATGGACTTATCCGTTGTCCTAACACTCTCCCGGAGATCAAGGCGCGCCAGTCGAGCTCCGCTCCTGAGATAAGGCCTCGTGAACGTCCAGTCCAACTCACCTTCAAGGAGAGGACGACAAAGATGTTGGAGGAGGAGAGGGCACGGAATGACATGCAGGCAAGGGCCATGTACGAGCTCCTTGTGGTAAGTTTCTTCTGCAGATTAGCCAAAACATTCATCTAGTGTTTGTCTCATTACTAACTAGTATGACTGAGTTGTCAAAACCAAATGTGCAGTCTGTGTGTGAGAAGTGCGGTCAGACCGCTCCGCCGGTGCCAGTGATTGCTCCTGGGACCACGGTGAGTTTAATTTGAATGGACATTACTTGCTAGTCTTAACATTTGAGTGTCATCATGCTAACGAGACATTGGAAATGATCTTTGGTGCAGCGTAACTCCAGACAAGCATCGCACGATCCTTCTCGAGCTACCGGCATGAGCCAGCCCGCTCCTACACCTCCAGATCACGGTAAGTTTCTCTAGTGTTTTGCTTAACAAATGCATAAAGACCTAGATTTGATTTATTTCCACCAATATGCTTACCATAATGACCTAGAGTTGGCTTCTTTTCCTCCAAAATGACTTAATAAGCTTACTGACCTCCAAAACCATCCATTTTACATAAGTTAGCTCTAAAACGATCTATACTCAGCTTACTTATGTCAAAAATTGCATAATTAGCTTAGTTAGCTCATAAACGATCCATTTTACCTAAGTTAGCTCTAAAATGACCCATTTTACCTTAGTTAGCTTATAAATGATCCATTTTATCCAAGATAGCTCTAAAATGACCCATTTTACCTAGATTAGCTCCTAAATGATCCATTTTACCTACGTTAGCTTTAAAATGACCCATTTCACCTAGGTTAGCTCCAAAATGAACCATCTTACCTAGGTTAGCTCCAAAATGACCCATCATACCTAGGTTAGCTCTAAAATGATGCTTTTTACTAAGTTAGCTCATACATGATCCATTTCAACTAAGTTAGCTCATAAGCGATCCATTTCACCTAAGTTAGCTAAAAAACGATCCACTTCTCCTAAATTAGCTCTTAAATGATCCATTTCACCTAAGTTAGCTCATAAACGATCCATTTCAACTAAGTTAGCTCATAAATGATCCATTTCACCTAAGTTAGCTCAAAAATGATCCATTTCACCTTAGTTAGCTCATAAACCATCCATTTCACCTTAGTTAGCTCATAAACGATCCATTTCACCTTAGTTAGCTCATAGAGGATCCATTTCACCTTAGTTAGCTCATAAACGATCCATTTCACCTAAGTTACCTCATAAAGGATCCATTTCACCTTAGTTAGCTCATAAACGATTCAATTTAACTAAGTTAGCTCATAAATGATCCATTTCAACTAAGTTAGCTCATAAACGATCCATTTCACCTAAGTTAGCTCATAAATGATCCATTTCACCTTAGTTAGCTCATAAACGACCCATTTCAACTTAGTTAGCTCATATATGATCCATTTCACCTAAGTTAGCTCATAAATGACATATACTTCTTGTTCTAGTCTTCTTCTTGTTCTAGTCTTCTTCTTCTAGTCACCTTTTTCTAACTTTCTTATTTGCCATTTTGCAAATTTCATTCACTTCACAAAAGCTAGCTTGCAATGATGGAGTGCTTGTTTTTTCTTTCATTCTCTTCAAGTATTCTTCTAGCTTGCTATGATGGAACTTGCTATCTTGATGAAACTTTGCATTGTAATATGTATGGATGGAACAATGTGTATGTGCAACTTGATGGAACTTGCTATGTATGAATGGATGGAACTATATATGTATGTACGATGAAACTTATGTGCTGGATATGTCATATGTTTGCTGTTAAATAGCCCTGTGAAATATATATATATATATATATGTCATATATATTTGCTTTCAAAATTGTTGCATTAAAAAAACAGAAAAAATGAGGCAAAGCAGGATCTTTGTCGTCAGCCACTGATGGCAAAGCCACCTTTGCCGACAGTCGTGGACGGCAAAGCAGCCACGTGGCGGCCACCTATGCCTCCTGGGAACTGACCCATTTGGCCAGTTTGCCTACAGCGGCGAACGGCAAAGGTTTTGCCTACAGTGGCTGACGGCAAAGGCCTGCCATGTAGTGACGTCCAACTGACATCATTGGGTGGACGGCAAAGGCCGAACAAATTTTGCCGTTAGCGTTGGACGACAAAGGCTGCCGTTAGCCACCTAACGGACTAACAACGTAATTATTGTCGTCTGCTTTCTTTGTCGTCAGCTGCTGATGGCAAAGGCCCCTTTGCCGTCAGCCGCCGAAAGCAGACAACAAAGTAGATCTTTTACCGTCAGCGGCAGACGGCAAAGACCTTTGCCGTCCGCCGTTCCTGCCTTTGCCGTCTGCCGTGGCTGATGGCAAAGTAGCTGATTCCTGTAGTGGTTTAGGGTTTAGGGTTTAGGGTTAGGGTTTAGCCTTGCCGACTGAGTCCGCCGGGATCAAAGCACATGGCCAGCCTTGGAGATTGAGATTTCTATTTTTAAATGTTGGCATCAAGATATCTAATATCCACAAATTTCACATTCAATTTTTTTGACCAAGAAATTGTTGGGTTTCGTAGTAATTTCAAAAATTTTCCTACGCGCACACAGGATCATGTGATGCATACCAACGAGAGGAGAGTGTTGTCTATGTACCCAACGCAAACCGACTGCGGAAGCAATGACACGACGTAGAGGAAGTAGTCGTACGTCTTCACGATCCAACCGATCAAGCACCGAAACTACGGCACCTCCGAGTTCGAGCACACGTTCAGCTCGATGACGATCCCCGGACTCCGATCCAGCAAAGTGTCGGGGAAGAGTTTCGTCAGCACGACGGCGTGGTGACGATCTTGATGAACTACAGCAGCAGGGCTTCGCCTAAACTCTGCTACAGTATTATCGAGGAATATGGTGGCAGGGGGCACCGCACACGGCTAAGGAATCGATCACGTGGATCAACTTGTGTCAACTTGTGTGTTTAGAGGTGCCCCTGCCTCCGTATATAAAGGAGGAGAGGAGGGGAGGCTGGCCGGCCAAAGAGGGAGGCGCATGAGAGTCCTACTCCCTCTGGGAGTAGGATTCCTCCCCCCAATCCTAGTCCAACTAGGATTCCTCGGAGGGGAAGGGAGAGAGGGGGGCCGGCCACCTTCTCCTAGTCCTAATAGGACTAGGGGAGGGGAAAGAGGCGCAGCCACCTTGGGCTGCCCTTTCTCCTTTCCACTAAGGCCCATGATGGCCCATATGGCTCCCGGGGGGTTCCGGTAACCTCCCGGTAACCCGGTAAAATCCCGATTTCACCCGGAACACTTCCGATGTCCAAACATAGGCTTCCAATATATCAATCTTTACGTCTCGACCATTTCGAGACTCCTCGTCATGTCCGTGATCACATCCGGGACTCCGAACAACCTTCGGTACATCAAAATGCATAAACTCATAATATAACTGTCATCGTAACCTTAAGCGTGCGGACCCTACGGGTTCGAGAACAATGTAGACATGACCGAGACATGTCTCTGGTCAATAACCAATAGCGGGACCTGGATGCCCATATTGGCTCCTACATATTCTACGAAGATCTTTATCGGTCAGACCGCATAACAACATACGTTGTTCCCTTTGTCATCGGTATGTTACTTGCCCGAGATTCGATCGTCGGTATCCAATACCTAGTTCAATCTCGTCAACGGCAAGTCTCTTTACTCGTTCCGTAATACATCATCTCACAACTAACATATTAGTTGTAATGCTTGCAAGGCTTATGTGATGTGTATTACCGAGAGGGCCCAGAGATACCTCTCCGACAATCGGAGTGACAAATCCTAATCTCGAAATACGCCAACCCAACATCGACCATTGGAGACACCTGCAGTACTCCTTTATAATCACCCATTTACGTTGTGACGTTTGGTAGTACCCAAAGTGTTCCTCCGGTAAACGGGAGTTGCATAATCTCATAGTCGTAGGAACATGTATAAGTCATGAAGAAAGCAATAGCAACATACTAAACGATCAGGTGCTAAGCTAATGGAATGGGTCATGTCAATCAGATCATTCTACTAATGATGTGACCTCGTTAATCAAATAACAACTCATTGTTCATGGTTAGGAAACATAACCATCTTTGATTAACGAGCTAGTCAAGTAGAGGCATACTAGTGACACTCTGTTTGTCTATGTATTCACACATGTATTATGTTTCCGGAAAATACAATTCTAGCATGAATAATAAACATTTATCATGATTATAAGGAAATAAATAATAACTTTATTATTGCCTCTAGGGCATATTTCCTTCATATCATCCATATAAGCTTCCACATTCCGACTGATTTGGGTGAGTAGACACTTCTGAATCATTCGCATAAAAGTGGCTCCGGCATTCTTGAGGCCGAATGGCATGGTGATATAGCAGAAGCACCCGAATGGAGTGATGAAAGCTGTTTTTACCTCATCGGGCCCGTACAGACGGATCTGGTGGTACCCGGAGTAAGCATCTAAAAAAGACAACCTCTCGCATCCCGCGGTCGAGTCAACAATTTGATCTATGCGAGGGAGAGGAAAGTGATCTTTCGGGCAGGCCCGGTTGATGTGCTTGAAATCAATGCACATTCGGAGCGACTTGTCCTTCTTAGGAACCATGACGACATTAGCGAGCCACTCGGAGTGGTATATCTCTCGGATAAATCCTGCCGCCAACAGTCGAGCCACTTCTTCACCGATGGCCTTTCTCTTCTGGACGGCGGACCGCCGAAGATGCTCTTTGACTGGTTTTGCAGACGAGTCGACTCTTAGGCGATGCTCAGCCAGTCCCCTGGGAACACCTGGCATGTCAGCGGGCTTCCATGCAAAAATGTCCCAGTTCTCACGGAGGAACTGGATGAGCGCTTCTTCCTATTTTGGGTCGAGTGTTATGGAGATGCGGGTCGTGTTGGGTTTCGTAGTAATTTCAAAAATTTTCCTACGCGCACACAGGATCATGTGATGCATAGCAACGAGAGGAGAGTGTTGTCTACGTACCCAGCGCAGACCGACTGCGGAAGCAATGACACGACGTAGAGGAAGTAGTCGTACGTCTTCACGATCCAACCGATCAAGCACCGAAACTACGGCACCTCCGAGTTCGAGCACACGTTCAGCTCGATGACGATCCCCGGACTCCGATCCAGCAAAGTGTCGGGGAAGAGTTTCGTCAGCACGACGGCGTGGTGACGATCTTGATGAACTACAGCAGCAGGGCTTCGCCTAAACTCCGCTACAGTATTATCGAGGAATATGGTGGCAGGGGGCACCGCACACGGCTAAGGAATCGATCACGTGGATCAACTTGTGTCAACTTGTGTGTTTAGAGGTGCCCCTGCCTCCGTATATAAAGGAGGAGAGGAGGGGAGGCTGGCCGGCCAAAGAGGGAGGCGCAGGAGAGTCCTACTCCCTCTGGGAGTAGGATTCCTCCCCCCAATCCTAGTCCAACTAGGATTCCTCGGAGGGGAAGGGAGAGAGGGGGGCCGGCCACCTTCTCCTAGTCCTAAAAGGACTAGGGGAGGGGAAAGAGGCGCAGCCACCTTGGGCTGCCCCTTTCTCCTTTCCACTAAGGCCCATGATGGCCCATATGGCTCCCGGGGGGTTCCGGTAACCTCCCGGTAACCCGGTAAAATCCCGATTTCATCCGGAACACTTCCGATGTCCAAACATAGGCTTCCAATATATCAATCTTTACGTCTCGACCATTTCGAGACTCCTCGTCATGTCCTTGATCACATCCGGGACTCCGAACAACCTTCGGTACATCAAAATGCATAAACTCATAATATAACTGTCATCGTAACCTTAAGCGTGCGGACCCTACGGGTTCGAGAACAATGTAGACATGACCGAGACATGTCTCTGGTCAATAACCAATAGCGGGACCTGGATGCCCATATTGGCTCCTACATATTCTACGAAGATCTTTATCGGTCAGACCGCATAACAACATACGTTGTTCCCTTTGTCATCGGTATGTTACTTGCCCGAGATTCGATCGTCGGTATCCAATACCTAGTTCAATCTCGTTAACGGCAAGTCTCTTTACTCGTTCCGTAATACATCATCTCACAACTAACATATTAGTTGTAATGCTTGCAAGGCTTATGTGATGTGTATTACCGAGAGGGCCCAGAGATACCTCTCCGACAATCGGAGTGACAAATCCTAATCTCGAAATACGCCAACCCAACATCGACCATTGGAGACACCTGTAGTACTCCTTTATAATCACCCATTTACGTTGTGACGTTTGGTAGTACCCAAAGTTTCCTCCAGTAAACGGGAGTTGCATAATCTCATAGTCGTAGGAACATGTATAAGTCATGAAGAAAGCAATAGCAACATACTAAACGATCAGGTGCTAAGCTAATGGAATGGGTCATGTCAATCAGATCATTCTACTAATGATGTGACCTCGTTAATCAAATAACAACTCATTGTTCATGGTTAGGAAACATAACCATCTTTGATTAACAAGCTAGTCAAGTAGAGGCATACTAGTGACACTCTGTTTGTCTATGTATTCACACATGTATTATGTTTCCGGAAAATACAATTCTAGCATGAATAATAAACATTTATCATGATTATAAGGAAATAAATAATAACTTTATTATTGCCTCTAGGGCATATTTCCTTCAGTCTCCCACTTGCACTAGAGTCAATAATCTAGATTACACTGTAATGAATCTAACACCCATGGAGCTTTGGTGCTGATCATGTTTTGCTCGTGGAAGAGGCTTAGTCAACGGGTCTGCAACATTCAGATCCGTATGTATCTTGCAAATCTCTATGTCTCCCACCTGGACTAGATCCCGGATGGAGTTGAAGCGTCTCTTGATGTGTTTGGTCCTTTTGTGAAATCTGGATTCCTTTGCCAAGGCAATTGCACCAGTATTGTCACAAAAGATTTTCATTGGACCCGATGCACTAGGTATGACACCTAGATCGGATATGAACTCCTTCATCCAGACTCCTTCATTTGCTGCTTCCTCACTAACTGGTGTAGGTGTCACTGAAACAGTTTTCTGTGATGAACTATTTTCCAGTAAGGGAGCAGGTACAGTTACCTCGTCAAGTTCTACTTTCCTCCCACTCACTTCTTTCGAGAGAAACTCCTTCTCTAGAAATGATCCATTCTTAGCAACGAATGTTTTGCCTTCGGATCTGTGATAGAAGGTGTACCCAACAGTTTCCTTTGGGTATCCTATGAAGACACATTTCTCCGATTTGGGTTCGAGCTTATCAGGTTGAAGCTTTTTCACATAAGCATCGCAGCCCCAAACTTTAAGAAACGACAACTTTGGTTTCTTGCCAAACCACAGTTCATAAGGCGTCGTCTCAACGGATTTTGATGGTGCCCTATTTAACGTGAATGCGGCCGTCTCTAAAGCATATCCCCAAAATGATAGCGGTAAATCAGTAAGAGACATCATAGATCGCACCATATCTAGTAAAGTACGATTACGACGTTCGGACACACCATTACGCTGTGGTGTTCCGGGTGGCATGAGTTGCGAAACTATTCCACAGTTTTTCAAATGTACACCAAACTCGTAACTCAAATATTCTCCTCCACGATCAGATCGTAGAAACTTTATTTTCTTGTTATGATGATTTTCAACTTCACTCTGAAATTCTTTGAACTTTTCAAATGTTTCAGACTTATGTTTCATTAAGTAAATATACCCATATCTGCTTAAATCATCTGTGAAGGTGAGAAAATAACGATATCCGCCACGAGCCTCAATATTCATCGGGCCACATACATCGGTATGTATGATTTCCAACAAATCTGTTGCTCTCTCCATAGTACCGGAGAACGGTGTTTTAGTCATCTTGCCCATGAGGCACGGTTCGCAAGTACCAAGTGATTCATAATCAAGTGGTTCCAAAAGTCCATCAGCATGGAGTTTCTTCATGCGCTTTATACCGATATGACCTAAACGACAGTGCCACAAATAAGTTGCACTTTCATTATCAACTCTGCATCTTTTGGCTTCAACATTATGAATATGTGTATTACTACTATCAAGATTCAATAAGAATAGACCACTCTTCAAGGGTGCATGACCATAAAAGATATTACTCATATAAATAGAACAACCATTATTCTCTGATTTAAATGAATAACCGTCTCGCATTAAACAAGATCCAGATATAATGTTCATGCTCAACGCTGGCACCAAATAACAATTACTTAGGTCTAATATTAATCCCGAAGGTAGATGTAGAGGTAGCGTGCCGACCGCGATCACATCGACTTTGGAACCGTTTCCCACGCGCATCGTCACCTCGTCCTTTGCCAGTGCCCGCTTATTCTGTAGTCCCTGTTTCGAGTTGCAAATATTAGCAACAGAACCAGTATCAAATACCCAGGTGCTACTGCGAGCATTGGTAAGGTACACATCAATAACATGTATATCACATATACCTTTGTTCACCTTGCCATCCTTCTTATCCGCCAAATACTTGGGGCAGTTCCGCTTCCAGTGACCAGTCTGCTTGCAGTAGAAGCACTCAGTTTCAGGCTTAGGTCTAGACTTGGGTTTCTTCTCTTGAGCAGCAACTTGCTTGCCGTTCTTTTTGAAGTTCCCCTTTTCCTTCCCTTTGCCCTTTTTCTTGAAACTAGTGGTCTTGTTAACCATCATCACTTGATGCTCCTTCTTGATTTCTACCTCCGCAGCTTTTAGCATTGCGAAGAGCTCGGGAATAGTCTTGTTCATCCCTTGCATATTATAGTTCATCACGAAGCTCTTGTAGCTTGGTGGCAGTGATTGGAGAATTCTGTCAATGACGCAATCATCTGGAAGATTAACTCCCAATTGAATCAAGTGATTATTATACCCAGACATTTTGAGTATATGCTCACTGACAGAACTGTTCTCTTCCATCTTGCAGCTATAGAACTTATTGGAGACTTCATATCTCTCAATCCGGGCATTTGCTTGAAATATTAACTTCAACTCCTGGAACATCTCATATGCTCCATGACGTTCAAAACGTCGTTGAAGTCCCGATTCTAAGCCGTAAAGCATGGCACACTGAACTATCGAGTAGTCATCAGCTTTGCTCTGCCAGACGTTCATAACATCTGGCGTTGCTCCAGCAGCAGGCCTGGCACCCGGTGCTTCCAGGACGTAATTCTTCTGTGCAGCAATGAGGATAATCCTCAAGTTACGGACCCAGTCCGTGTAATTGCTACCATCATCTTTCAACTTTGCTTTCTCAAGGAACGCATTAAAATTTAACGGAACAACAGCACGAGCAATCTATCTACAATCAACATAAACAAGCAAGATACTATCAGGGACTAAGTTCATGATAAATTTTAAGTTCAATTAATCATATTATTAAAGAACTCCCACTTAGATAGACATCCCTCTAATCCTCTAAGTGATCACGTGATCCAAATCAACTAAACCATGTCCGATCATCACGTGAGATGGAGTAGTTTCATCGGTGAACATCATTATGTTGATCATATCTACTATATGATTCACGCTCGACCTTTCGGTCTCCGTGTTCCGAGGCCATATCTGCATATGCTAGGCTCGTCAAGTTTAACCTGAGTATTCTGCGTGCGCAACTGTTTTGCACCCGTTGTATTTGAACGTAGAGCCTATCACACCCGATCATCACGTGGTGTCTCAGCACGAAGAACTTTTGCAACGGTGCATACTCAGGGAGAACACTTCTTGATAATTTAGTGAGAGATCATCTTATAATGCTACCGTCAATCAAAGCAAGATAAGATGCATAAAAAGATAAACATCACATGCAATCAATATAAGTGATATGATATGGCCATCATTATCTTGTGCTTGCGATCTCCATCTCCGAAGCACCGTCATGATCACCATTGTCACCGGCGCGACACCTTGATCTCCATCGTAGCATCGTTGTCGTCTCGTCAATCTTATGCTTCCACGACTATCACTACCGTTTAGTAATAAAGTAAAGCATTACATCGCGATTGCATTGCATACAATAAAGCGACAACCATATGGCTCCTGCCAGTTGCCGATAACTTGGTTACAAAACATGATCATCTTATACAATAAAATTCAGCATCATGCCTTGACCATATCACATCACAACATGCCCTGCAAAAACAAGTTAGACGTCCTCTACTTTGTTGTTGCATGTTTTACGTGGCTGCTACGGGCTTAAGTAAGAACCAATCTCACCTACGCATCAAAACCACAACGATAGTTTGTCAAATAGACTCCGTTTTAACCTTCGCAAGGACCGGGCGTAGCCATACTTGGTTCAACTAAAGTTGGAGAGGCAGTCGCCCGCAAGCCATCTCTGTGCAAAGCACGTCGAGGGAACCGGTCTCGCGTAAGCGTACGCGTAAGGTTGGTCCGGGTCGTCTCGTCCAACAATACCGCTGAACCAAAATATGACATGCCGGTAGGCAGTATGACTTGTATCGTCCACAACTCACTTGTGTTCTACTCGTGCATATAACATCAACATCATTAACCTAGGCTCTGATACCACTGTTGGGTTTCGAAGTAATTTCAAAAATTTTCCTACGCGCACACAGGATCATGTGATGCATAGCAACGAGAGGAGAGTGTTGTCTACGTACCCAACGCAGACCGACTGCGGAAGCAATGACACGACGTAGAGGAAGTAGTCGTACGTCTTCACGATCCAACCGATCAAGCACCGAAACTACGGCACCTCCGAGTTCGAGCACACGTTCAGCTCGATGACGATCCCCGGACTCCGATCCAGCAAAGTGTCGGGGAAGAGTTTCGTCAGCACGACGGCGTGGTGACGATCTTGATGAACTACAGCAGCAGGGCTTCGCCTAAACTCTGCTACAGTATTATCGAGGAATATGGTGGCAGGGGGCACCGCACACGGCTAAGGAATCGATCACGTGGATCAACTTGTGTCAACTTGTGTGTTTAGAGGTGCCCCTGCCTTCGTATATAAAGGAGGAGAGGAGGGGAGGCTGGCCGGCCAAAGAGGGAGGCGCATGAGAGTCCTACTCCCTCTGGGAGTAGGATTCCTCCCCCCAATCCTAGTCCAACTAGGATTCCTCGGAGGGGAAGGGAGAGAGGGGGGCCGGCCACCTTCTCCTAGTCCTAATAGGACTAGGGGAGGGGAAAGAGGCGCAGCCACCTTGGGCTGCCCCTTTCTCCTTTCCACTAAGGCCCATGATGGCCCATATGGCTCCCGGGGGGTTCCGGTAACCTCCCGGTAACCCGGTAAAATCCCGATTTCACCCGGAACACTTCCGATGTCCAAACATAGGCTTCCAATATATCAATCTTTACGTCTCGACCATTTCGAGACTCCTCGTCATGTCCGTGATCACATTCGGGACTCCGA
Organism: Triticum dicoccoides; assembly: GCF_002162155.2. Lineage (NCBI taxonomy): Eukaryota > Viridiplantae > Streptophyta > Magnoliopsida > Poales > Poaceae > Triticum > Triticum dicoccoides. Next base: position 751,529,830 of record NC_041382.1, read on the forward strand.
ACAACCTTCGGTACATCAAAATGCATAAACTCATAATATAACTGTCATCGTAACCTTAAGCGTGCGGACCCTACGGGTTCGAGAACAATGTAGACATGACCGAGACATGTCTCTGGTCAATAACCAATAGCGGGACCTGGATGCCCATATTGGCTCCTACATATTCTACGAAGATCTTTATCGGTCAGACCGCATAACAACATACGTTGTTCCCTTTGTCATCGGTATGTTACTTGCCCGAGATTCGATCGTCGGTATCCAATACCTAGTTCAATCTCGTTAACGGCAAGTCTCTTTACTCGTTCCGTAATACATCATCTCACAACTAACATATTAGTTGTAATGCTTGCAAGGCTTATGTGATGTGTATTACCGAGAGGGCCCAGAGATACCTCTCCGACAATCGGAGTGACAAAATCCTAATCTCGAAATACGCCAACCCAACATCGACCATTGGAGACACCTGTAGTACTCCTTTATAATCACCCATTTACGTTGTGACGTTTGGTAGTACCCAAAGTGTTCCTCCGGTAAACGGGAGTTGCATAATCTCATAGTCGTAGGAACATGTATAAGTCATGAAGAAAGCAATAGCAACATACTAAACGATCAGGTGCTAAGCTAATGGAATGGGTCATGTCAATCAGATCATTCTACTAATGATGTGACCTCGTTAATCAAATAACAACTCATTGTTCATGGTTAGGAAACATAACCATCTTTGATTAACGAGCTAGTCAAGTAGAGGCATACTAGTGACACTCTGTTTGTCTATGTATTCACACATGTATTATGTTTCCGGAAAATACAATTCTAGCATGAATAATAAACATTTATCATGATTATAAGGAAATAAATAATAACTTTATTATTGCCTCTAGGGCATATTTCCTTCATATCATCCATATAAGCTTCCACATTCCGACTGATTTGGGTGAGTAGACACTTCTGAATCATTCGCATAAAAGTGGCTCCGGCATTCTTGAGGCCGAATGGCATGGTGATATAGCAGAAGCACCCGAATGGAGTGATGAAAGCTGTTTTTACCTCATCGGGCCCGTACAGACGGATCTGGTGGTACCCGGAGTAAGCATCTAAAAAAGACAACCTCTCGCATCCCGCGGTCGAGTCAACAATTTGATCTATGCGAGGGAGAGGAAAGTGATCTTTCGGGCAGGCCCGGTTGATGTGCTTGAAATCAATGCACATTCGGAGCGACTTGTCCTTCTTAGGAACCATGACGACATTAGCGAGCCACTCGGAGTGGTATATCTCTCGGATAAATCCTGCCGCCAACAGTCGAGCCACTTCTTCACCGATGGCCTTTCTCTTCTGGACGGCGGACCGCCGAAGATGCTCTTTGACTGGTTTTGCAGACGAGTCGACTCTTAGGCGATGCTCAGCCAGTCCCCTGGGAACACCTGGCATGTCAGCGGGCTTCCATGCAAAAATGTCCCAGTTCTCACGGAGGAACTGGATGAGCGCTTCTTCCTATTTTGGGTCGAGTGTTATGGAGATGCGGGTCGTGTTGGGTTTCGTAGTAATTTCAAAAATTTTCCTACGCGCACACAGGATCATGTGATGCATAGCAACGAGAGGAGAGTGTTGTCTACGTACCCAGCGCAGACCGACTGCGGAAGCAATGACACGACGTAGAGGAAGTAGTCGTACGTCTTCACGATCCAACCGATCAAGCACCGAAACTACGGCACCTCCGAGTTCGAGCACACGTTCAGCTCGATGACGATCCCCGGACTCCGATCCAGCAAAGTGTCGGGGAAGAGTTTCGTCAGCACGACGGCGTGGTGACGATCTTGATGAACTACAGCAGCAGGGCTTCGCCTAAACTCCGCTACAGTATTATCGAGGAATATGGTGGCAGGGGGCACCGCACACGGCTAAGGAATCGATCACGTGGATCAACTTGTGTCAACTTGTGTGTTTAGAGGTGCCCCTGCCTCCGTATATAAAGGAGGAGAGGAGGGGAGGCTGGCCGGCCAAAGAGGGAGGCGCAGGAGAGTCCTACTCCCTCTGGGAGTAGGATTCCTCCCCCCAATCCTAGTCCAACTAGGATTCCTCGGAGGGGAAGGGAGAGAGGTGGGCCGGCCACCTTCTCCTAGTCCTAATAGGACTAGGGGAGGGGAAAGAGGCGCAGCCACCTTGGGCTGCCCCTTTCTCCTTTCCACTAAGGCCCATGATGGCCCATATGGCTCCCGGGGGGTTCCGGTAACCTCCCGGTAACCCGGTAAAATCCCGATTTCACCCGGAACACTTCCGATGTCCAAACATAGGCTTCCAATATATCAATCTTTACGTCTCGACCATTTCGAGACTCCTCGTCATGTCCGTGATCACATCCGGGACTCCGAACAACCTTCGGTACATCAAAATGCATAAACTCATAATATAACTGTCATCGTAACCTTAAGCGTGCGGACCCTACGGGTTCGAGAACAATGTAGACATGACCGAGACATGTCTCTGGTCAATAACCAATAGCGGGACCTGGATGCCCATATTGGCTCCTACATATTCTACGAAGATCTTTATCGGTCAGACCGCATAACAACATACGTTGTTCCCTTTGTCATCGGTATGTTACTTGCCCAAGATTCGATCGTCGGTATCCAATACCTAGTTCAATCTCGTTAACGGCAAGTCTCTTTACTCGTTCCGTAATACATCATCTCACAACTAACATATTAGTTGTAATGCTTGCAAGGCTTATGTGATGTGTATTACCGAGAGGGCCCAGAGATACCTCTCCGACAATCGGAGTGACAAATCCTAATCTCGAAATACGCCAACCCAACATCGACCATTGGAGACACCTGTAGTACTCCTTTATAATCACCCATTTACGTTGTGACGTTTTGTAGTACCCAAAGTGTTCCTCCGGTAAACGGGAGTTGCATAATCTCATAGTCGTAGGAACATGTATAAGTCATGAAGAAAGCAATAGCAACATACTAAACGATCAGGTGCTAAGCTAATGGAATGGGTCATGTCAATCAGATCATTCTACTAATGATGTGACCTCGTTAATCAAATAACAACTCATTGTTCATGGTTAGGAAACATAACCATCTTTGATTAACGAGCTAGTCAAGTAGAGGCATACTAGTGACACTCTGTTTGTCTATGTATTCACACATGTATTATGTTTCCGGAAAATACAATTCTAGCATGAATAATAAACATTTATCATGATTATAAGGAAATAAATAATAACTTTATTATTGCCTCTAGGGCATATTTCCTTCAGAAATAAACATAAGAGTTTGATAGTATATAGATCGTAGGATCCATATTACTTGTCGCTTAAATAGATGTATTTAGATGTATTTCAGTGCTAGATACATCTGTTTGGACGAAAAGTAATATGGATCAGAGAGAGTATCAGACTTTTCGTTATTTCCCTATGTATGGACAACATTTTGGTGAAATTTTGCAGTACTACTATCCACTCTATTGATGCTATAGGAACACTAACAATGATAACATCACAAGTACCATTTGGATACTCATGTAATCATGTTTATGCCTCTAAAATTCAGACAGAATAGTCACACGTATTTTTTTACAAGAATCATGCATGGTAGGCTACTCATGTGTTACAAGGAGTACACTGGAATTTTCCTCTATATAAGAACTAAATCATTTAAAACAAGAATTCCTATGTTTTTCCTTTGTTTCAAACCAGGTTTGTTGTATTTTTTACTATACTGCAATGAAATGAATATAAAATCTTATAACACAAATCAATGAATTGTTTCTTATATAGTTCATCCAAACAGTACCTCTATGTGTAGTTCAAAGAGAACTTGAGTTCTTCTATAAAAAAACAATCATTTGTACTCTCTATGTTGTGCTTGTTTAGTGTATCTAAATAGCTATATTGACTAGACTATTGACGTGACATTATATTTGCATGTTAGGATTTGTTCTCTGCTGGTAGTGACACAAGCTCTAGCACGGTGGAATGGGCAATGACGGAGCTTCTCCAAAACCCATCATCAATGTCTAGAGCTTGCAACGAGCTTGCAGAAGTTATTGGACCCAAAATAAACATTGACAAAGATGATATTGTTTGGTTGCCCTATCTCCAAGCTGTTATAAAAGAGACTTTTAGACTTCATCCTCCTGGCCCGATCTTGTTGCCACGCAAACCCGAGAGAACATTGCAAATAGCAAGTTACACAATACCTAAAGATTCACGTGTGTTCATAAACATATGGGCGATAGGTCGAGATAATGATGTATGGACTGAACCTGAGAAGTTCATGCCAGAGAGGTTCCTGGGTTCAGCAGTTGATTTTAAGGGTGCCAATTTTGAGCTCCTTCCATTTGGTGCCGGACGTCGGATCTGCCTTGGAATGCCATTGGATATTAGGATGGTGCATTTGGTCTTCGCTTCGTTGTTAAATCAATTTAAGTGGAGTCTCCATGTTGAGCTTGAAAGGGATGGGATTGATATGGAAGAAAAGTTTGGCCTATCACTTACGAAGGTCGTGCCCCTTCGTATTGTACCAACACCGATTTGAATTAGAAACAAAATGTGTCCCTACTAAGACTATTTTAAATGTTTTTATTATGTAATAATTCAAATCTATCACCCATGGAATTTATACAATTATTTATGTCACAGTTAAACTTTAACAAAACTTGACTTCCTCTCAGTGCACATGTTGAATGATATGTTGTTTTTACACGGAGATATGTTGTGTTATAAAGTTGCTGATCCTACAAAGGTATTCATACATGCCATCCTAGCCACCCAGATTAACTTTTTAGGTTTGTATAACACCATGTTGCAAAAAATTAAATGCGTTGCTTAAAAATACAACATTTCATTCACATGCGATGGATGGTGGATGATCATTCGATGAGATATTATTGAGAGCATTAAAGAGAAGACAAATGATTAACTTAATATGGAAATTTGACCTTTACACCTTATGTATTGTGTTGGAGCAATAGTAATTGTTCTCAGAGAAACAAAATAAAATGTGAAATTGCTTTTCTAAGCTCGAGCACACATGAGCTCAAGTGGACAGTAAAATAAAAAAAATCAGAATTTTCATTTGCATCAAACATTGACAAATGTTTTATTTGCTTTCAAAGTGTCATTATGGAATGACATTCATGGAAAACATGGCCAGAAAAAAATCAATGGTCAAATTTTTTGTCAATGTTTGGTACAAAAAATCAGATTTGTTATTTTGTTCTATTATTTTGCTGTTCATCTGAGATCACACGAGTTCGAGCTCAGTTTAGCCACCTCTAATAAAATGTGCATATTTTCACATCAGGAATATGTACACCATTCAAAGATTCTAGAGTTTCATTACTCATAATTTGTCACCATGAAAATTATCCTCTCCAACATATGGAAATATTTCCTTGTCCAGAATATTTCACTTTTAAATCTTTTGCGCATTCCAAAGTTAGAAAATCTTTTTCATAGTTGAAACATTTGTGCCTTTGTTATACCGTCACCAATAATATGAAAAGGCACAATTAAGTTTTTTTATGTCCAAATCAAATAGTTATAAAAATTTCAAATGGTATGAAGCAAGTTTTAAAATTACATGAACATTTTGTTACATTGTATACATTTTAAAAAATTATTTAGGAACATATTTTGTGAAATACGTGAACATTATTTTTGAAATGTGACGACCACTTCTTTGAATGGTAAGAAATATTTTTTAAATTACACGAATGCTTTTTACAGTGTATAAACACTTTTTATAAATGTAAATAACATTTTTTTCATTGCATGCATATTTTTAAAATGTGAAAATTATTTTATTTTGAATGCTATCCACATTTTTGAAAGTTTTTTTCTTGAATACGTACGAGTGTACGTATCATATATTGAAGAAGAGAGGGGGAAAGAAGCCCCATCCATGGTTTACATACGCATTTTACAGAAGTAAACACACTCCACCCGAAAAATACATGGACTACTCACTAGCTGCCCACACTCCTATCCCGGCCGCCAAGGGCTCGAAATCACTATGGATGATCCCGGCCTTCGTCCACACCTCGCACTCAAAGGCTATTTTCCGTAGGAGTACCTGCACGTCCGGTGTCATCCCCTCGAACACTATAGAATTCCTATGTTTCCACAACTCTCACATGACCAAGAGGTGTAGTGCACGTAGAGATTTGGCGTGTCTTCCGGCTAATGCAGGCCTCATAGTCCAAGACTGGCATATCCTGGCCCAGACCTCTCTAGCGAACACGCATTGGATCAATAGGTGGTTGATGTTTTCATCACCTTGATCACAAAACGGGCAGTGGGCATGGTGTGGAAGACCCCTCCTCGCGAGTCTATCCGAGGTACACACCCGATCTCGAAGGGCCAACCATGCAAAGAAGCGACATCATAGGGGTGCATGCGATGACCATAGGCCTGTCGTGGGAGAAGCCTGAAGTGTTGCGAATTTCGGCCAATAGGCCGAGCACGCCGAGAAAGCCCTGTCCTTCTCCCATGACCATGTCAATTTGGTGTGTGGTCGTCTAGTCTGGGTCAGCGCGTTTCCGTCCATGTCAGGCCCGATGTCCCGGGCCCAAGTGGCCTCCGCTAGGGCCCCAACAACAGTTCGTGATTGCTTCGTTCGTTTGGGTATTCTCTCATACACAGATGGAGCGAGCTCCTATATGCGGTAGCCGCACACCCATCGGTCCTCCCAGAAGAGAGTGGTGCGTCCATCGCCGATCACCATCCTCGCAACCGCCCAAAAGATCCACCTAGCCTCCTCGGGGATGTTTAACTTGAATTCCACCCATGGCCTGGACTGATCCACTCGCTGTAGCCATAGCCACTTAGTCTGTAGAGCAACATTCATCCACCTTAGATTGAGCACTCCAAGCCCTCCTACCCACTTCGGCCGACTCAGCGATTCCCATGCCACAACACATTTGCCGCCACCAGCATCTTCCTTCGGCAGATTTTGATCATCGCCTAGATAGTCTTTGGCGGCAATCCCATAGAGAGCATAGAGTGCACCGGGATAGTGCTCAGAACTGATTGGACCAGAAACAGGCGGCTGCTCTTGGGCAGAGTCGCGACCTTCCAGGTAGGCAGGCGCGCCGCCATTTGGTCGACCAACTCCCAAAACTGCGCAGTTTTTTGCTTCCTTAACGAAAGCGGGAGTCTAAGGTACCGGCAAGGGAAAACGCCACATGTACAGCCCAGCAGCCCAGTCACCAGCTGCATATGATCCTGCGTGCACCGAATTGGCAGGGCTGAGCTTTTCTGTAGGTTTATCTGTAGGCCTGACGTGTGACCAAACAGGTCCAGCACGGCGACGCAGGCCCTCAGGTCCCTCTCTGTTGGTTTTAAGAATACCTTGATGTCGTCGGCGTACATGGATACTCGCTGCTGCAGCCCTGTCCTGGCCAGTGGGGTGAGGAGTCCGGTCGTGGCCGCACACTCGAACAGGTGATACAGTGGTTCCATGTAGAGAATGAATAGCATGGGGAGAGAGGGATGCCTTGTCTCAGGCCCTGGCAATTGAAGATCGTGTCCCCTGCTATTTTGTTGACGACGATTCTGGTAATCGAGGTTGCCAATAGTCCACAGATCCAGGAGAGCCATTTTGGTCCAAAACCCAGCATCAAAAGTACCTCCACCAAAAACGGCTATTGAACAGTATAGAAAGCCTTCGAGATGTCCAATTTGAAGAGGACCGTTGGGTCCTTTAGTGCATGTAGTCTGCATGTCGTGCCTTGAACGAGCATGAAGTTGTTGTGTAGAGTGCGGCCCCGGACAAAAGCAATTTGGTGGTTGCTGACCAGATGTGGGAGATCATCAGCAAGCCACGTGGCAAGGATCTTGTCAAAGATCTTGATTGCACCATGGTTGAGGCTTACCGGTCTGAAATCGCGAATGTCCACCGCCCCAGGTTTCTTTGGTAGCAACGTGACCGTGGACCTGTTTATTGCATGTAGCCCACGTATATCTCCACCATGGAACTCATGCAGGGCCTCATGAAATCCTCCCTGATGATATACCGATAGACAGCGTAGAAACGCCCTGTGAATCCGTCCGGCCCTAGCGCCTTATCTAGGGGCATACTCTTGATCACCCGTTCCACCTCTTGCTCTGAGAACGGCTCCTCCAGGTGTGCCAAGTCTCGAACTGGCAGCTGGAGCAGCTCCATGTTTAGGGCTTGTGTCCGTTCGGTGGCCGATCCAAGTAGCTTCGTGTAGTACGCGTCCATCACATTGCAATACTTTCCTGTCCCGTGCGCACCTTCCCCTCTGAGGTGATGGAAAGGACCACGTTCTTCCTTTGCCTGTGGCTTGCCTGGCGGTGGAACAAGGTCGTATTGGCTTCCCCTTCTTTAAGTTGGAGTATCCGGGGTCACTGCCTCGCAAATGTGCGCTCTAACAAGCATAAGCCAAGGAGCTTTTTCTTGAGGATGTTGCGTAGGCCCTGCTCCTGATCTGCCTCGAGTCTATTGAAAAGTTGCAAGAACATATTGTATAAATATATTTTTATGTGTGGTGAACATTTTTTTGAATTCAAAAAAAATATATTACTTGATCAAATTCAAAAAAGCTGTGTCGCGCTGGGGTTCGCATAGGCTGGGCCGCTATGCAGCTGCCCCGTGCTAGTCGTCGTGCATGCTGGTGCCCCAGCCGCAGTTCAGTCGTCGTAGGCTCCTGTGCCTGCAGCACGACATGACTGCCACGCCTGGGCCGCCTCGGAGCAAGCATGCGTGATGGCCGTTGTGCTTGCATGCTAGCTAGCGAGCCGCTGGTCGCCGCTGCTCTATGTGCTTCCGACGGGATGGCGAGCCGCTGAGTGCACTGGATGGCTGGCCGCCGCCGCGTGGTTGCGGCCGCGCTGGCTGGCTGACCGTGTGATCTGCAATGTCTTCTTGAGGTGATGTTGCTGTTGTGTGTGCTCTCAACTTGCCCCGACAGTGTCGCACACAGAGTATTCGATGTTCGCATGTAGAAACAAAAGTGGAGGTTCAAAGTAGGGGTGTTGTTATTTTGCAGGAAAAATGAGGGGTCAAAACGGATGTGTTCGGGCGTATCCGCGGATGTTTGAGGGAGCAAATTAGTTAGATGCCACTGTAAATGCTTGAAGTTATTATCCCATCCTCAAATGTGGTGGTTTTGCGTAAATACCTCCCGTCTGGTTGTTGTGGATAAGCAGTGGAATTTGGTCTTTAATGTGAAGAGTTTTGGTCTATAGTTTTTTTGCGGGGTAAAAAAGAGTTTCATTTCATAATGATAGGGTTACAATCTCGAGCCACCAAATCCTCACAACACAGAGGAGTCGAATTCAACCATACCGCAGTACAAGCCTCGGTACGGCTATAAAAAGTGAGTTGATATGCTACCCTATTTTGATCTCTAGTAATCTTAAGTGGAACAAACTCTTGATTAATCATAAGAGCTTTAATCCCAGTATCTAAGTGATCGTAGGCCAATCTGACCAAAGTGTTTCCTCCAAAAATGGCCAGGGCATTTATAGAATCTGATTGGACAATGATAGACTTGTCCGAGTGCTGAATAGCCAAGGCCACACCTTGCATCAACGCATGGATCTCTGCTTTTAAGGCATCATTACAGTTAAAGATGTATCTGTAGGCAGCGAAGATCAACTTACCACTCTCACTCCAAAGTACCATCCCAGTGGACGCGCACCCATCGTGAGCCGAGAAGAAACTCTATAGTTAATTCACATGACTTAAATTTCACAAGCATCAAGAAGAAAACGAAGCTAGAAAGAAATGCACTGTACATTTTGCAAAACCTAATTCAGTTATGCTTATAAATCTTGCCATAGCGATCTATACCTTTTTTGGATTTGGTCTGGTTACAACGGACAAAACAACTTTGTGCCATAAATAAAGAGTCAATTACACCACCGGTGCTGAAACTTGGCGAGATAGGTCACTTTAGTGCCTAAACTTGCGGCATACATTAAACTGATGTTACAACTTGACTCGAGCGTGCAAATACGATGCAAAACTCGTTTGAATACGCATACAATGCTGACGAGACATATGACAGGATGGCATGAGGCCCATTGTCAGTGACCGGACGGTGTAGACCAAGCTTGTGGCGTTTTTTGTTTGCTAAATCACCCTCAATTATTACCTTTTTCGCAGGGAAAAGCTCCTAACGGGTCGTCTCGCACGTTCAGCTAGCCACCCTACATATGAATCCTAAATTCCTAATTATAAATGATGTACATATAAATTAAGCAAATTACACAAAAATGTGCTCATATAATTCCAAATTTCCACCTATCAATTTAACAAAAATCCATACAGTTACATTGCGAAAAAAATTCATTTTACTATCATGAATAAAATGGGTGGTTCACTTTACCCCTAATTTATTTTTTGACTTCTTTTATCCCCAAACAAACCTAAACCGGACAAAACACCCCCTGACTGGTTTTTCTCCACCCGATGCTGATGTGGCAACTAATCAACGACGGTTTTGACCTGGGTGGAGCCCTCTTGTCAGGTTCCTCTGACCTCCCCCTCTCTCTCTCTCTCTCTCTCTCTCTCTCTCTCTCTCTCTCTCTCTCCAGGTCAGAACCGTCGCCGCCCGAAGGAGCTCGCCCCGGGCCCGAGCCACCCGTGCCCCACCTCCCTCACCGCGTCGCCTAGGAGTCGATGCCCTCTCCCCGCCATCGCGCCGATGTCCTGCCAGAGGAGCCCCATCCCCGCCGCCGCAGATCGCCCCGCCCTCGCGCCGCCGCTG
>NC_041382.1:751541234-751580059 GCF_002162155.2 Triticum dicoccoides
AAAGTGAACCACCCACTTTATTCAGGATAGTAAAATGGACTTTTTCCATTGCGAATTATAATTTTTTTGTATAATTTTAAAAAGTGTTTTCATATTAAATACAAACATTAAAGTAGTTTAATAATATGTATATATATATATATATATATCAATAAATTTACATATAAGTTCAATTTTTCACAGATTTTCTTAATAAAATACTCATGAAGTTAATAAAAGTGTTCATGTTTAAAAAGGGCCACATGCCTAGTCTCCATCGCCTGGTCACTTACATCGGGCCCCACACTACGCTGTCACGCCTTATCAGCATCACATGTGTATAAGATCGAGTTTTGCACCGCTCGCCCGAGTCAAGTTGTGACACCAGTTCAATGTATGCCGTAAGTTTTGTTGGTACTAAAGTGACTTTCCTCGTCAAGTTTAAGCACCAGTGATGTAATTGACTCATAAATATACAAGACGGTATGACCAACTCATCAATCAAGAAAATAAACTCAAATAATAAGAGTTACACGTGTGTCACTAAGTAACACCGTCTTGACGGTTTTACAATTAAAATCGCCATCTGAAAAAAAATCCAAAAAATTATCATGAAACTTGCCATCCAAACAGAAAGTTGTCATGCTTCATAAATAAAGTTGTCATCTTCGAATAACTAAATTTGTCGTAAAAAAAGTCAGAACGAAATTGCTTCATGCCACATGTACGGTTCATACGAGATGAGGTTGGCAGGACGACAGCCACCGTACCGGGACGAAAGCGAGGGTGCGGAGGAGGCAAGCAAAGTGAACAGAAAGCACCCGGTTTCCTGTAAAACCAGCGCCGCCAGCCACCCGTTTTGCTCCGGCTCTCCCGTATATAACCCCGTCCCCATCCCACCCTTCCTCCCATCGACACAAGCATCGGGTCAGTTTTCAGCCCAATTCCTCCGCCGCTACAAAATCCAGACTCACTGCTAGCTAGACATACGGATATCACACAGTTCAGGGCTTGAGGCAGATCAGTACAGTTTCCAGTTTTCCCAGGCAAGAAGAAGGGAGGATCATGGTAGGCCCGGCGAAGGCACCGTGGATGGTGGCCATGAGCGTGGGCGCCCTCCACCGGGCAGCCAAGGCCAGGGCCAACGTCGGTGGCAGCGTCTCGCAGGGCGCCAAGCAGCTTCCGGCCTCCGCAGCGGCGGCGGCGGAGAGGCGGCGAGCGGAGAAGGCCGAGGAGGGGCTGAGGACGGTCATGTACCTCAGCTGCCGGGGTCCCAATTAGTATCAGCTACCTGCTTCTTCTAGTTCTAGCCTCTGTTAGAAACCTCTATAGCAACAGCCACGCCGTGTGACTTGGCTGGTTAGGTCCCTCCTGATTGTAAATACTCCCGAGTATGTATCACTCGATGATGATGATGATGATGATGATGATGATGATGATGATGAAATTCCCCTGCTTGAATTTACAATGCCTTGCTTCAGAAGAGGGGTTTACATTGCCCTCCGATTCCAAACTGTCTGTTCGTTTCAGATTCTTTCGGAATAGTATTGCTTCGAGTTGTTCGCGATTAGATGCTTCGATGGGCAGAATCCACATCGCATCAAGACCAAGTAGGCCTGGAGAGCACGAAGTCACCCAGAGTGATAAACAGACAAGTCGGGGTATTGGAAGTAAACCACTGCTCGTGTCATCGACTTGATGTGTCCAAAATCGCTAGAATATATACTGAAATCACCTGGATTGTTAGAAAGATGGTACCCCCATGACTTCCTCTCCTGTACTTATAACCCAGCGCCTCTCTGGAGCAGAACAGGGGTTGCCACCTCTAAGCCAGATGGATCAAATGCCCTCCCAAAACTTGTTGAGGAACAGATTGAAATGCTTGTAATGGCAGATAGAAACATTAGTAGACCTCAGTTTGGTCTGTGATACTGCCTTCGGTAAGTAGTACTAAGGTAAAATATATGGTACTGCCTTCAGTTTGGTCTGTGTATGCTAATTCTCTCGTGTTCAAATTTCATTAGTAGACCTCAAGTTCCATGGTAAACATGAACTCTGTTTATTTTAAAGGTGAATTGGTAAGGGAATCATAAAAACGTTGTACTGGTGCAGGCATTGCAGAAATTTTGGCAAATCGTTTATGACAAAGACAAGATATAATTTTCTAAAGTGGGAACTTACTACTAGCTAGGATAAAATGATTGCAAAGCAAATTAAGTAATAATTGTACAGAGAGAACAAACAATATTCAGTATCATCTATGTTAATGTTTAAGCAGAAAGCTCGATTTTTCCCTCTATTAGAAATCAACTGAAGTCCTATAAATCCTTTCAACTAATTTGTCTAATGATTGGAAAGTCCTAGCAGACACAGTACATCACAACACCTTCTGACACAAACAGTTGAGAAACAAATCCCCTTAATTTTTCTCGAACTTAATGCCAGAAGAGTATTCTCTGGACCCCAAAAATGTGGTGCAGATGAAAATAGTGAATTGCAGCTCCAATTTTGACACTTCAACACAGCTTTTTCGAAAAGGGGATACCCCGGCCTCTGCATCAGATCGATGCATACGGCCATCTTATTAAACCAAATAAGTTCCAACAAGGTCTCAAAGTCTCCTACTGAAAAGTGAACAAAGCTCACACAGAGCCAACATGGGCTAGAAACACAGACTAGCCATATAAAAGACGCCACAACCGGCTGGCTGAAAAAGAGATAGGTAAACTAATTGCCTATCCTATTACATGATCGCCATCCAAACCGGTTGAAGATATCCCGAGCTACCATCTCCCAGCGGATAGATCCAGTAACCAAACGCTCCCTGGCCTCCGTCGGAGTGAGTAGCGATCACGAACAGATCAACGCCGTGGCTCTGAAAATAACCTGCAAAAATGAATATGTGTTGTCATGTTAAAAACCAAATCATTTCTGCAATTCCAGAGCGCCCACACCAAGGCACAGACTCCTACACGAATATGTCTCGCTAACTCGGGCTCTACCCTGTTAAGCCACGTTCCAAATAACGTGTTGACTGAATTCGGTGGAGTAATATTAAAAGCAATATGGATCGTCCTCCATAAAACTTTAGCTAGCGGGCAATCAAGAAAAAGGTGTTTGATCGTCTCATCCCGATCACAGAAACTACACCTAGTAGATCATGTCCAATTACGCTTTGTCAAGTTGTCCTTGGTTAAAATAACTTGTTTATGCAGAAACCACATAAACACTTTGATTTTCAAAGGGACTTTAACAGCCCAAACATGTTTGGAACTAGGAATCGAGCTTGAATTGATAACATCAACATACATTCATTTAACAGTAAAAACTCCAGACCTAGTAAGCTTCCAGCATAATTCATCTGGTTGTTGGGAAAGCTGAATGTCCATCAGTCTCCTTACTAGATGCAGCCATTCTTCCCAACGATTATCCACTAATGCCCTTCTGAACTGAATATTAAGGGGGATCGATTGTAATACCGTGGCAACAAAAGTCCCACGTCTTTGAACTATACGATACAAAGACGGGTATTGGATTGCTAAGGGTGTCTCTCCGAGCCAAGTATCCTCCCAGAATCGCGTACTGGCACCGTCACCAACAATAAACTTTGTCCTATTAAACACGGACAACTTTACTTTCATAAGCCCTTTCCAAAAGGGTGAATCAGTCGGTCTTACTGTCACCTGAGACAGAGTTTTGGTTTGAAGATACTTGCTACGGAGGATTTGCGCCCAAGTGGCGTCAGTTCCACTTGATAACTTCCACAACCACTTGCTGAGAAGACATCTGTTCTTAACTTCAAGATTCTCAATACCAAGACCCCCTTGGTCTTTCGGTCTACAGATGATATCCCATTTGGCTAACCAGTATTTTCTTTTAATCTCATCGTCTTGCCAGAAGAAACGCGATTGATAGAAGTCCAGTCTTTTCCTAACTCCAACTGGGACTTCGAAGAACGACAAAAGAAACATAGGCATACTCGTGAGAACCGAATTTATCAGAATTAAACGGCCTCCGTACGACATGAGCTTGCCCTTCCAGCAACTCAGTTTCTTTTTAAATCGATCCTCGATGCACTTCCACTCTGTGTTTGTCAGTTTACGATGGTGGATTGGTATTCCTAAGTAGGTGAAAGGCAAAGCCCCCAAATCACACCCGAACAATTGCCTATAAGCCTCTTGTTCATCGTTGGCTCTACCAAAGCAGAACAACTCGCTTTTGTGAAAGTTGATTTTTAACCCGGTCAATTGCTCAAATAAGTATAACACCAGCTTCATATTTCTCGCCTTTTCCAAGTCATGCTCCATAAAGATGATTGTATCATCAGCATATTGGAGGATGGACACACCTCCATCAACTAGATGAGGTACCAGGCCACCCACTTGACCAGCCTCCTTGGCCCTTCCTATTAGAATTGCCAACATATCCAGTACAATGTTAAACAAGATAGGGGACATCGGATCCCCTTGTCGCAGGCCCTTTTGTGTCTGGAAATAATGACCGATCTCATCATTCACTTTGATTCCAACACTCCCTTTTTGCGTATATGACTCAACCTGGCGTCGCCATATTTCATCAAAGCCTTTCATACGCAACGCCTGTTGTAGGAATGGCCATTTAACTTTATCGTACGCTTTCTCGAAATCCACCTTAAAGATGACTCCATCCAACTTTTTCGAATGAATTTCATGGAGCGTTTCATGCAGGACCACCACCCCTTCTAGAATGTTCCTGTCCGGCATGAAAGCAGTTTGGGAATGCTGCACCACAAAATGCGCAATCTGTGTGAGCCGATTAGTCCCAACCTTGGTGAAAATTTTGAAACTAACATTGAAAAGGTAGATCGGCCTAAACTGCTCGATTCTCACATCATCCGTTTTCTTAGGAAGCAGTGTTATTGTTCCAAAATTTAAGTGAAATAACTGAAGCTGTCCAGAGAAAAGATCGTGAAACATTGGAAGTAAATCCCCCTTAATAATGTGCCAACATCTCTTGTAAAACTCCGCCGGGAATCCATCAGGCCCGGGAGCCTTATTGTTTTTCATCTGCGATATAGCATCAAACACCTCCTTCTCCGAGAATGGGGCAACCAGAATATAATTATTACGAGCAGTTAGTTGAGGCACATCCTCAATCCTGGACTCATCGAAGGATACACAACTGTCCTCCGAAGGTCCAAATAGCTGCTTATCTATAAGTCAGCAATTGAAGCTGTCCTCCTTCAGCCTTATCTGTAAGGACTCATCTGAACATGATCCAGAACTCCATCTCCATTAACACCTGTGTGAAGGCCTCCTTCCTCCTCCTGTCAATTGAAGCTGACCATGGAAATCACAAGTCAGCAATGATTAACTATAAGAGATTGTGTCACAGAACACAAAGTCTATCAACGCATCCCTTGGAAGGGACGGGGTTGCCCAAGAAACTCATAATGTATACACCGATACAGTACAACAGCAGATTGATTTATCAAACATTCAATTTGGTTTATCGGCATCGTGAGCGTGTAAGTTTTGGTTTGTTGGATAGCATGGCTTGGCCTGCAACAAAGCGAGGTTTTATCTGTTTGGTAAATTGCAAGGTTATGTTTGGAAGCTGCCACTGTTCCACGGGCAAAGATTTTCTCGGGACATAACTAAGTCAGCGTGTCCATGTTTTTTGTAGCTAAAAAATCAAGTAATTTTGGTTTCGCTGTGAATGAACAAGCGTTGTTATAGGCTAGCATTGCAAATGCAGAACAAGAAAAATCAGAGTGGCGCAGCGGAAGCGTGGTGGGCCCATAACCCATAGGTCCCAGGATCGAAACCTGGCTCTGATAATTTGTTGCTTGGTTTTTTGTTTATCTATTTATTTTTTTTGCTCTGCAAGACAAGGCTGCATCACCGGTAAGGTTTCTCTGAAGAAAAAAAAACAGCTGCATCCCCCTGTTTGAGCGCCTCCACCAGGCACCAGCTGCATCGGAGACATTCATCTCCCCGGTCCTCCCTCCTGTCCTCTCAAGTCACTCACATCCGGGGCCGCTCGCCACCGGTCCTGCCTCATCCACGGAGCTGCGCTGCTCCTCCCGCGCTTCCCGCTCGGGCGCCGGGGCCTCCTCTCCGTCGCCGCTGCCGAACGCGTTCCCCCGAGAGCCTGGTTGGTGCGCGCGCGCGCCGAGCTCGGTGCGCCTCGTCAGGGGACGCGCGGACGGTCGCTCAGCCTCTCCAGAGGGCGAGATCCGTGCACTGGCGCGCCGACCTCCGCTGGAGACGGCCAGCAATGCCAGCCGCCCGCCTGTCCTCCTTCAAGGCTCCTTCACGAGAGCGCCGACCTCCCCTCGCCGCCTTGGCTGCCGCCACGGAGCGCGTCCGCGCCGGAACGCTAAGTCGGCAGGACGCGCACCACCTGTTCGACGAATTGCTGAGCCAAGCCGCGACAGTCCCAGTACGCAAGCTGAACAACTTTCTTGCCGCCCTCGCCCGTGCACCGCCCTCAGCTGCCTGCAGCGATGGTCCGGGCCTTGCCATCGCCCTCTTCAACCGCATGTCCCGAGGCGCTGGTGCACGGATGGTGTCGCCCACGCTCTGTACCTATTCCATCCTCATGGACTGCTGCTGCCGTGCACGCCGCCCGGACTTGGTGGTTGCCTTCTTCGGCCGCCTCCTCAGGTTGGGGCTGCGCTTGGGGGTCATCTCCTTCAACAATCTCCTCAAGGGGCTTTGCCAGGCCAAGCGCTCAAATGAGGCTTTGGACATGCTGCTCCACCGGACACCTGAACTACACTGTGCGCCTGATGTCTTCTCGTACAACATAGTAATCAACGGCTGCTTGAAAGAAGGTGAAGTAGACAAAGCGTGCAATCTCTTCCATGAGATGCCCCAACTGGGAGTTCAACCTGATGTGGTGACCTACACCTCAATCATGGACGCACTAAGCAAGTCCGGAGCAATGGACAAGGCAGAAGTGCTCCTTCGGCAAATGGTTGATCAAGGAATTGAACCCAATATCAAGACATATAGCTATCTGATCCATGGATATTCTACTTTTGGTCAGTGGAAGGAGGCACTTAGGGTATTCAAAGAAATGGCAAGTCTTGGTGTTGTACCAGACGTTGTCACGTTGACCTCATTAATCGATTCCCTTTGCAAGCACAGAAGGACAAAGGAAGCTAGAGAAATTTTTGACTCTATGGCTGCAAAGGGCCTGAAACCTAATATCGTCTCCTACTCTACTATGCTTAATGGGTACTCCCTCCGTTCCACAATGTAGCGCATATAGATTTTTCTAGAAGTCAAACTTTATAAACTTTGACCAAGTTTGTAGAGAAAATCATATACATCTAGAATACCAAATACGTGTGCTTAGATACATCACAACACATACTTTCATATTATATACATTTGGTATTGTAGATATAAATAGTTTTCTATATAAACTTGGTCAAAGTTTATAAAGTTTGACTTTGTAAAAAATCTATATGCGCTACATTATGGAACGGAGGGAGTATGTCAAAGATGGATCCTTCGAGGATATGACTGATCTCTTCAATTCGATGGTACGGAATGGTATCGTACCTAACCACCATATTTTCAACATACTGATCAATGCATATGCTAAACGTGGAGGAGTGAAGTGCACTGTAGGTCCTTGAACTATTCCAGGGATGTCACGTAGGTCCTCGAACTATGAAAATCGTCATCTAGGTCCTCAAAGTGCAGTAAGTGTGTCATTCAGGTCCAAAATCTCCCTGACAGGCTCTAACGGGCCAGCTGGCACATAAACAGTAACCGTAACCGTACGCGGCAAACAGTCCTGAATTCCTGTGCGTGATGAACAGTACACGACAAAGAATAAATATAAAAAAATATCAAAAAACTGAGATCCTCTGTCATCGAAGAGACCCTGGCGCGTGAACAGTAAAAATGTCATTAATTCAAAAAAAGTTCGCGAACGATGAATTTGGAAAAAATATTCATGACTTTAAAAAAATGTTCGCGAACGATGAATTTGGAAAAAATATTCGTGACTTTAATAAAATGTTCGCGAACGATGAATTCGGAAAAAATATTTGCGACTTTAATAAAAAGTTCACTAACATTTTTTAAAGTCAGGAATTTTTGTGGTTCGCGAACATTTTTTTCCATACCCACGAACAATATTTGTGGTTCGCGAACATATTTTCAAATTTATTGTTTGTGAACTTTTTTAAAGTCGCGAATATTTTTCCCATATTCGGGAACATTTTTTTGAATTAATGAACATTTTTACTATTCACGCACCCGGGGTATCTTTGATGCCAAAGATTTTCAGATTTTTTTGTTCATATTTTTTTATTTTTCGCACTGTTCACCATGCCAGCTGGCCATTTAGAGGGGGTTAGTGAGATTTTGGACCTGGATGACACACTTACTGTACTTCGAGGACCTAAATGACAATTTTCATAGTTCGAGGACCTATGTGACACCCCTGAAATAGTTTAAGGACCTACATTGCACTTCACTCAACGTGGAGTGATGGATGAGGCTATGCACATGTTCGAAGTAATGAGGCAACAAGGAGTAAACCCGGATGTATTTGACTATCAAATCATAATGGATTCACTTTGCAAAATGGGTAGGATGGATGCTGCTCTGGACAAATTTAATCAGATGGTCAATCAAGGAGTTTCACCTAACAAAGCTGTTTACCAATGCCTGGTTCTGGGTTCTTGCTCTCATGGTCATTTTGTGAAAGCCAAGGAATTGATTTCTGAAGTGGTTAATAGAGGTCTGTGTTCTAACAGTGTGTTCTTCTATCCTGTAATAAACGACCTTTGCAAAGAAGGAAAGGTAAAGGAGGCACAGGATATGTTTGACTTCATCCTAGGTATTGGTCAGCGGCCTGATGTGATTATGTACACTTCACTGATGGATGGATATTGCCTTGTTGGCGAGGTGGAGAAAGCACTGAGTGTACTCGATGCTATGAAATCTGCTGGCCTTCAACCTGATGATGTTGTATATGCTACACTTCTTAACGGTTACTGTAAAATTGGAAGGATCGCCGATGGATTGAGCCTTTTCAGGGAAATGTCACTCAGCGGGGTTAAGCCCATGACTATTATATACAACATTATACTGGATGGGCTGTTTTGCTCCGGGAGAACAGTTTGTGCAAAGGAAAAATTCAATACGATGACTGAAAGTGGCATACCAGTGGGCGTTGACACATACAACATAGTTCTTAGTGGACTTTGTAGAAATAATTGCACTGATGAAGCAATAGAGCTGTTCAAGAAACTACGTGCAACGAACGTGAAGATTGATGTCATAACACTCACTACCATGATTTCTGCAATGTTTAAAACTAGGAGAATTGAAGAGGCCAAGGATTTGTTTGCTACTATATCAGCCATTGGGTTGGTGCCTTCTGTTGTGACTTACAGTGTAATGATGACGAATTTCATAAAAGAAGGGTTGCTGGCAGAGGCTGATGATATGTTTTTAACAATGGAGAAGGCTAGCTGTGCTTCCAACTCCAGTCTGCTAAATCAAGTGGTCAGGGCGTTGCTGGAAAAAGGTGCAGATGTAAAGGCTGCAACTTATCTCGCTAAACTTGATGCTAAACAGCTGTCAGTTGAAGCTTCAACGATTTCGTTAATAGTATCTCTCTTCTCAAGGGAAGGGAAACTAAGGGAGCATGTATTCATGCCGCAGGAAGGCGTGCCAAGGAGTGCAACACAAACCAGATATAAAATAGTCTGTTTAATAACTGTGAGATGGTTGATGCACTGCTTTTGCTCTCTGTTGATGATTCTTACTATCATGTTCACTCTTAAAACTCCAACTAAGCTATGATCTCTCTCTTCATAATGTTACAGAAAGTTAGGTTGCTCTAGATTAAATGCTTGCATTTTTGAAATTTCAGCAACCATTGCATGTAAACTCAATTTGTTACCAGTGATATCCTGGTTACTTTCAGTTATGCCTCTCTCAACAGTAGTGCTAATTTTTTCTGTGAAGCGTTAGGTGTGTTATGAACTGTGTTTTCACCTAAAATCTAGTTGCCTGCTCTAGTGCACTTTAGTTAGTAATCTGATGTTCTGTGCTAAGCGTGTTTTGAAGATGAGAAGCGTTAAGCTACTCCCAGGAACTGCTGACTGTAAAAATACATTGCAGACGCCTAGGTCTCTCCGGTAAGAAATATTTGCGTTTATTCATTGTATTGACTAACTGACTAATCATGAACAGAGCGTGAAGGATCAGCGCTGTACTGCCATTGGGAATTGGGATTCTCATCTCAGAAACATTTGTCATAGTGCATTCTACGGTGTTGACTGTTGAGCGATTACCTTGAAGACATTTTTTAGATAAAAAGTTGTGCAATACGGAGGCCTCCAATGGAAGCACACATTTACACATATTCTGTATGGTCATGATCAGTCAGTCAGTCAATACCAGTAGGTGTAAAAGTACCGTTGATCAGGAACGTTTAAGTAAAGTACCGTTGCACTAATGAAACAAACAAATCAGAGTGGCGCAGCGGAAGCGTGGTGGGCCCATAACCCACAGGTCCCAGGATCGAAACCTGGCTCTGATATTAATTTTGTTTTTCTATTTCTTTTCTGGTCTGCATCATCTAGATTTTCCTCTGAAAAATATTGCAGTTTCTTGTTGTAGAGACGGATGCGTGGAAGGAAGTGACATTTGAGTTCTTCATGTATACAATTATGCTTGAAGAAGAACATGGTTTAAAAGGTGTTTAAACAAAGGCTGAAAGGGGGGAACCAGAAAGAGTGCTCTCTTATCACTCTTGATTCTTACAGAGGTCAATCCTTGATAGTAAACTTTTTTGAGGGAATCCTTGATGTTGTGGAGCAAGGGCATTGTAATTTGTTAATTCAAGTGTCAGAAATTTTATAGTCATCATCAATTAGCATGATAGTATTTACAAAAATCTGGACGCAAAAGCTACCCAACTAGTACTACTTGTCTAGTTAGCTGAGGTACATGACCATCTTCAGCTATCAAAGCGCCCATCAGTAGCAGTGACGCGCCCTTCATTCGAAACTTGTTACCAGCTTAAAGCTGGTAATCCTTGACAGTATACTTCAAACCAAATTGAGACAATGTAAATTTTGTTCTGAAACAAGCTCGATAGAGTTTTTTGGGATTTAGGAAGCAAGACCAACGAAATTTCTGTGAACTGCTTTACCAGTTTACTAAACTCTAGCTGATGCATGCCAAAACCTCTACCGGTTATACAACCATCCGTTGGCCATAGCGTTTATTTTCAGTGTTACTTCTCACGGGACATCCGCTAGTTCAGCCTCATGCGCTTCTTTCGCTTTCTTTACCAGGACAGCCAACATATCTTTGTGATGAGTCTTGGTCTGATGGTTAGACTCTATTTGTTTGTGGTGCAACAGGCAAACTAACTTATTTATCTTCTTTTCGTATTTATCAGCATCATCCAGCAACTTTGTTTGCACGTCTTCTGGAAACATCTGCAAGAGACAAGGCTTTGTTAAAAGCTGTCACAAGTGTAGATGAAATGCACGGCGAGCTGCTGCGAACCCATTTGCATAGTAGGTATGGTTTACCTCATTAGAATCGTCAATTTCACGGCTGCATGTGATCTTAAAAGCTGTCGCAAGTTTCAGAAGGTCCCAGTTCTCACATTCGATGCCGGAAATTTTCTTCAGGTGGCGACCAATACATCAAAAGCCTGGAGAACGTTTCTCCTCAAAAGCATCACAGTCAAACGAGACGGATGCGGTCGCAACAATCTGCTCATTGACCTGCAGGATATAAAGAGGTTGATTCATCACTGAAATAAAAATGCTATGGCAATTTATTCTAAATTTTTGGTTTTTGAAACAGACATTCTACAAAATACTATTGCATCCAAATCTGCTCACCATCTCTGGTTTGACATCAAAGCCATAACGACTCAACAACATCTGTAGTCCTTGACTCATAGGGAGCAGATCTTCTTTAGGCAGCTCTGTTTTTTCTCTGCGCACCAAACTAGGCATGAGACGCTTTAATCCCCACATTACCTCCATCACAAGTTCATCATGCCGACAGGGTATTCCCTGTGAAAAGGTAACATGAAAAATGGCGCTCAAACTTGTGAACAATGTAAGAAAACAAGGAGCTTATACATATATAGTTTTATACTACTCACCAAGCTTTTTTCAATTATAGATTTATATTCCGGTTTCCCAACTAGTATCTCCTGCCCAGGTCCGGGTGACTTCATGATCATCTCCGTAAGCTGTTTGTTAACACCAGTATCAGCATTAATGGCGCTGGACTTGTTGTCAAAGGTTCGGAATTCCTTCATCCAAACAACCTGATAACAGAAATAATGAACAAAGGATGAGCACGTTCAGTTGAGAAAAGCTTCATGTGCTGAGGTGAAGTGGTGTAGTAGCACCACATGAAAGGCTCAAACATTCCTAGCTAGCAGTTACTAAGCAAGCAATATTCGTACATGAAACAGTTGTGTAATACAAACTGAAAAAGAAAGAATGTCGGTTACAAACGATGCAAGGTCGACGCTGAACGATTAGCGGTGACGATGAGAAGGGGAGGAAAAGAAAGACTCACGTTTCTTGCTCTACTGCAAGTAGCGAAGTTTGCCCACACCCTCTGAAGACAAGGATGAAATACAGTGTATGGATTAGTAATCGACGACAAAAGGAAGCAATCAGCACATGATCGATTATAAAATAACCAAGGGAAGAAATATCACATTACCTGTAGTGCATCCGGTGCGTAGAGGAAGAGCCCACAGAAGCAGAAGACGGCGAAGCCGGATGGCGTCTCTAGCAGCACCGAGACCGCCCCAACACTATTCAGAAAGCCCTCACCTGCGAACGATCACACCCAAACGAAAATCGAAGGCCCTCTCGCCAGATCTAAGTTCCTCCTCCCTCCCTTGTACTCCCTCCGTCTGGAAATACTTGTCATCAAAATGGATAAAAGGAGATGTATCTAGACGTATTTTAATTTTAGATACATTTCTTTTTGTCCATTTTAATGATAAGTATTTTCGGACGGAGGAAGTATTTCGAGGAGAACGCGCCTGGCATGCAGTTTCCATTCTCACACCAAACTGGATCGGATTGGGTGAGTGAGATTGAGATGGATGGGGGATGATGATGAGTGGGGGCTGGCGGCTCACCTGCGCTGGGGGCTAGCTCCCCGGCAGAGCTCTGCCGGGGATCATCTTTCTGTTTCGTCGACGCACCGGAGAAGGATCCGAAGGAGGAGGACGGCACGACGGAGATGGATCTGGAGGGGGAAGCTGCCGCCAGAGACGGCGTCTCTAAAAGGTCTTATATTTTAAAACAGTTTGAGAAAAGTATACTTTTCGTCCCTCAACTCTGGGCGAAGTTTACATTTAGTCCCTCAACTACGAAAGCGGATAACTTACACCTCCAACTCTTGAAACCGGGCAAGTTTTGTCCCTAATCTTGATTTTGACCAGTTTTGATGATGACTCACCCCGGTTTTGACCTGTCCATGCCAACCTGGCAAAGAAGACCCCAAAATTGACCTGTCCCGGTTCCTGTCTCTCTCTCTCTCTACTCCACCGCTCTCTCACGCGGCGTCTGCGGGCAGGGAGCGCAGCGAGGAGCAAGCTATCGGTGGTGGTGATCTCAACAGCGTGAGCGCGGCGCCAGGAGATGGGAGATCGCCGTTGCTCGACCTGCGTGTTGCCGGGATGGACCACGTTGGCTTTGTGACCAGTTTGCCGGCCTGGGGCACCTCGTGGAATGGACGGTCTCTGGCGGCACGAGAGCTGCGGCGAGACCACGGTAGCGTTGAGGTGGTAGGCTCGGCGCGCCGGTGTTCAGGGGAGCAGCCAACGGCATGGTGGCCAGCAGGACAACAGATGGCGGTTGCTTGCAGATTGGCCATGGCGGGGCGCAGCTCGCGCGACAGCGCGAAGCATGGAGGCTACACAAGCATGCGAAGTACGGTGAGCATGGCGTGAACGATCATGGCACGGTCATCAACGACGGGTGCTGGTGCTCACCAACCAGGCTCGGTCGCGCGTTGCTCTGGATGATTGCTCACCTCTAGCTGATTGATTCACCCATCCGCCATAGACACGCACGTACAGAACCTTTATCGCTCGATTCATTCTGGCCAGAACACACGAGTAGCACACGTACGCATGTCACCAGTTGCACGAGTTGATGCATGCCCACAAAAACGTGTCGTCCATGTTCATGTTGAAGGGAGTGGCGATTGAGCCGTGCGCCAGTAGCGCTCGACGCGCGGCGGTGCAGCCTACAGACGGTGGCGAAAGCAGCATGGTCATGGTCATTGTCGCCGACGTTCCGTGCAATGTACTCGAGTACATAACGCAGGACCGCGAGTCTGCCGACGCGTTTGCTGAAGTAAGAGAAGGCCCCACGACTATGTGCGGACCAGCGGCAAGAGGGCGACTAGCAGCGGCGAGACCGTGTCCAGATGGAGCACCGAGAGCGGCAACGGTTATGCTGGTGATGTGTATTTCGAAGCATTGTAGCATGGTTCCGGCTAGCAGTATAAGAGCCATACGAGACCACCGACGGTCTTGAGCATGGGAGCAGGCGCGCGCCAAATGTTCGATGGAATGCCCGGGTAGTAAGGAGGAAGAAGAGCAACATATGAGAGAAAAATAGCGCCATGTGGATGAAGACAGGTCAAAAACACGCTGAGCCAGCACCTATACCGGGACATTAGAAAACAAGGGACGAAACTTGTCCGGTTTTAAAAGTTGGGGGTGCAAGTTGTCTGGTTTTATAGTTGAGGGACCAAGTATAGATTTCACCAAAAGTTGAGGGACGAAAAATATACTTTTCTCAAACAGTTTTGCTAAAGCACGTCTAGATGTGCCTACATTTTAAAACGGCGGAAGTAGTAATTTGGTGCCGGGTTAGATACAGATTTCCTAGGTTTTTTTCATCATGTATTTAGAAAATAATTCATACGTAGTGTAATTGAAGAAAAATTGCCACGCATCAAAAAGGTTCGTCATGCATTGAAGAGTGTTTGTCCCATATTAATAGAATGTTCATCATATATCTGAAAATACCTATTATATATTAAAAAAAATTTGCATGCATTTAAGAAAAGTTAGTGTAAATAAAGGGTTGGATCCTTTCGATCTACATTATTCTTCATCGGCGGCGGTTGCTGTTCTGGTGCGCTGGTCCTATGGGGGCTTAGCACGACGACTTCCCGACTGTCTACTGCAACAAGTTGTGCCCAATCTCCTTCGAGGGAGGGGCGATGACGGCGGCACGCCTTCGGCTCGCTTCAGTGTTTGTAGTCGTTGCTAGGTGGTCTACGGATCGGGATGTAATTTTTATTATTTCTGGTGTTCATTGTACTGCCATTATCAAAGATGAATAAATCGGAAGTATTCTCGCAAAAAAGTTAGTGTAAATAAAATATTGTCACAATTTAGGTAATGCTCAAGTAATTTAAAAAATATATTCACATAGTTTAAAAATCAATGCAATTTTTACTAAGTGTTTGTGCACTTATAATAACAATTATTGTTTTGTAAAAAGTACATTTCAGAAAATGTTTGTTTGTTCTTAAATCAAAAAAGGAAAAACTAATGGAAAGAAATGGAAAAACAAGAAGGAAAGGGAGCTGAAACATTTTGTAAAATACTCCCTCCGTAAACTAATATAAGGGGGAGTACATGATGAACTTCTCTACTTCTAAAAAAAGGCGAGTACATGATGAACTTCTCTACTTCTACAAAAAAAGGAGAGTTGGTTATCCTCATGGATCCCTCCCCTTCGTCTGACGCTTCGACAACTGATGGAGGGGGGGGGGGTCTTGATGCCCTGGCTCTGGGTAGTAATTTAGGTTACGTTATTTTCTCGAAGGGATGGCGTTTAGGTGAAAGACGATATCTCATCTTCGAGTTGGTTTTCTGGGCTCCGACCCTTCTCAAATTTATCCATCATAATGGATTCGATGAAGCTTCGGCATAGATTCCTGCCATCTCTTTGTGACTGTGAGGTTATGGTTTCTCGCCCTATGTTCGTGACAACGATATATGGTGTCAGGTGCTTCCAATCGATCCAAGGGTTTAGCGGTGACGAGTGTAGTTTCAAAGTGATGGTCTATAGGGCACATGCACGAATACTTCTCAGTTGTCGTCGACAAGGTCAGGCCGACTCTGATAGGGGAGCGACAACAATGTCGCGTCAATGATTTGTTCTGACGGCGGTAGTGGTCGTTCGATGAGCTCACTATAACTTTTATTATGTTAAGGATTTGTACTTCTGGTCAACTAATAGGTCTGGACCTTTTTGGGTTTTTTCTCTACTACTAATAAAAGAGCAAACATTATCTTCTCTTCACGCACCCCATTAAACGTACACAGACCTATTACCACCCTACGATTAGGCCCACTAAAATCAATCTAATGGTCAACCTTAACCTCATGTGTTGATTGGGGTGCACTTAATAATTTACACACGGACAGACTGTTCCACCGCAGAGGAAATCACCTCCACATCCCTCCCAATCATCAATCACACGCAGGGAAACAAATAACTTCCCATCGCTACACCATACCATACTGGAAGGGAACACCTGAAATCACGCATCATCAGGAAGGAAACAATTATCCCATCTCTGCATTATAGCACCGTCGCCCCGACCTCGCCGCCCGACAGATCCCCTCGCCTTGGGGCAACATCGTCTGCTTCCGGAACGACGCCCTCGCCGCCCTGCACCGTACCGTACCGTGGGCAGCCGTTCCTCCGTCGTCACCTCCTCGCTACCGGCAAGTCCCTGAAGGCCTAAGGTGAGCAGAATTTATGATACAGTCAATCTACTAACCGCACCATCTTGCTTGACATCAATAAAAACCAAAAATCTTGAGCATGTATCCTGCATAAACATAACAAGCATGTTTATTCATAATAATATTGTGTGTACGTGAATGCTATTTGCCACTAATATGCTTTAATTCAACCCTCTTGGCAGATTGTACTAATACGCGGCGGTATGTCATCTCCCAATCGCGCCGGGGCACACACCCCCTTTCAGGATATAACCAACTCCCACTCCGTGGGTAATTAACTGCCTACTAAATGCTATGGTTTTTCTTGAATGATGAACACTGTTATTGCTTATGCGCTAACTTTCTGTTTGTATTTATACAGACCCTAAGGAATTGAAGAGGCAGCGGGACAGAGAATACTATGCACGAAATAAAGATGCCATTCTCAAACGGCGTCGTGATGCACGCCAAAATAACGGGACTCCAAAAGCGCTGCCTAATGACCAGCAAAGTGTGCCACATACACCCCTGGCCATGACCCAAAGTAAAAATAACCTTGTACTGTTGGCTTATGTTCTGTTGTTCAGGTAACATTTTGAGACTCTGAATTATAACTATAATGTATCATAGATGTAGATCATATGGAGCAAAAGAGGCAACTGGAAAGGGAACGGTATTCACAAAATAGGGATGACATAATAAAAAGACAACGTCAAGCCTACGGTCAGAAAAAATTGTCTCAGGCTTCTACAGGGACCGGTGCCCAGAAAGATGAAACACAAACACCGATGTCCACATCCATTGGTAATGACAATCAACGCATTACATATGCCCCTAACTGTTGAAGCTAATTAGCTTTTTGCATCTATGTAGACCCTAAAGAGTTAAGGAGGCAAAGGGACAGGGAGCGGTATGCACAGAACAGGGATGAAATATTAAGAAGAAAACGCCAATCCCGTGAACAGTCAAAGACATCTATTGCCACCGTTAACAGTGTTGACAATGTGTCACGCACACCAGCTACAGGACAATCGGGTGTCAGCCAACTACAAACAATATCATTTGCAGGTTTTGTGCTACCATCAAATAGTCATTTCCTTTTATTATCTCGCATATTATTAAGAGATACTCCCTCCGTCTCAACATAAGTGTCTCAACTTAAATACAACTTTGCACTAAAGTTAGTATAAAGTTGAGACACTTATTTTAGGACGGATGGAGTATATTAATATATGCACTAATGTGGTGACACCAAATTTCTTGCAGGCTTATCAAACATGCCAACTTCATCCCAATCACATGAAGGGATCCCTCCTCACGAGGACAATATTTTAGGAAACATTGATGAATCCAATTGGTTGCATAGGAATGATGCATATCAGATGGTAGAAATTGCAGGGAGACTGAGAACTGTTGTTGTACCTCTTGGTCATGAAACGCAAACAATTTCCAATGTCACTGCAGATATTGCACCAGGTATATCATTAGGCATTTGTACAGTGTAAGGAACAATATTACTATAATCACGCATCAATATTACTTATAGTGTAAACGTGTTTACCGTAATTTGGGTTCTCTTTCATTTTTAATGTATAGAGCCTCTTAATGCCTCCAATCAACCTCAAAAGTCCATGGCTAATGATAGGCGAGGAGTAGAACCAACAACAGAGAATGCTCAAAACACTCAAAATATGCAAGGTAGTTTTGCCGACCCTACGTCTACTAGAACACCTATATTGTTATGTTGTACTGATCTTATGATTTTCCATAGTGGGCAACGACCAGACAGCTGATCCATATGGAATATTTGAGCCTCCTGTTCAACAAACCAATTTTCAAGGTACATTATATATACTGTCGTTCCCATTTGAATGTCTTCATCCATAAATTTGAGGAATTTATATTTGACCAACATATTGCGTACTAGATTACATGGAGCCACTGCAGAATGGAGAAGCCGCATACCATGATCCTGATGAAGAAGCTATACTATTTATAGATCAGGGTATGTCCATTATGTATTTTCCAACTTAGCACCCTCAAGTGCACACTTTAGTTGTATTGAGTGATAATTTAATACCTACTGTCCTTCTGTGCTAGATGTTGCTTTCGAGTCGTACCAGCTTGGACGCCAGAATGCACAAGCAGGACCTGTAGCAGTGATTGATGAATTCATATACCGAAACCTACCTACAAAGCACCATGTCCTAAAAAAGGTTGCAGAC
The DNA here is from genome assembly GCF_002162155.2 of Triticum dicoccoides. NCBI lineage: Eukaryota > Viridiplantae > Streptophyta > Magnoliopsida > Poales > Poaceae > Triticum > Triticum dicoccoides. The sequence continues at coordinate 751,560,209 of NC_041382.1, forward strand.
TGCCTTCATTGTGGGGCTTTGCGGTTTCCATTCGAGGGGCCAGCATTTTGTTGCAGAAAAGGAAAAGTCAATATATTTACTCCAGAGGTTCCAGAAGAGTTGAAACGGTTTTTTACATGTCAAGCTGATGAGGATGCTAAATATTTCAGAGAGCATATACGATATTTCAACTCGCACTTCTCATTCACAAGTTTAGGAGTCACCCTTGATCGCCGAGTCAGCAATGCGGCAGGAACTGGAGTATATACTTTTCGTGCGTGTGGCGGGTTGTACCACGCTCTTGATGATCTGGTGCCGGCTGATAATGGCCCTCGACATTTCCAACTCTATATTTATGATACAGATGAAAACTTGGTTCACAGGGCTAAGAGATCTCCAGACCTTAAGATAGATCTCATACGGAAGATTCTGCGAATACTAGAGCCTAACCCTTATGCGCAAGTTTTCAAGAGCCTTGGGTCTGTTCCAAATCTAGATGAGTATAGGATCTCACTAAACACGGATATCAAGCTGGATCAACGAAGGTACAATGCCCCAACGGCTTCTCAGGTGGCAGCGATATGGGTTGAAGGGAGTGACCCACAAAATTGCTTTGACAGGAGTGTTGTCGTGCATGGAAAAAAAGGAGAACGGCCCCTCTATATTAGAGCATACTATGGGTGCTATGACCCGTTGTCTTATCCCCTATTCTTCCCACGTGGGGAGATTGGTTGGAATCGTTGGATGCCATATGTTGGTCTCCCCGATAACAGGACCCATCATTCATCAGATAATACTACACCACAAGGAAACCAAGACATTGATATACATACAGGTATGTGTTCATTAACAAGGGTTAGGCTTGCTATTATTAATGTAAACTTATGTTTTCATCTATCTATCAGAGGAAAACTTGATTAGAGAAAGCGAACAAGTTGGGAATTTTGTAGCACATGAAGACCATGCCACTGATTTACCTACAGGTATCGGTCATCATTTCTTATTCTTCAATTCTTATTGTGTCAATCATTATGAGTCCAGCCAGCACACTGATATTTATGTTGTCAATCTGTAGAGGACAACGATGATAACCCACATGAGGATTTTGGTGACAATGAGGTGAATGCAACACAATCCAGGAAATTTGTTAGTGCAAGGGAGTACTACTGCTTCAAGTTGCAGGTCAGGAAGAAACTTTTAAACATCATCTTGTTCGGGGGGCGCCTTTTCCAACAGTGGGCTGTTGACATGTATATGTTTGACTTCATTCTAGGTATTGGTCAGCGGCCTGATGTGATTATGTACAATTCATTGATGGATGGATATTGCCTTGTTGGCAAGGTGGAGGAAGCAGTGAGAGTACTTGATGCTATGAAGTCTGCTGGCCTCCAACCTACTACTGTTATGTATGGTATACTTCTTAATGGCTACTGTAAAATTGGAAGGATCGCCGCTGGATTGAGTCTTTTCAAGGAAATGTCACTCAGCGGGGTTAAGCCCATTACTATTATGTACAACATTATACTTGATGGGCTGTTTTGCTCTGGGAGAACAGTTTGTGCAAAGGAAAAATTCCATACGATGAATGAAAGTGGCATACCAGTGGGCGTTGACACATACAACATAGTTCTTAGTGGACTTTGTAAAAACAATTGCACTGATGAAGCAATAGAGCTGTTCAAGGAATTACGTGCTAAGAACGTGAAGATTAATGTCATGATACTCAATACTATGATTTTTTGCAATGTTTAAAACTAGGAGAATTGAAGAAGCCAAGGATTTGTTTGCTACTATATCAGCCATTGGGTTGGTGCCTTTTGTTGTGACTTACAGTGTAATGATGACGAATTTCATAGAAGAAGGGTTGCTGGCAGATGCTGATGATATGTTTTTAGCAATGGAGAATGCTGGCTGTGCTCCCAACTCCAGTCTGCTAAATCAAGTGGTCAGGGCGTTGCTAGAAAAATGTGCAGTTGTGAAGGCTGCAACTTATCTCGCTAAACTTGATGCTAAACAGCTGTCAGTTGAAGCTTCAACGATTTCGTTAATAGTATCTATCTTCTCAGGGGAAGGGAAACTAAGGGAGCACGTAAAATTGCTTCCGATGAAGTACCAGCCTCCGGAGATGTTCGTCTGACAATTGATACAGTATTACTTGAAACTTCCTACTGATGTTACTTGGTGGTATTCACTCATAGCTGACAGAATGTCATTGCCCCCACCTGCCGTTTTTGAAAATGCAGATAATTCATCCATTTTGCTGTCGCCTGATGTTTGATGTCACGTTCTAAATTAAAATAACAAGCCTGTGGCCTGAGTCATATGAGTTTCCCTCTTCTTGTGATGAAGAAGGCGTAACTCTGATCTGTGAAGTTTTGTTATGTCACACATTTAATCGTTTATGTTTTTTTCTTTCTGCCCCAGCATGAAGGACCAGTGTTGTGCTGCCGCTGGGGTTCTCATCTCAGAAACATTTAGTACATCAATTCATCGACTATGTTGTTGTTGTTTTTTCTGCTCCAGCTAGAGCGTGAAGGATCAGTTTGTTGTACTGCCGTTGGGATTCTCATCCCAGAAACATGTACAGTACCACGGTGCATTCGATGGCCCAATAGTCACCACCCTCCTCATCAGCGGTCTCTTCTTGATCTCGGTCTCTGGAGGCACTGGCAGAGTAGGAGGAGCTGAAACAAAAGAAAGCTTCTTTTTTTTGTGCTGATTACATGATGAGTGCGGAGCTAGAAGAGCAGGAAGGAAAATGAGAGCAGGGGAGGGGGAAGGAGCTTCCTCGTCCACGACCATGCCGGCGGCGACATTTTCGGACATTGATGCACACATTACACATATTCTGTATGGTCATGATCAGTCAGCCAGTCAATACCAGTACGCTTGAAAGTAGCTCCTTTGGTTGGAACACAATGCATGCTTGTCTCTGAAACCAAATAAATACTGCATTCTTTTTTTGGCTTTCTGTTGTGGAAATCGCAGGAGTTGATTATTTTGTTAGTCTTGTGACCTTCTGGTGTCTTCTCAACAATGGAGAAAAGTGAAGTAATCAGGGCCGGATGTTATCTTTCTAAAATTGATGAAAATGGAGTAACATTTTCCCGTAGTGTACAATCAGGAGAGGATTAGTTGACCGGCTGAGTCAACTAATTCTGGCCAAGATTCAATGAGCATAACTAAATTTAATTTTACAAAATATATCATTTCTTTCCATAGATTGTCACCCATGTGAAATCATTTAATCTGTACACTATGGGAAAATGTTACAAATTTAGAAGACCAAGCTTCATCCATTGGCCTTGAAATTTTGTTACCTCTGTTGTTCTTTGTACTATCATGATTGATTATGAATAGGTCGGAAGTTTCTTCCTTGAAAAAAAGAATCAAACAACATTATACTTAAATAGTGCATTACTAGGCGGCAAATGACACAGAAGAGGAGGTGCACGATAGATTCTTATGACAGGTAGAGATCAGAGATTATACTCTTTCTTCTGTAAACAAAATAGGCTTGTGATTGTCCACATCCATCACTCAATCATGCAAATCAAAGAAATGGTTTAGGAGTGGCTTCGAAGGACAGATCCACAACGGCCGTGGCAAGGCCTGCCGATGATCGAGGATAAGGACGCCCGCCTGGTCTTTGACACGCAGCCGTGCATATCGATGTAGGCTCTGGAGACAAGGTGCTCTTTTGAAGGGACAAGTGGATCCACGACTTCTCGGCAAGGGACATTGCCCCCCAGTTAGTGGCCACGGTGCATAACCGCATCGTCAATAGCAGGACGGTGCAACAGGCGCTGGACAATGATCAATGGATGGCCGATTGTGTGGTGGAGCACTAATACCTGGCCTTGATACAACACATGCACCTGTCACAAGCTATTACCACAGTGGAGCGTGACCCGAGCAGGCCAGACAAGTTCTCTAGGCCATGCTCACAATCGGGAGTCTATACGGCAAAATCAGTCTACAACAACTTGTTCACTAACTTTGAGAAATCTAACACGGCGGCTTGCACCTGGAGGAGTTGGGCATCGCTAAAGTGCAAACTGTTTGTTTGGCTCGCACTGCAACATCGGCTATGGGCCTTGGATAGAATCATTGTACATTGTTTGCTGCCTTCTATAAAGATATGGTACGTCTTTGGCACACTCTCGAGAAAAAAAAATGGTTTACTTATCAGATATTCAATTGGGTGCCCGGGCTCATCTGCACCCGGTGAGCGGTAAATTCAAAAAATAATAATCAAAAAATAAGTTTCAACAAATTCAAAGAAAATATAGGTGGAAGATGTTCCAATGTATGATGTCCGTGAGAAATTTCAGCTTTTTCAGGCGTCTAAGGAGCTCATGGCAAAAAAGACAGAATTAGACAAAGCAATACGTGAACAATAAACTTTCTTACAAGCCTAAAATTTGTTTTTTTCTGAGAGCTAATTAAATGTTCAAACTCCACGAAATTTCACACGGACTTCACGCACATGAGCATCTAGCATCACAATTTTTTTTAGAATCTTTTTGAATTTTTGTACTATTTTAAATGAATTTATTGTTCACCTCAGATGTAGATGCACCCGAGAGCCAAACCCCGTGTTCGTTTCTTCTGAAGTATAGAATTGTTAGATTTTCAGTAATATAAAATGAGGAAGAAGCCACCCCCTCAAAGTGTATAAAGTTCCTTTTTTGCATGGATTTGACCACCTGCATATGTGGCATGTACAAACTGTATGTAGTCTGTACATAGCCGATCCGCCCGCCCCCTCACTCAAATGCTCCGTCCTGGGCTTGGCATATTTTTTTTTTCTGTTTCTAACCTTCAAATAATAGGTGCGTGAGGTAGGATTCAAACTCCCAACCTATTGGTTTACTTCCGCCCATTGTAACCAACTGGGTCAACTCATTTATTATGCCTAGTTACTCATTTTATTCTTGGTTGTGGATCTTCTCAGTCCAGTTTTCTTCTTCTTTGGTTTTGTATCGCCATTTGTCGGTTTTATTCCTTTTTATTTTTCTTTATTTCTTCTTATTTTTATCTTTTATTTTTATTTTCTTAAATTCGTGAACATTTCCTTCAATTTGTAAACTTTTTCAGTTTCGTGAACTTATTTTTTGAATCCGTGAACTTTTTCAAATGAATGATTTTTTTCAATTTCCTGATTTTTTTCTCAAATCCGTCACCTTTTTTCATATGGATGAACTTTTTGTCAATTTTTGATTTTTTGTGTGTGCAAGTGTTCAACCTGGAGCATGGAATTGACGTCCCTGGCGCGTGCTACATGTGGCAGAAATTTGCTGGGTTGCAATCGGGATGGGAATGGGTCGGGTCGGACATGGCCTTGGATCTGGCCCCTGTGGCCCCAGGACCAATTTGAGAGGTCATGGGTCAACCCATCATATAAAGAATAGTCAATGGCCTCGTTGACTCGATGGGTATTTTGGGTCGACCCAAATTGCTGATCCAGTTGGTCACCTAGTGTCGGCTCTGTTGACCCAATCCCTATTTGAGACCGACCAATGATGTGTTTGGTTTGAGGGCTATCCTCCCAGAGACAGGGATAGCCCTTTTTTTGGTGGCTGCCACCCGTTTGGATCTGAGACGAGGAGGGATAGGGTCAGCCAGATGCTCAAAAAGAGGGATGTGGCGACCCGCGAAAAAAGAGCGGGTGGCGGCAACCACCCCGCGCGCGCGTCGTTGTGCTCACGCGCGAAACGTTTTTTCGGCTACATTGGCTCCCGCTTACCCCGCGAAACCCTCACTTTCCCCCATTACTCGCCTCTCTCTTCCCTGTGCGCGGCGGCGGCGCATCTAGCAGATAGCAGAGAGGCCGGCAAGAGGTGATTTCCTTCTCTACTCGTTCCTTATCTGATATCTCCTCTGCCTCGCCTTGCTTGTGACGGCCGGCCGTTGCGGAGGGTGTTCCCTGGCGATGCGGGCAAGGGTTTGAGGCGGCGGCGTGGCTGGATCTCAAAGCCGGCGGCGGCCGGCTGCTTCAGGAGGCGCGCACGCGGCTGGATCTCAAGCCTGGCGGCGGTGCCGCTGGATCTCACGGCCGGCGGCTGGGGACTTCAGGAGGCGCGGGCGGTCGGTGACTGATGCGTGCGCACGAGTGCCTATATGTGGCCGAACGGCTCGTCCACGTGCGCACGGCTGCGTGTGCTAGATGTGTGCTAGTGTTCCGTGCTCATATGTGTGCTAGTGTTCCGGCTCGTCTCTGCTCATGTGTAGTTCGCTGATTGATGTAATTTTCTGGTGCAGGAAAGTTGAAGGCCACCGTCAGTACATCTAGCAGCAGCAGCACAACTACAACCTGAGGTTATTTCTCCCCTAAATCCTATTCTGTTCTTTAGTAAAATGTTTGACAGTGGAAACAGAATGTTGGTTTTGGTTCTAAGTAGTTGGCCATTTGTACATCTAGCAGCAGCAACACAATTAGTATTGAAATTTGTTCAAACGTAGATGGACAGCGAGACAAAATATAAAATATTTTAGCTGTCAGTCCTATACTGCATATTTTAGCTCTAAACCTTGTACTGCATATTATAGCTGAATCCTGTAATGCATTGTTGATGGACAGAAAGACAAAGATGTTAATTTATGCGGCTGCGGCGCAATGGTTTATCAACATGATAACATTGGTTGTTCAATCCAGAAAAAGAAAAAGGAGAGAAGCAATTACGTATGCCCCAATTGATGAGAGAGATAGGATGAGAAGAGAGTATTTTGACAACAAAATATGGAAGAATGACACAACCTGTGTGAACATGCTTAGGCTTCGGAGAGAACCTTTCTTTAGGTTTTGTCAACTCTTTAGGGATCGCAACTTGCTAAAGGACACAATACATTTGACTATTGAGCAACAAGTAGCAATGTTCTTGCACACCGTCGGGCACAACATTAGAAACATGGTAATTGGCGCCAATTTTGGTAGATCCGGTGAAGTTGTGAGTCGTTACTTTCAAAGGGTACTCCATGCCATTGGCGAGCTTCGAGATGACCTTATTAGGAAGCCTTCATTGGAGACCCAAACCAAAATAGAAGGAAACTACCGGTGGGATCCATACTTTAAGGTATGAGACCAAGTGACAACTACATTTTGTCATTGTAGGCATGAATTTGTTTAGATCCTAATTTTTGGGTTTTTGTTTTCACCATATAGGATTGTGTTGGAGCTATTGATGGTACACATGTGCGAGCCTCCATTACACCGGATATGGAGGCTTCCTTTCGTGGTAGAAAGACTTATGCCACTCAAAACGTGATGGCGGCTATAGATTTTGATCTTCGATTCACATATGTGTTGGCCGGGTGGGAGGGGACAGCACATGATGCTCTAGTTTTACGTGATGCTTTAGAACGTGAAAATGGTCTATGTGTCCCACAAGGTAATAAATGAACTATATACATCTGTCATATCAATATGGGGTATTCATATATATATATATATATATATATTCATATATATATATATATATATATATATAACCAAATAACCCAAATGTTCCTTATTTAGGGAAATTTTATCTAGTTGATGCTGGATATGGAGCCAAACGTGGTTTTTTGCCTCCTTTTCGTGGTGTGAGGTACCACTTGAATGAGTGGGGAAACAACCCTGTGCAAAATGAGAGGGAGCTGTTCAACCTTAGGCATTCTTCTCTTCGCGTGACTGTAGAACGTGCATTTGGGTCATTTAAGAGAAGATTCAAGATACTTGATGATGCCACTCCATTCTTTCTCTTTCCAACACAAGTTGACATTGTTGTGGCTTGTTGCATTATTCACAATTGGGTTATAAATGATGGGATAGATGAATATATCATACCCGAGGATGAATGGGTGCCAAATATTACTCATGCTTCATCATCAAGTGGTCAAGCACATGAACATGCATACATGGTTAATTTTAGGCAAGGAGTTGCTGATCAAATGTGGGAAGACCGACAAAACCATTTGCAAGGTCAAAATATGTAGTAACTACTATGTCATTTAGCTCGTCGTGATGAATTATTGTACTTTGTTGAACTATTTTGTGTGCTGGAACTTATTTGTAAGGAAATATTATTTTCTGAGATTGTAATTGTAATGACTATTTAAGTTGCTAAAATTATTTCGTTATGTCCAAATTCTTGCTGAAATTACTTTCTCAATGTCCAAACACTTGCTGAAAATTGTAGGAAATGGCTAAGCAAGTTTCATGGACACCTAACATGTCCAAGTTCATGCTAACATGGCTAAGTGATTTGGTCTCTAGTGGCAATAGAACAAGTACTGCATACAAGCAATCACAGTTCAACGCTTGTGCCATTGCTTTGAATGAGCATTTCCAACTTAGCTTGAATGGAGATTAGGTCAAAAATCATAATAGGACATGGAAGCGAAAACTGCAGAAAATAGTGAAACTCAAGGACTTGAGTGGTGCACTATGGGATGAGGACAAGTCTATGATTGTTCTTGATCATGAGCATTACACAAATCATGTTAAGGTAACTATTTTTTTGCTCATGAGTACTTGTTTAATTCTTTCTTTATGTGAAAGTGCTTGCTGAAATGGTTTTGTAATGTTTAATACTTGATGTACTTCTTCCTTAATGCTCAAATACTTCCTGAAATTAGTATCTACAAGTCCAAACACTTCTAAAATTATTCTTTACGTGAAAGTGCTTGCTGAAATGGTTTTGTAATGTCTGAACTTGCTGTACCTCTTTCTTCATGCTCAAGTACTTGTTGAAATTAGTATCTACAAGTCCCAACACTTGCTGAAAATATTCTTGCTGGAATTCTTCCTATATGCTCAAATACTTGTTGCAATTGTTCCTTTTTGTCCAAATACTTACTGAAATTACTTTTATTGTTTCTACAAGGCTCATCTAGAGGACGAACAGTACCTTAACAAGACTATTATTCATTATAAGGAGATGATGAATATAGCTGGAGGGAGCATGGCTACAGGGCAATATGCAAAAGACTCAAGTGACCCTCTTGCTACAGAAGTGGTTAATCTTGAAGAAGAGACAACCAAGAAACCCACTGCCCCACATGAAGAGGTTGCACAATCAACCAATGCAGGTTCATCCGGTCCCAAACCAAAAAAGGCCAAACCAAATCCTTGTGCGGAAGACAGGTTGCATGCCACCATACTTGCATCTAGTGAAAGAATTGCTATTGCCATAGAGAAGAGTTCTAGCACCGAGAACAATGCCATAGATGGTCTTTGGGAGAGCATGAAAGTACTTTCTGGGTTCAGTTTGGAGTACCTTGCTCATTACTATGCATATTTGGTTGACAATCCTCGTGTTGCTATGGCATTCAAGGTGTTGTAAGAGGATCAAAAGAAGGTTTGGGTTTCTAGGTATGTCAAGAATACCTTTCCTGAAGCGTAAGGATGGTGAGTGCATATGTGGTGAACTGGTGATTGACTTTGCTTTTGATGCAACCAAAACAGTAACTATGGGTTGTATGGATTAGCTCTTTTGACAACCAAGAAAATAACTATGGGTTGTATAACTATTAAGTTCTAGTAGTACTCTATGGAATGCGGAACTATGAGTTCTATGCACTTGACTTATGTATGAAATGTTGAACTATTATATGTGATGAAGTGCGAAATTTCTACCATCGTTTTGTTTTGTTTGCTGTGAAAAAGTTAAGATTTTCGAAATTATGTCTATACATATTGTGGAATGCTGAACTATGAGTTCTATGCACTTGACTTATGTATGAAATGTTGAACTATTATATGTGATGAAGTCCGAAATTTCTACCATCGTTTTGTTTTGTTTGCTGTGAAAAAGTTAAGATTTTCGAAATTATGTCTATACATACTGTATTTTCCTTCCTCCCATTAAAAGTGCAAATTATGAGGGTAATCTCACCATTTCAAGTAAAAAAGGTTATCACAGCCGTTATCCTTCATTCATCCCTCGAACCAAACACTCTGATGGCTATCCTCAACCATACTTCATCCTTTGAACCAAATAAAACATGGGATAACCTCACCCTTCCAACCAAACAGAAAAAAGGGCTATGCCTAGCCACCTGGTTGGGGATACCCACAACCACCCTAGCATGTCCCTTAAACCAAACACATCCCAACATGACCCGTTGGCCTCAAATTTTTGGGTTGGATCAGCGACCCGGCCCATTCCCACCCTGGGTTGCAACTCACTCGGGAAGAAAATGTGATGCATCTCCCTGATCCGGTTTAGGGGGTGGAACCGACTCCGCCCCGAGGATCGAGAAATAGCATGTTAGAGTGCAGCTCACCTTATTTATTTATATTTAAACGGAGGAAAAAGATTTGCCTGATCCATTAATTGAGCAGAAGAGAATTGTCCAGTTAATTAGTGGTAAATCGGGCGAAAACCATCACAAACCAGTGAGCGGCACACACAATATACCCCGCACACACCTCTTCAAAGACAAAGAGGGTCTAGTCGAGACAGCACGCAGGCGTCATCGTCATCACTCCTGCCCTAGAAGGCATCATCGCCATCACTAAACTATGAGCAAACGACTTCGGCTTCGCCGTAGGCGATCATGGACCCAACTCACTCCGTAGAGACCGAGTGGAGCATATGAAGATCCGCGCCAGAACTCAGCCACCCGCGCCCAGACAACGCAGCTCCGACTCTGGCAAAGAACTACGAAGGAGAACTAGGCACGACTGGCGTCGTGGAAGATTACCAAACGGACCACCTGCTGCTCGTCATCGTACGCCATCGGGCCCCGCCACAACAGCTTCGACTTTAATGCAACAAACAAGCCGAGGCAATCCCATGAACACACCGAAGAAGAGCCGACTACCTCAACCATTGACATGTCCCCGACATCGCTCATTATCACCATAGAAGCCTCGATGCCAACACACACCAACATCTTCACCTGTCGCCGCCATGACCGTCCAAAAATCACCCTCGCCACATCGGACCCGCCACTAGTCCCTCCAACTGCCCTCTCCTCCAAAAACGAAGCCCTCAAGAGGGGCACGACGAAAGGGTGCCACCATCATTCGATCCAGAATAGGATATGAGGTTTCCTTTGAAGAAGGATTGGTAGGGGAGACACCACACCATGACAACACATTCAACAAGGTAGCAACGCCCTCGGACGCCATCGTTGCCGGCTCCGACCGTGACCATAGTCAAGTATTCGCCTGGTTTTGTCATCTGAAGCCCCAACCAAACTAGCTGGACCGCCTACCTCCATTCACCCACAACCTGCAACAGAGAGCTCCCAGATCGAAGCCTCCGCCTTGCTGCCTCGGCGTCCTGCGAACTGTCGGAGCCACACAACATGGAGCAAACGACGTCATGTGGCCAGCCAGAGCCGCACCCCCAGTAGACCGAAGCCTGCCGTCGGTGAAGCCATGCGATGCTCCCATGCCGCCTTCGCAGGACGCCGTGACTTGCGCTCCAAGGAGCCGCATTATCGCATGGCGCCGCCGCAACATGGACCTTATTGCAAAGCAGCCCAGGGAGACCACCCCTCGTCGCCGGCCCCAGATCCGCGCCGCCATGGACGCACGATGTGACGCCCTCGATTTGACCGTACACTAATCAGACACGCAAATGTGTACGATCAAGATCAAGGACTCACGGGAAGATATCACAACACAACTCTATACACAAATTAAAAATAATACAAGCTTTATATTACAAGCCAGGGCCTCGAGGGCTCGAATACATCAACTTGAATACAAACGAGTCAGCGGAAGCAACAATATCTGAGTACAGACATAAGTTAAACAAGATGCCATAAGATGGCTAGCACAAACCGGGATACAGATCGAAAGAGGCGCAGGCCTCCTGCCTGGGATCCTCCTAAACTACTCCTGGTCATCGATAGTGGCCTGCACGTAGTAGTAGGCACCTCTAGTGTAGTAGGAGTCGTCGTCGACGGTGGCGTCTGGCTCCTGGACTCCATCGTCTGGTCACAACAATCGGGTATAGAAAGGAGAAAAGGGGGGAGCAAAGCAACAATGAGTACTCATCCAAAGTACTCGCAATCAAGGAGGTACACTACATATGCATTGGTATCAAATGAAAGGGGTAGTATATGTGGACTGAACTGCAGAATGCCAGAATAAGAGGGGGATAGCTAGTCCTATCGAAGACTGCGCTTCTAGCAACCTCCATCTTGAAGCAGTAGAAGAGAGTAGATGGTAAGTTAACCAAATATCATCGCATAGCATAATCCTACCCGGCGATCCATTCCTCATCGCCCTGTGAAAGAGCGATCACCGGGTTGTATCTGGCACTTGAAAGGGTGTGTTTTATTAAGTATCCGATTCTAGTTGTCATAAGGTCAAGGTACAACTTCGGGTCGTCCTTTTACCGAGGGACATGGCTATTCGAATAGATAAACTTCCCTGCAGGGGTGCACCATATTTCCCAACACGCTCGATCCCCTTTGTCCGGACACACTTTCCTGGGTCATGCCCGGCCTCGGAAGATCAGCATGTCGTAGCCCTACCTAGGCACAACAGAGAGGTCAGCACACCGGTCTAAATCCTATGGCGCAGGGGTCTGGGCCCATCGCCCATTGCAAACCTGCACGTTGTGTACGCGGCCGGTGAGCAGACCTAGCAACCTCCATTACAAAGGGAGTTGCGTTACGCAGTCCAACTCGCCGCGCGCCGCTCAGTCGCAGACGTCATGAAGGCTTCGGCTGATACCACGACGTCGAGTGCCCATAACTGTTCCCGTGTAGTTGGTTAGTGCGTATAGGCTAGTGGCTAGACTCAGATCAAATACCAAGATCTCGTTAAGCGTATTATTTTGAAGTAACCGCGAACGCCGACCAGGACGAGGCCCACCTCTCTCCTAGGCGGTCTCAACCTGCCCTGTCGCTCCACCACAAAGTAACAGTTGGGGGCTGTCGGGAACTCAGGCCCACCACTACCTGGATGGAGCCACCTGTCCTTTCAGCCCCACATCGGAATCACATGCGGGTACTCTACGAGCCGACCCGACTTTAGTCATCACCTGTATAGTATGTAATATGAATGTATATATCCGTGATCACCTCCCGAGTGATCACGGCCTGATAGTATAGCATGGCAGACGGACAAGAATGTAGGGCCACTGATGAAGTACTAGCAACCTATACTAAGCATGTAGGCTTGCAGGTAAAGGTATCAACATTTGCAGCAACAATGACAGGCTATGCATCAGAATAGGATTAACAGAAAGCAGTAACATGCTACACTACTCTAATGCAAGCACTAGAGAGAAGAATAGGCGATATCTGGTGATCAAGGGGGGGCTTGCCTGGTTGCTCTGGCAAGTAGGGGTCGTCAATAGCGTAGTCGATCGGGGCACCAGCAGCAGCGTCAGTCTCGTAGTCTACCGGAGAGAAGAGGGGGGAAAACAATGAGTACAATGCAAACAAATGCATATCGATGCATGACATGACAAGTAACGGTGCTAGGTGTGCCCTAACGCAGTACGAGGTGATACCGGCGAAGGGGGAAAACAACCGGGAAAGTTTTCCCGGTGTTTCGCGTTTTCGGACAGATGAACCAGAGGGGGAAAATTGCGTGTTCGCTATGCTAGGGACGTGTAGTGGATGAACAGACTGCATATTTGGGTTCGTCTCATCGTTCTGAGCAACTTTCATGTACAAAGTTTTCCCATCCAAGCTACGGTTTATTTTATATTAATTTTTAAAGATTTAAATCATTTTTAGGATTAACAGAACTAATTAATTTAGAAAATACAATTATGACGTCAGCACGATGTCAGCATGACGTCAGCGGTCAACTCTGACCGTTGATCGGTCAAACTGACACGTGGGTCCCACTCGTCACAGACTTAGGTTAACTAAACCGGGTTAATTAGGCTAACTAAGTGATTAGGCTAATTTATTTTAATTAGATTAGTTAAACATGATTGATTAACTTAATTAACTTGTTAATTGATTAAATAATTAACTATTAATTTATTTACTCTAACCTTTTTTATTCACTTTTTTATAATCCGTTTCGTTCTAATCCGGGGCTGGCCCCACTGGTCAGGGACCCAGCCCAACCGGGGCGGGCGAACGGGAAAAGGGCGCAGGGCGCGGGCGCCGCTCGAACGGGCACTGCGGGCGCTTGACCGCTGGCGATGACAAGGGCACGGCGGAGGCAGGCGGGGCTGCCGGCGGAGGGTGTCGGGGCACCGTCGGTGATGCGGGGCTAGGCACGCGGTTGGGGTAGTGGCAGAGGGAGCACTCTCCTGGCGGGTCGAGGAGACGCGGTGAGGCTGCGGCGGGCGGCGCAGGCACACATCGAGCGAGGGGACGGCGAGCAAGGGGCCTCGGCGATCGGCGTGAACGCGCGGTGGCTGGAGTTGGGGGTGTTACGGGGCACGGGCGAGGCGCGGGGGTGGCACATGAGCGGTTGTGCGCGTGTGGCCGTGGACGCGAGGTGCCGACGACGGTGGAGCGGTGACCGTGGAGCAGAAACAGGGCGTAGCAGCTGCGAGCGGAGCCGGCGAGGGGCGTAGCGCGCGAGGCAGCGGGCGGGCAGGCACGGGGCTACGTCAAGCAGCAGCGGTCAAGGTCGGGCGCGCGGAGCAGCGGCAACAACAGCGGCTGCGAGCGCTTGGCGAGGCGGGGACGAAATCAGGGCGGAGTGGGCGCGCAGTGAAGGGCCGGTGAGCGGACGATGCGGAGTACAGGCGGAGGAGGAAGAGGGGAGGCAGAGGCCGACGGCCTCACCATCGTTGTAGATGATCAGGGCAGTGAGGCACGAAGAAGCGGGGCGAGGAGGAGATGAGGAAGGGACGATTCGGCGAGGAGGCAGACGGATGGCGTGGCGGCTCCGCGAGGTGGCTCCGATGACGGCGGGGTCGAGCGGCGGGCGAGGCAGTCCGGCACGATGAGGCGGCGGTGGTTCTCGAGCGGCGGCGCCAACGGGATCCCGATCCAAATCAGATCGGGGGGAGTGGACTGAGCGGGGGAGTGGGGAATATGGGCTAGGGTTCGGTGGGAGTGGGGGGTTAAGCAGGGGTTGGGTGGGCCGGTCGGGTGGCTTGGTTGCCCAGTTGGGCTGAACAGGCAGGGGTGGTTTCCTTTCCTAGTTTTCCTTTTCTATTCTGCCTTTTTATTTTTATTTATTTTTCCTTATTATTGTTTTCTTTTAGTTTTCTATTTTATTATAGTTTTGTAAAATACTAAAGTTGTACCTAATTTAGTTTTAATAAACATGCCACTGCCCCAATAGTTTTGGGCAATTAAATAACTTAGTTAATATTTTATTAATTGAAAAAGGCATTTATTTATGTGTTTAAGCTGTAGTTTTATTTAAGTAAGGGCATTTAAATATTTAATATTTTTTTTATTCCTTTACCAATAAGCCTTTGCATTTATTTTTCACACTTTATTTTTCACACTTAGAACATTTTAGTTTTAATGTTTGAGAACTTTTAGTGTTTGGCTTTATTTTAAATTTGAATTTGAATTACGTTTGAATCAACGCGAGTTTAATTAACGGGAATCGTGGTGATGTGGCATCATTAGCAGGGAATTACTGTAGCTTAATTATCTGGGCGTCACAATTCTCCTCCACTACAAGAAATCTCGTCCCGAGATTTAAGAGGCGTAAGGGGGGAAGGTTCTGGTTACGAAACTCTAGCGAGTGTTCTCGATCTTAGTTGCTCTCCTCGAAGTGGTCGATCCATAACGCTGATGTCTTCATACTTCAGCCTAAGGTCATCATGATGAAGTCGGCATCCTTTCTTCGGAACTCCATCGTACTTACGAAAAGGATAAGGGGTAGCTTCGGAAGAACGGAACTCTACAAGGTGGCTATCTGGTTTATAACCCAGGGAATGTGGTAGAAAGTAACCCTCAAGTTGAAACTTAAGAAAATATAGAGAGCAAAGTAAGAAGGTACAATAAGAAGTTTCAAGCGGGTAGGCAATCGTTCTATGTCTGAAGCAGGTCGAGAAAGGGGCTCAAAGCAACGGAAATAAGTACTGTGCCTGATACTAGAATTGATGATCTCTTAGAAGGTGGCTCGTGAATTACATAGGAGGCCACGTGCGAGGAATAACTATGGAAACAGGGGGTGTACAGGAGAGTCAGGTTTCGATCCTGTGACCTGTGGGTTATAGGCCCACCATGGGGGTTAAAGTAAGAGGGGCAGCGACATCTTGCATGGACATGATAGCAAGACATGTCAGGAGATAGCCTGTCAGTTATGTTGGCATCAACCAGTACCAAGGGCGAGGGACGAGGAGAACCATTTTCCTGCTCGTTGAACGAGGTGGACCAATAGGCAAGGTTCTCGTCTATCGATGGCTACCAGAATGTCATCAACAATAGTAATAGGGTCTTACTGACAGAGTTGTACACCGAGGTGTTTACATAAGCAGTGAATTATTACTGCTTAGATCATATAGATCACAAGAAAGTTTAAACAAAACAATGGAAAGGAAAATGTGTTTAAACACATATTTCAGGGGGTATATTCTTCCCAAGGGCAAGCAGAGCAGGATATCCATGACAGGATAGAACATAGTAAACCATTTAGGTAATGGGGGAGGAATTTCATGGCATTGCCCATACAACGATGTTAGGATAATTGATAAAGAAAATTTGGCATTGTGATTCAATTGTTCTTATTGAAGATCGGAGTACCACAGGCATACTCCGAGATAGCATTGACATGGTCTTCAAGTGAAGGTCAGACTTTGGATACACAAAGGATCCATCAGGAACAACTCATAGAATAAGTCTTACAATTTACTCATGGAAGAATGACTAACCTTGCTAGAAAGGAAACTATAACAATAGGCCCTCCGAGCAGGTGTGTTAGGATGACATCACCTTATCGGGTTAAAGACCAATGTTATAACTCTTGGGAATATGTTCCAACCATCATACCTGACCGAGATTCAAGTTCGATTGGTGTCAGGATACCCCAGACTCAGGATGCCTGAGAAGAAAAGGTGCAACTCAAATTGACGAGATGACATTGTAAGATTATCGGGGAAATGAACTATGGAAGCAAGTGCTGAATCATGAGTTCATCATTTAACCAAGGAGAGGACGAGGAGGTGGCTGATGAACTCAGCAACAATTCATTGAGATTTTCAAAAGATGGATATCCACAATTATGTGCACAAGGAGATAACATTTGTCAGATCAAATGATATAATGATGTATGCTCAAGGAAAACATACACATTTAAACATTGGTTGAAGGTGCACCTGAAATACAGTCTTAGGTAGCATAATCAATGTTAGAATGGTGAATCGATAACAAATGGTCTAAGAATGAAATGTCAACTATTTATTTCAAAGTAATAGGGTTGCTAGAAGGAAAGAATCCAAACAACACCATTCACTTGTTGGAATCAACACGGGGACCAAGAAAAGAATGGTGATGGCGAGAAGCATCACTATACCAAGAATCCTTAAGGGGTGGTGAAATTCTCACGACATTCTTAGCATAAAGATGGTAATACTCCAAGGTAAAGAAGAACAAATGTTGGGTAGTAAGCATCTCAAGGTATATCACAAAACACGAACAAGTTTGTGTTGGAGGGAAGGCCATAAAGTGGTCGATGACAACACAAATCATCAAGGGCAAGGATGGTATTTCTCATCATGAATTCAATTGACATCCTGGAAGAGCTCAGAATGCTGATCATGATCATGACACATTTGTCGAGAGATTTCATGAAGATGTAACCGATCAGCGATGACATCAAGTCAACGAAATGATGAAGCGAAAAAATTATTGGAACCACAAGTATGCCACAAACTCGAAATCAAGCTTGTTGTTCAAGGCGAAATGATATGACGAGGAAAATCAACGTAAGCTTAGCTCATCGTTGAAAGTGGTGCTCCGGGAATAAGGACCAGGTAGCACAGTTAAAATCATTGATGACCCACAAGTATAGGGGATCTATCATAGTCCTTTTGATAAGTAAGAGTGTCGAACCCAATAAGGAGCAGAAGGAAATGATAAGTGGTTTTCAGCAAGGTATTCTCTGCAAGTACTGAAATAAGTGGTAACAGATAGTTTTGTGACAGGATAAATTGTAACGAGCAACAAGTGACAAAATTAAATAAAGTGCAGCAGGGTGGCCCAATCCTTTTGGTAGCAAAGGACAAGCCGGAACGAACTCTTATAATAGGAAAAGCACTCCCGAGGACACATGGGAATATCATCAAGCTAGTTTTCATCACGTTCATATGATTCGCATTTGATACTTTGATAATTTGATATGTGGGTGGACCGGTGCTTGGGTGATGTTCTTACTTGAACAAGCATTCCACTTATGATTAACCTCTATTGCAAGCATCCGCAACTACAACAAAAGTATTAAGGTAAACCTAACCATAGCATGAAACAAGTGGATCCAAATTAGCCCCTTACGAAGCAACGCATAAACTAGGGTTTAAGCTTCTGTCAGTCTAGCAACCCATCATCTACTTATTACTTCCCAATGCCTTCCTCTAGGCCCAAATAATGGTGAAGTGTTATGTAGTCAACGTTCACATAACACCACTAGAGGCTAGACAACATACATCTTATCAAAATATCAAACGAATAACAAATTCACATGACTACTCATAGCAAGACTTCTCCCTTGTCCTCAGGAACGAACGTAATTACTCACAAAGCATATTCATGTACATAATCAGAGGCGTAATAATATGCATATAGGATCTGAACATATGATCTTCCACCAATTAAACCAACTAGCATCAACTACAAGGAGTAATCAACACTACTAGCAACCTACTAGCACCAATCCCGGACTTTGAGACAAGAATTGGATACAAGAGATGAACTAGGGTTTGGAGATGAGATGGTGCTGGTGAAGATGTTGATGGAGATTTCCCTCTCCCGATGAGAGGAGCGTTGGTGATGACGATGGTGATGATTTCCCCCTCCGGGAGAGAAGTTTCCCCGGCAAAACAGCTCTGCCGGAGCTCTAAATTGGATCCGCCAAGGTTCCGCTTCGTGGCGGCGGAGTCTCGTCCCAAAAAGTTCCTCCTTATTTTTTTCTCATCAAAAGACCTAATATAGGAGAAGATGGATGTCGGAGAGCCACCAGGGGGCCCACGAGGTAGGGGGCGCGCCCTAGGGGTGGGGGGGCGCCCCCCACCCTCGTGAGAAGGGTGTGGGCCCCCTGGCCTTCATCCTTTGCGAGGATTTTTCTTTACTTATTTTAAGGCGTTCCGTGGAGTTTCAGGACTTTTGGAGTTGCGCAGAATAGGTCTATAATATTTGCTCCTTTTCCAGCCCAGAATTCCAGCTGCCGGCGTTCTCCCTCTTTATGTAAACCTTGTAAAATAAGAGAGAATAGCCATAAGTATTGTGACATAAAGTGAAATAACAGTCCATAATGCAATAAATATCGATATAAAAGCATGATGCAAAATGGACGTATCAACTCCCCCAAGCTTAGACCTCGCTTGTCCTCAAGCGAAAAGCCGATAACAATAAATATGTCCTCATGTTTAGAGGTAGAGGCATCGATAAAAATAAAATACGGACATGAAGGCACCATGATTATTCTCATAACAACAACTTATATAGATTTTGTCATATGATTACTTATGTTCCAGTGATGATCTATTCACAATGCAAAAGTATAAATCATAAACCTTATTGGGCTCCGACAAACTATAATCTCAGTGATTGAAGCAATTGCAATTTATCATAACATCGGAAAGAATCTATGTCAGTGCTAAAAAGCAAGTCCACATACTCAACTATCATTTAGTCCCCCATAATTGCTAACACTCACGCAATACTTGTGGTTACGGAGTTTTAATCAGGCACAGAGAAAGATAGGGGCTTATAGTTTTGCCCCACAACCTTTTACCTCAAGGGTAATGTCAACAATAATGGTTCATGCTCCCC
>NC_041382.1:751580592-751633552 GCF_002162155.2 Triticum dicoccoides
CCAACATGCTGAGCTTGCCAAAGGATAAAATGAAAAAGGAAAGGTGAAGATCACCGTGACTCTTGTATAAGGCAGAAGATAATAATGAAAGATAGGCCCTTCGCAGAGGGAAGCAGAGGTTTCCATGCGCTTTTATGGTTGGATGCATAAAATCTCAATGCGAAAGAACGTCACTTTATATTGCCCCTTGTGATATGAACCTTTATTATGCAGTCCGTCACTTTTATTACTTCCACATCACAAGATCGTATAAAGCTTATTTCTCCCACACCAATCAATCATACATATTTAGAGCAATTTTTATTGCTTTTCACCGATGACAACTTACTTGAAGGATCTTACTCAATCCATAGGCAGATATGGTGGACTCTCATGGCAAAACTGGTTTAGGGATTTTGGAAGCACAAGTAGTATTTCTACTTGGTGCTGAGAATTTGGCTAGCATGAGGGGGAAAGGCAAGCTCAACAAGTTAGAGGAACCATGACAACATACTTCATCTCAGATGTAAGAAAGACATAACTCATTACGTTGTCTTCCTTGTCCAACATCAACTCTTTAGCATGTCATATTTTAATGAGTGCTCCGAATCATAAAAGATGTCAATGATAATATATCTATATGTGAAACCTCTCTTTCCTTAGTACTTCCTATTAATTGCAACAATGACCAAAGCTATGTCTGCCAACTCCCAACAACTTTTAATCATCATACTCTTTCTATGTGAAGTCATTACTCTCAATAAGATCAATATGAACTTTTTTGTTTCTTTTTATTCTTTTCTTCTTTCTTTTATTCACCCAAGATTATGGAAAAACAATCAAGCCCTTGACTCAACACTAATTTTTATTATATATAGGTCATGGACTCAATTACATAGAGAGATCATAAAGCAAAACTCAAAACTAGATCATGCCATAAACTTTATTCTACTAGATCAAGATATGGCTAATAAGATCGAACTAAGAAAAACGGTAAAGATAGGAGTAGTGATTGTGATACGATACCAGGGCACCTCCCCCAAGCTTGGCAGTTGCCAAGGGGAGTGCCCATACCCATGTGATTATGTCCCCTTCTTTGTTGTCGGTGTAATATTCTTGGTGATGATTCCCCTCAGGATGCGGTTCTCCTCCTCGAGCTTATTGACTTGTTGTTTGAGGTCCATTATTTCCTTATGAAGCTTTCCTGTGACAGCTAAAGCTCCTTGCACCCAAGGGTGTTGCATAGCTGCGGGAGAACAAGTGACACTCCTCTTCATATTTTCGTAAGAAAGAAATCTAACATTAGAAGGGATAACTGAGTTTGGAATAGCTGAGCTCTATAGTTCCCCCCATCGTGAACCCAACTCGGAGGCGAGAGGTGACTTCTTGGTCCACCATGGCATCTACTCTCATCAAGTCAGCCTCCATCTCCTCCTCCGTTGCTGGCCCAAAGTGGTCAGTGTCGCTGTTTGCCCTTGGTTCCGGTGCCGGATTAGATACCTGGCTCTCCCCAATTGACTCTTGAGAAGACATCTTGCCCTAATCTGCAGCAGCAATAGCTCGAAAACAAAAACAGAGGTATTTTGCGTGATACGGGAGTCAAAACCTTCGGGAAAATATATAATGAATTTTTACCGACCAAAATACGTAACGTGCAAGAAAACGGAGTCCGGAAGGCACACGAGGTAGGGGGGCGCGCCCACCACCCTCGTGGGGCCCTCATGTCCTTCCCGGACTGCTACTTATTTTTCTATTTTTCTAAATATTCCAAAATTGAGAAATATTGCCTTAAAAATTGTTTTGGAGTCAGTTTACTTATCGTACCACATACCTATTCCTTTTCGGAGTCTGAAACGTTCCAGAAAGTGTCTCTTATGTATTCCTCCGGGGTTACGGTTTCAATAATATTGGTTTCAACATTTATGGGATTACCTGAGATACAATGTTTGATTCTTTGACCGTTTACCACCTTCGAATTTGTGCCCTCGAAGTTGTTGATTTTTTATGGCACCAGAACGATAGATCTCCTCGATAACATAGGGGCCTTCCCATTTAGAGAGAAGTTTTCCTGTAAAAAATCTTAAACGAGAGTTGTATAGCAATACATAATCACCTACATTAAACTCACGCTTTTGTATCCTTTTGTCATGCCATCTTTTAACTTTTTCTTTAAACAACTTGGCATTCTCATAAGCTTGGGTTCTCCATTCGTCAGGTGAGCTAATATCAAATAACCTCTTCTCAACCGCAAGTTTAAAATCATAGTTGAGTTCTTTAATAGCCCAATATGCCTTATGTTCTAGTTCGAGAGGTAAGTGACATGCTTTTCCATAAACCATTTTATACGGAGACATTCCCATAGGATTTTTATATGCAGTTCTATATGCCCATAATGCATCATCAAGTTTCTTAGACCAATTCTTTCTGGACCTATTAACAGTCTTTTGCAAAATTAATTTGATCTCTCTATTGCTCAACTCTACTTGACCACTAGACTGTGGGTGATAAGGAGATGCAATTCTATGATTAACATCATATTTAGCAAGCATTTTACGGAAGGCACCATGAATAAAGTGTGAACCACCATCAGTCATTAAATATCTAGGGACTCTAAACCTCGGAAAAATAACTTCTTTAAGCATTTTAATAGAAGTGTTATGATCAACACTACTAGTTGGAATAGCTTCTACCCACTTAGTAACGTGATCAACAACAACTAGAATATGTGTGTATCCATTGGAGGCAGGAAAAGGTCCCATATAATCAAAGCCCCAAACATCAAATGGCTCAATAACAAGTGAATAATTCATAGGCATTTCTTGACGTCTACTAATATTACCAATTCTTTGACATTCATCACAAGACAAGACAAACTTGCGGGCATCCTTGAAGAGAGTAGGCCAATAAAAACCAGATTGCAGTACCTTATGTGCAGTTCTATCTCCAGCGTGGTGTCCTCCATAAGACTCGGAGTGGCACTTGCGTAGGATCTGTTCCTATTCATGCTCAGGTACACAATGTCTAATAACACCATCTACTCCTTCTTTATAAAGATGTGGGTCATCCCAAAAGTAATGTCTCAAATCATAGAAGAACTTTTTCTTTTGCTGGTATGTGAAGGTAGGTGGTATAAACTTAGCAACAATATAATTAGCATAATCAGCATACCATGGAGTACTACGAGAAGTACTTATAACATTTAATTGTTCATCAGGAAAGTTATCATTAATAGGTAGTGGGTCATCAAGAATATTTTCTAACCTAGACAAGTTGTCTGCAACGGGGTTCTCAGCTCCCTTTCTATCAACAATATGCAAATCAAATTCTTGTAGCAAGAGAACCCATCTAATAAGTCTAGGTTTAGCATCTTTCTTTTCCATAAGGTATTTAATAGCAGCATGATCAGTTTGAATAGTTACTTTAGAATCAACAATATAAGATCTGAACTTATCACAAGCAAATACAACTGCTAACAACTCTTTTTCAGTAGTAGCATAATTTGTTTGAGCATTGTCTAGAGTCTTACTAACATAATGAATAACATTTAATTTCCTATCAACTCTTTGCCCTAGAACAGCACCTACAGCATAATCACTGGCATCACACATAATTTCAAAGGGTAAATTCCAATCAGGTGACTGAACAACAGGTGCAGAGACTAATGCTTTCTTAAGTATTTCAAATGCTTCTACACAATCATCATCAAAGACAAATGGTATATCTTTTTGCAATAAATTAGTCAGAGGCCGAGAAATTTTTGAGAAGTCCTTAATGAACCTCCTATAAAATCCAGCGTGACCAAGGAAACTTCTTATACCTTTGATGTCCTTGGGACATGGCATCTTTTCAATAGCATCAACCTTGGCTTTATCAACTTCAATACCTCTTTCAGAAACTTTGTGCCCCAAGACAATACCTTCATTAACCATAAAGTGGCACTTTTCCCAATTCAAGACAAGATTAGTTTCTTCACATCTCTGCAAAACTCGATCAAGATTGCTCAAGCAATCATCAAAATAGGAACCATAGATGGAAAATTCGTCCATGAAAACCTCACAAATCTTTTCACAAAAGTCAGAGAATATAGCCATCATGCATCTTTGAAAGGTAGCAGGTGCATTACATAAACCAAAAGGCATACGTCTATAAGCAAAAGTACCAAAAGGGCATGTAAAAGTAGTCTTTGATTGATCTCTAGCCGACACATGTATTTGAGAGAAACCAGAATAACCATCTAGAAAGCAATAGTGTGTGTGTTTGCATAATCTTTCTAGCATTTGATCAATAAAAGGTAAGGGGTAATGATCTTTCTTAGTAGCTTTATTTAATTTGCGGAAATCAATTACCATCCTATAACCTGTGATAATTCTTTGTGGAATCAATTCATCTTTATCATTAGGAACAACAGTAATACCTCTCTTCTTAGGGACACAATGGACAGGACTTACCCACTCACTATCAGCAACGGGATAGATTATACGTGCCTCCAGAAGCTTGAGTATTTCTTTTCTTACCACTTCTTTCATTTTAGGATTCAGACGTCGTTGAGGATCACGAACTGGTTTGGCATCTGCTTCCAAATTTATTTTATGTTGACATACAGTGGGACTAATTCCCTTAAGATCATCAAGAGTATATCCAATAGCAGCACGATGCTTCTTCAGAGTTTTCAATAATCTTTCTTCTTCATGCTCTGAAAGGTTAGCACTAATAATAACAGGATATATCTTCTTTTCATCAGGATAAGCATATTTAAGATTATCAGGCAGAGGTTTAAGTTCAAACACGGGATCACCCTTTGGTGGAGGAGGATCCCCTAAAATTTCAACAGGCAAGTTGTGTTGCAGAATAGGTTCTTGTTTAAAGAATACTTCATCTATTTCCCTTCTTTCATTCATGAACATATTATTTTCATGGTCTAGTAAACAGTGTCCTAAAGGATCACTAGGAGGTACGGCAATACAAGCAAGACCAATAATTTCATCCTTACTAGGTAATTCTTCCTCACGATGTTGTTTACTAAATTTAGAGAAATTAAACTCATGAACCATATCATCCAAGCCAATAGTAACAACATTCTTTTCGCAGTCTATCTTAGCTTTAACAGTGTTCAAGAAGGGTCTACCAAATATAATGGGACAAAAGCTATCTTGCGGAGAAGTAAGAACAAGAAAATCAGCAGGATATTTAGTTTTCCCACACAAGACTTCAACATCTCTAACAATTCCAATTGGTGAAATAGTATCTCTATTAGCAAGTTTAATTGTGACATCAATATCTTCTAACTCAACAGGTGCAATATCATGCATAATTTCTTTGTATAAGTCATGAGGTATAACGCTAGCACTGGCACCCATATCACATAAGCCATGATAACAGTGATCTCCTATTTTAACAGAAATAACAGGCACGCCTACCACAGGTCTATGTTTATCTTTATCACAAGGTTTAGCAATTCTAGCAGTTTCACCTTCAAACTGAATAACATGCCCATCAATATTATCAGACAAGAGATCTTTAACAATAGCAATTTTAGGTTCTACTTTAACTTGCTTAGGAGGTGTATAAGTTATAATATTGCTTTTATGAACACCAGTTGAAGCTTTAGCATGATCCTTTACTCTAACAGGGAAAGGTGGTTTCTCCACATAAGAAGTAGGAATAATAGGATCATTATAAGTGACAGTCTTTTCTTCAACTTTAATAGGTGCATCTACTTTTACTTCTATGGGAGGATGATATTTAAACCACTTCTCCTTAGGGAGATCAACATAAGTAGCAAAGGATTCATAGAAAGAAGCTACTATCTCAGAATCAAGTCCATATTTAGTGCTAAACTTACGGAAAATATCGGTATCCATAAAAGATTTAACACAATCAAACTTAGGTGTCATACCTGACTCACCTTCGTCAAGATCCCAATCTTCAGAGTTGCGTTTAATTCTATCCAATAAATTCCATCTGAATTCAATAGTCTTCATCATAAAAGAGCCAGCACAAGAAGTATCGAGCATGGTGCGATTGTTTTCAGAAAGCCGAGCATAAAAACTTTGCATAATTATTTCTCTCAGGAGCTCATGATTGGGGCATGAATATAACATTGATTTAAGCCTCCCCCAAGCTTGAGCGATGCTTTCTCCTTCGCGAGGCCAAAAACTATATATATAATTGCGATCACGATGAACAATATGCATAGGGTAATACTTTTGATGAAATTCCAACTTCAATCTTTTATAGTCCCATGATCTCATCTCATCACATAGCCTATACCATACCAATGCGTCTCCCTTCAAAGATAAAGGGAAGACCTTCTTCTTAGCAACATCATCGGGTATACCTGCAAGCTTAAATAATCCACAAACTTTATCCACATATATTAAGTGCTCATCAGGATGCTTTGTTCCATCTCCTGTAAAAGGGTTAGCTAGCAGTTTTTCCATCATAGCCGAAGGAAATTCAAAAGGAGTTTCATTTTCAATAGGTTCAGTAGGTTGAGGAGCAACTCTTTGCTCTACTGGACGGGGTGAAGATACCCCGAACAAGCCCCTCAGAGAATTACTTTCCATAGTAACAAGTGATAGTAAATTTCAGCACAGTATATAAATTTTTCCTTACCAAATTCCACCTACCAAAGGCGCTACACTCCCCGGCAACGGCGCCAGAAAAGAGTCTTGATGACCCACAAGTATAGGGGATCTATCGTAGTCCTTTCGATAAGTAAGAGTGTCAAACCCAACGAGGAGCAGAAGAAAATGATAAGCGGTTTTCAGCAAGGTATTCTCTGCAAGTACTGAAATAAGTGGTAAGTTTTGTGATAGGATAAATTGTAACGAGCAACAAGTAACAAAAGTAAATAAAGTCCAGCAGGGTGGCCCAATCCTTTTGGTAGCAAAGGACAAGCCGGAACGAACTCTTATAATAGGAAAAACGCTCCTGAGGACACATGAGAATATCATTGAGGGAGTCCTGGATTAGGGGTGTCCGGATGGCCGGACTATACCTTCAGCCGGACTCCTGGATTATGAAGATACAAGATTGAAGACTTCGTCCCGCGTCCGGGAGGGATTTTCCTTGGCGTGAAAGGAAAGCTTGGCGATACGGATATGCAGATCTCCTACCATTGTAACCGACTCTATGTAACCCTAACCCTACCCGGTGTCTATATAAACCGGAGGGTTTTAGTCCATAGGGCAACATACACATCAACAATCATACCATAGGCTAGCTTCTAGGGTTTAGCCTCCTCAATCTCGTGGTAGATCTACTCTTGTACTACCCATATCATCAATATTAATCAAGCAGGACGTAGGGTTTTACCTCCATCGAGAGGGCCCGAACCTGGGTAAAACTTTGTGTCCCTTGTCTCCTGTTACCATCCGGCCTAGACGCACAGTTCGGGACCCCCTACCCGAGATCCGCCGGTTTTGACACCGACATTGGTGCTTTCATTGAGAGTTCCTCTGTGTCGTCGCCGTCAGGCTCGATGGCTCCTACGATCATCAATAGCGATGCAGTCCAGGGTGAGACCTTCCTCCCCGGACAGATCTTTGTCTTCGGCGGCTTCGCACTGCGGGCCAATTCGCTTGGCCGTCTGGAGCAGATCGAAAGCTACGCCCCTGGCCGTCAGATCAAATTTGGAAGTTTAAACTACACGGCTGACATCCGCGGAGACTTGATCTTTGACGGATTCGAGCCACTGCCAAACGCGCCGCACTGTCACGATGAGCATGATCTAGCTTTGCCGTCGAACAGTGCCCTGGAGGCCGCACCCGCATCGGCTCCGACCCTTAATTTGGAGCCAACTGCGCCGATCAAGGATGGGCGGTTGGACGCCACCTCGGGGGCTGCGACCCCAACGGCGATTGAGCCAAGCACCAGCCCCATACTCTGCAAGACTCGTGACTCCAAGGAGCTGGACTCCTCTCCGGACTTCGAACCCTCCGCGCCCTTGCCAATCGAATCCGATTGGGTGCCGATCATGGAGTTCACTGCCGCGGACATCTTTCAGCACTCACCTTTCGTCGATATCCTGAAGTCACTAAAGTCTCTCTCTTTATCTGGAGAGCCCTGGCCGGACTACGGTCAGTAAGGTTGGGATACAGACGATGAAGAAATTCAAAGCCCACCCACCACCCACTTTGTAGCCACTGTCGACAACTTAACCGACATGCTCGACTTCGACTCCGAAGATATCAACGGTATGGACGCCGATGAAGGAGATGATGAAGAGCCAGCGCCTACTAGGCCGTGGAAAGCCACCTCGTCATATGACATATACATGGTGGACACCCCAAAAGAGGGAGATGGCGATGTAACAGCGGAGGATGACCCCTCCAAGAAACAGCCTAAGCGCCGACGTCAACGGCGACGCTGAAAATCCCGCCAAAACAAACACGGTGATTCCAGCACGGGAGATAATAATACTCCGGAAAGCGCCGAAGAAAACCCCCTCCAGCAAGATTTAGCACAGGAGGATGGTGAAACCAGCCCTCATGAGAGAGCGGCAGACAGAGAGGTCGAGGACGATAATTATATGCCTCCCTCCGAAGACGAGTCAAGCCTCGACGATGACGAATTCGTCGTGCGAGAGGATCCCGTCGAGCAAAAGCGTTTTCAAGGCAGGCTTATGGCCACGGCAAGAAGCCTCAAGAAAAAACAGCAACAACTTAGGGCTGATCAAGATTTGCTAGTCGACAGATGGACTGAAGTCCTTGCGGCCGAAGAGCATAAACTCGAACGCCCCTCCAAGAGCTACCCAAAGCGCGGGTTGCTACCCCAATTAGAGGAGGAAGCACTTGATGCAGCCAACCGGCCACCTCGTGGTCGCGACAGAGAGGCCTCTCGGCCCTCCACTCAAGCCGCACCCCGTACCAAGGCACGGGAATATGCGCCGGACTTACGAGACATGCTGGAGGACAAGGCAAGGCACACAAGATCAATCTACGGATCGCGTGGGTGCCCCACGGCTCGAGACGGTAACCGTCACGCCGGCCACAAATTCGGCGGGGCCGAACACAGTAGACAAGGCTCATTGGAGCTACGTCACGATATATCCCAGTACAGAGGCGCTGCACACCCACTCTGCTTTACAGACGAAATAATGGATCATCAAATCCCTGAGGGTTTCAAACCCATAAACATCGAATCATATGATGGCACAACAGATCCTGCGGTATGGATCGAGGATTATCTCCTTCATATCCACATGGCCCGCGGCGATGATTTTCACGCCATCAAATACCTCCCACTCAAGCTTAAAGGACCAGCTCGGCATTGGCTTAACAGCTTGCCAACAGGATCAATCAGTTGTTGGGAGGACCTGGAAGCCACATTCCTCGACAATTTCCAGGGCACTTACGTGCGACCCCCAGACGCTGATGACCTAAGTCACGTAATTCAGCAGCCAGAGGAATCGGCCAGGCAATTCTGGACACGGTTCCTGTCAAAGAAAAATCAAATAGTCGACTGTCCGGACGCTGAGGCCCTAGCAGCCTTCAAACACAATATCCGTGACGAATGGCTGGCCCGGCACCTAGGATAGGAAAAGCCGAAATCTATGGCAGCACTCACGACACTCATGACCCGCTTTTGCGCGGGAGAAGACAGCTGGCTTGCTCGTAGCAACAATATGACCAAGAACCCTGGTAATTTGGACACCAGGGACAGCAGTGGCAGGTCGCGTCACAACAAGCAGAAGCGCCGCATTAACGGCGACAATACTGAGGATACGACAGTTAATGCCGGATTCAGAGGCTCTAAATCCGGTCAGCGGAAAAAGCCATTCAAAAGGAATCCTAGGGGCCCGTCCAGTTTGGACCGAATACTCGACCGCTCTTGCGAGATACATGGCACCCCTGAAAAGCCAGCCAATCACACCAACAGGGATTGTTGGGTGTTCAAGCAGGCATGCAAGTTAAACGCCGAAAATGAAGACAAGGGGCTGCATAGCGATGACGAAGAGGAGCCCCGGCCGCCGAACAACAGTGGACAGAAGGGTTTTCCCCCACAAGTGCGGACGGTGAACATGATATACGCAACTCATATCCCCAAAAGGGAGCGGAAGCGTGCGTTAAGGGACGTATACGCGGTAGAGCCAGTCTCCCCAAAGTTCAACCCATGGCCCTCCTGCCCGATCACCTTTGATCGAAGGGACCATCCCACTAGCATCCGTCATGGCGGATTCGCCGCTTGGTTCTAGACCCAATTATTAACGGATTTCATCTCACTAGAGTCCTTATGGACGGTGGTAGCAGCCTGAACCCGCTTTACCAGGATACAGTGCGGAAAATGGGCATAGATCCCTCGAGGATTAAGCCCACCAAAACGACCTTTAAAGGCGTAATACCAGGTGTAGAGGCCAACTGTACAGGCTCAGTCACACTTGAAGTGGTCTTCGGATCTCCGGATAATTTCCGAAGCGAGGAGTTAATCTTTGACATAGTCCCGTTTCGCAGTGGCTATCACACACTGCTCGGGCGAACCGTGTTCGCTAAGTTTAATGCGGTACTGCATTACGCATACCTTAAGCTCAAGATGCCAGGCCCTCGAGGAGTAATTACGGTCAATGGAAACACTAAACACTCCCTCCGAACGGAGGAGCACACGGCGGCCCTTGCAGCGGAAGTTCAAAGCAGCCTCTCCAGGCAGTTCTCCCGTCCGGCCACTAAACGACCGGACACCGTCAAGTGCGCCTGGAGTAACCTACAACAAGACTGCCTGGCATGATCCGAGCAGGCGTAGCAATGCGGCCCCAACCCCAACCCTCGCAAAAAGGCGACACCAGTACTTCGCGTAAATAACTACGCTC
Source organism: Triticum dicoccoides (assembly GCF_002162155.2). Taxonomy (NCBI): domain Eukaryota; kingdom Viridiplantae; phylum Streptophyta; class Magnoliopsida; order Poales; family Poaceae; genus Triticum; species Triticum dicoccoides. The sequence goes on from NC_041382.1 coordinate 751,591,379, forward strand.
TAGAGATACCATGGGCACAGGGGGAGGGGCACCATCATGGCACGCCCAAAACACGGCTTAAACCGTACCAGGGGCTGCCGATTTTTTAATTTTCTCTTACTTTCAGGACTTCATCCTTCGGAAGGCCTGTTCGGTAGTTCAATTGCCGCACAAAACGATGCAAGAACCAGGGAAGCAGACAAGCCACGTTGCACTACAGAACTCCCAGGTGGTCTCTATCACGAGCAGTATACCCGTTCCGCATAATATTCCGCAGCTTGCCCCTGGAATGGACACGTTAACTAGTCCAACCTTCCACTTATCATATTATTTGTATCGTTCTGCTTTGATCGCAGCCCTTTTTAATAAACAATGCATAGCTTTTGTCTATTTTTGCATTACCTTTTTTTTATATGTTACTTAACGACATGTTGCACCCGTATACGTTGGTACGGCCAAAATACGCCAGGGGCTTTAGTACCCCTCAATATGGTGTGAGAAGTCCGAACACTTTAACAAGTGCGGCACCCCGAACTTATAGCATTATATGCATCGGCTCCGAATCATGTCTTGGGTCAATAGTTGGGTTTGCCCGACTCCTATGTTTTGGTGCCTTATGTTCCGCTATATCGGCTAAGGTAGCACTAGGAGAACCACTGCGATTGTGCCCCGGTTGAGCTGGGTCGAGCACCTCAGTGGAGAAAGCTAAAACTGACTGTCATGATGAAGCGAGAGCTGGTCGCTGTTCCAGTGGTTTTTTCGAGTCCCTAACGACTTATGCCGCTTAGGGCGAGGAGCCGGCTCTGTCCGGCCAAGGCGTGGATAGCGCCCCGAACTCGGTCTTCCGAATACCAGGGGCTTCGCCGACATTTAAAATTATAGAATTTTATGGCTAAGTGAGAGTGTTCACGCATTATAGTCCGATTGCCTTGTTCGTTGGGCTGAGCGCCTCCCTAGAAGGACCCAAACATGGGAAAAGAACGCTCAGGTTTATCCCCGAACACCCCAGCACTAGCGGCACGGGGGCAGAAGCCGACGACTCACCATCTCTCAGAATTGATAAACAGCCGCACAGAAGGTAATATTTTAAATTCAAACAGCATTGCTTAGCGCATATGAACAAGTTTTCAGCGCACAGGACAGAACAAGCGAGTTTTACTCAAAAATTACATCCATAGAACATTCATCCGCCACAAGGCGGGCACCCTTCAGAACATCCTTATAGTAATTCTCGGGCTTGCAATGCTCCTTCCCCGGCGGTGGCCCGTCCTTCACAAGCTTCTCAGCATCCAGCTTGCCCCAGTGCACCTTAGCACGGGCAAGGGCCCTACGGGCACCTTCAATGCAGACGGAGCGCTTGATGACTTCGAGCCTTGGACAGGCCTCCACCAGCCGCCGCACCAGCCCGAAATAGCTCCCAGGCTGAGCCTCTTCGGGCCACAGCCGAACTACGAGGGCCTTCATGGCCTGTTCGGCCGCCTTGTGGAGCTCGACCAGTTGCTTCAGCTGGTCGCTCAGGGGCCCGGGGTGTCCGGCCTCAGCGTACTGAGACCAGAACACCTTCTCCGTCGAGCTGCCCTCCTCGGCTCAATAGAATGCGGCGGCATCGGATACACTCCGGGAAGATCTGCGAACGCTCCTGGAGAGCTTCGGATTCGGGTAAGTAACAGGTAACTCACGTTTATGTGTTTGCTTTGCATAAAGAATGCCTTACCCGCCGCTATCTTCTTCACCTCATCCAACTCCTGGAGGGTTTTCTGGGATTCGGCCTTGGCAGATTTTGCATTTTCAATAGCCACCTCAAGCTCGGACGCTTGCGTCTTCGAGTCACGCTCCAAACTCTCATGATTTTCCATGAGAGCCTGGAGCTCTTGCCACACCTTGCCAACCTCGGCCTCATACTTCTCCCGCTCGGTGCGCTCCGAGGCCGAATTCTTCTTGGCCTCGTCCAGCGCTTGCTTAAGGGTCGCCACCTCAGACGTGGCCCCTACAATAGCCACGATAATCCTGTCATTTTTTGCAATTGCACCTTTTCTATATATATATTTTTAACAAGGTATTTCTTACCTTCATTGTCCTCGAGCTGCTTCTTGGCACGCTCGAGCTCTTGCTCGGACCTTTCGAGGTCCTGCTTTAGCGTGTCCACTTCCGCAGTCAGTGCGGCGGACGTAAGCAGGGTAGCCTGCACATGCATATTGTCTCATTTTTGTTAGACTCCTGCGAATTCTATTTGATCCTCTATTCGGCTTTTCTTCCCGAACACCAAACAGAGCATCAGGGGCTACTGTCTATGCGGTACTATTATTTACACTTTCTTTACTTACCTCGAAGCCTGTCAAAAGGCTAGTACAAGCTTCAGTCAGTCCATTTTTTGTGGACTGAACCTTCTGGACCACCGCACTCATAATAGCGCGGTGCTCCTCGTCGATGGAGGCACCTTGGAGCGCCTCCAGTATATTGTCCGGCGCCTCCGGTTGGACGGAGGCCGCCGGCATGGTGGACTTGCTCCTCTTGGAAGGAGGTCCCCGGCCGGACTCTGGAACCTTTGAAGGTTCCGGAGCGGTGTTCGGCCTCGAGCCAGACTTGGAGCCCTGGGGGGTTTCATCCCCTTTACTCCTGGAGTCCAGGAGGTCGCCTTGCGGCGCCTCCAGGACCACCTCCTCCCGGCTTGGAACCTGTTGGGACAACACTTCGGTGTCGTCCGTAGGGCGGGGGAAGGAAGCCGTCGGAAGTGAGTTCACATCCGACGAGTCCAGTGAGCCGCTCGATGATGCGTCGAGCCGGTCTTTGGGTGGGCTGCATAAACATATTCGACGTGAGGGAAAGATGTACAATAAACGAATATTATAAATTACTCTGGTATCTGGATACTTACGATTTGGCCAGGGGCTTGGCCCTAGGCGCCCACTCCTCTCCGCCGCCGTCGGCGTTGGTGGAGCAGTTCGGAGGAAGGGTTTTCCCCTTCTTGGACCCTTCGGCCTCCCAACTTGGGGCGGCCTTCCTTTTCTTCCCTTCCCCCGCTGGAGGGGGAGGGGGTCTCTTCTTCTTCCTCCTCCTCATCTTCACGGGAGGAGTGCGTCTTGGATTCGTCGGATGATGAATCCGACACCTCCGGGCGTTGGACACTCTTTCGAGTCCCCGCGGCCTTCTTATTGACCTTCTTCTCCGGCACCACATAGGGTGCCGGAACCAGCAACCTCGCCAAGGGAGCGTCCGCTGGGCCTTCGGGCAAAGGGGCCGGATAGTTGATCTGTCCGGACGTCACCTGCCAATCCTGTCAGAGGAAAGGGAGCTTAGATCCCGCATAGAGTCAAACTATGGAAAACTGATACCCTGTAAAAGGAAAAAAACAGCTTACCACGAGCGCGTGATGCTGCACACTGAATCCGCGATCCTTAGTAGCGGATGTGGGAGCCTCGGCGCCCTTGAAAAGCACCTTCCAGGCATCTTCGTACGTCGTGTCGAAGAGCTTGCTCAGAGTTTGGTGCCGCGCCGAGTCGAACTCCCATAGGTTGAAAGCCCGTCGTTGGCACGGGAGGATCAAGCGGATGAGCATAACCTGGACTACGTTGACAAGTTTGAGCTTCTTGTCCGCCAGGGTTTTGACACATGTTTGGAGTCCAGTCAGCTCTCCTTTTTTACCCCACGACAGGCCCGTCTCTTTCCAGGACGTGAGCCGCGTTGGGGGTCCAGACCGGAACTCGGGGGGTGCGACCCATTCGGCGTCGCACGGCTCGATGATGTAAAACCACCCCGATGGCCACCCCTTCAGGGTCTCCACAAAGGATCCCTCGAGCCATAGGACGTTGGCCATCTTGCCCACCATGGCGCCTCCGCACTCCGCCTGGCTACCGCGCACCACCTTCGGCTTGACGTTGAAAGTCTTGAGCCAGAGCCCGAAATGGGGGCGGATGCGGAGGAAGGCCTCGCACACGACGATAACCGCCGAGATGTTGAGGACGAAGTTCGGGGCCAGATCGTGGAAATCCAGGCCGTAGTAGAACATGAGCACCCGGACAAATGGATGGAGAGGGAAGCCCAGTCCGCGGAGGAAATGGGGGAGAAACACCACTTTCTCATGGGGCCTAGGGGTGGGGATGAGCTGGCCCTTCTCGGGGAGCCGGTACGCGATGTCGTTAGATAGGTATCCGGCCTTCCTCAGCTTTTTGATGTGTCCCTCCGTGACGGAGGAGACCATCCACTTGCCTCCCGCTCCGGACATGGCTGGAGAAGGTTGAGGTGGGGAGTGCGGACTTGGGCGCTGGAGCTCGAGTGCGCAAGAATGGATAGGCGAAGGAGGAAGAAGGCGTAGGTGAAAAGGTGGATCTTTATCCCCTTATATGGGTGGACGCAGCTACATGTCCCCACCAGCCTGGTAAAACTCGCTTATCTCCCAGCGCCGTAATCGATGGCATGGTTGGGTTACCAATGCCTGTATTGATGAGAATCTCGGAATAAGGGGACACGATCTCTGCTTTAACAAGACATGCCAAGGAAACCGCCTCGCATAACGCGCTGAGATGGGACAGTAAAACGGTTCGAATAAAAGCTTGGCCGTGGTGTGATGTCAGACTACGGAATACGTCAGCAGATTAGATTTGTGTAAATATTATTCTCTCAATGGCAATATGTGGAAACTTATTTTGCAGAGCCGGACACTATCTTTGTGTTCAAAATCTTCTAATGAAGTACTTGGAGGAGGAACCCGCCTTGCAATGCCGAAGACAATATGCACGCCGGACTCGTCGTCATTGAAGCCTGGTTCAGGGGCTACTGAGGGAGTCCTGGATTAGGGGGTGTCCGGATGGCCGGACTATACCTTCAGCCGGACTCCTGGATTATGAAGATACAAGATTGAAGACTTCGTCCCGTGTCCGGGAGGGACTTTCCTTGGCGTGGAAGGCAAGCTTGGCGATACGGATTTGCAGATCTCCTACCATTGTAACCGACTCTATGTAACCCTAACCCTACCCGTGTCTATATAAACCGGAGGGTTTTAGTCCGTAGGACAACATACACATCAACAATCATACCATAGGCTAGCTTCTAGGGTTTAGCCCCCTCGATCTCATGGTAGATCTACTCTTGAACTACCCATATCATCAATATTAATCAAGCAGGACGTAGGGTTTTACCTCCATCGAGAGGGCCCGAACCTGGGTAAAACTTCGTGTCCCTTGTCTCCTGTTACCATCCGCCCTAGACGCACAGTTCGGGACCTCCTACCCGAGATCCGCCAGTTTTGACACCGACAATCATCAAGCTAGTTTTCATCACGTTCATATGATTCACGTTCGATACTTTGATAATTTGATATGTGGGTGGACCGGTGCTTGGGTGCTGTTCTTACTTGAACAAGCATCCCACTTATGATTAACCTCTATTGCAAGCATCCGCAACTACAATAAAAGTATTAAAGTAAACCTAACCATAGCATGAAACAAGTGGATCCAAATCAGCCCCTTACGAAGCAACGCATAAACTAGGGTTTAAGCTTCTGTCAGTCTAGCAACCCATCATCTACTTATTACTTCCCAATGCCTTCCTCTAGGCCCAAATAATGGTGAAGTGTTATGTAGTGGACGTTCACATAACACCACCAGAGGCTAGACAACATACATCTTATCAAAATATCAAATGAATACCAAATTCACATGACTACTCATAGCAAGACTTCTCCCTTGTCCCCAGGAACGAACGTAATTACTCACAAAGCATATTCATGTTCATAATCAGAGGGGTAATAATATGCATATAGGATCTAAACATATGATCTTCCACCAATTAAACCAACTAGCATCACCTACAATGAGTAATCAACACTACTAGCAACCTACTAGCACCAATCCCGGACTTTGAGACAAGAATTGGATACAAGAGATGAACTAGGGTTTGGAGATGAGATGGTGCTGGTGAAGATGTTGATGGAGATTGCCCTCTCCTGATGAGATGAGCGTTGGTGATGACGATGGTGATGATTTCCCCCTCCGGGAGAGAAGTTTCCCCGGCAGAACAGATCTGCCGGAGCTCTAGATTGGATCCGCCAAGGTTCCGCTTCGTGGCAGCGGAGTCTCGTCCCGAAAAGTTCCTCCTTATTTTTTTCTCATTGAAAGACTGAAGGAAATATGCCCTAGAGGCAATAATAAAGTTATTATTTATTTCCTTATATCATGATAAATGTTTATTATTCATGCTAGAATTGTATTAACCGGAAACATAATACATGTGTTAATACATAGACAAACAGAGTGTCACTAGTATGCCTCTACTTGACTAGCTCGCTGATCAAAGATGGTTATGTTTCCTAACCATAGACATGAGTTGTCATTTGATTAATGGGATCACATCATTAGGAGAATGATGTGATTGACTTGACCCATTCTGTTAGCATAGCACTTGATCGTTTAGTTTGTTGCTATTGCTTTCTTCATGACTTATACATGTTCCTATGACTATGAGATTATGCAACTCCCGTTTACCGGAGGAACACTTTGTGTGCCACCAAACGTCACAATGTAACTGGGTGATTATAAAGGTGCTCTATAGGTGTCTCCGAAGGTACTTGTTGGGTTGGCGTATTTCGAGATTAGGATTTGTCACTCCGATTGTCGAAGAGGTATCTCTGGGCCCACTCGGTAATGCACATCACTATAAGCCTTGCAAGCATTGCAACTAATGAGTTAGTTGCGGGATGATGTATTATGAAATGAGTAAAGAGACTTGCCGGTAACGAGATTGAACTAGGTATTGAGATACCGACGATCGAATTTCGGGCAAGTAACATACCGATGACAAAGGGAACAATGTATGTTGTTATGCGGTCTGACCGATAAAGATCTTCGTAGAATATGTGGGAGCCAATATGAGCATCCAGGTTCCGCTATTGGTTATTGACCGGAGAACGTGTCTCGGTCATGTCTACATTGTTCTCGAACCCGTAAGGTCCGCACGCTTAAGGTTTCGATGACAGTTATATTATGAGTTTATGAGTTTTGATGTACCGAAGGAGTTCGGAGTCCCGGATGAGATCGGGGACATGACGAGGAGTCTCGAAATGGTCGAGACGTAAAGATCGATATATTGGACGACTATATTCGGACATCGGAAAGGTTCCGAGTGATTCGGGTATTTTTCGGAGTACCAGAGAGTTACGAGAATACGTATTGGGCCTTATTGGGCCATACGGGAAAGAAGGAAAAGGGCCTCAAGGGTGGCCGCACCCCCCCCCCCCTTGGTCTGGTCCGAATTGGACTAGGGAAGGGGGGCGCCCCCTTCCTTCCTTCTCCTTTTCCCTTCCCTTTCCTTCCCTACTACTCCTACTACTTGGAAGGGCTCCTAGTTCTACTAGGAAAGGGGGAATCCTACTCCCGGTGGGAGTAGGACTCCCCTAGGGCGCGCCATAGAGAGGTCCGGCCCCTCCCCTCCTCCACTCATTTATATACGTGGCCAGGGGACACCCCATAGACACAACAATTGATCCTTGAGATCTATTAGCCGTGTGCGGTGCCCTCCTCCACCATAATCCTCGATAATATTGTAGCGGTGCTTAGGCGAAGCCCTGCGACGGTAGAACATCAAGATCGTCACCACGCCATCATGCTGACGGAACCCTTCCCCGACATTCTGCTGGATCGGAGTCCGGGGATCGTCATCGAGCTGAACGTGTGTTAGAACTCGGAGGTGCCGTAGTTTCGGTGCTTGATCGGTCGGGCCGTGAAGACGTACGACTACATCAACCGCGTTGTGCTAACGCTTCGGCTTCCAGTCTACGAGGGTACGTAGACAACACTCTCCCCTCTCGTTGCTATGCATCACCATGATCTTGCGTGTGCGTAGGAATTTTTTTGAAATTACTACGTTCCCCAACAAAGACCTCATATAGGAGAAGATGGACGTCGGAGAGCCACCAGGGGGCCCACGAGGTAGGGGGGCGTGCCCTCCACCCTCATGGGAAGGGTGTGGGCCCCCTGGCCTTCATCTTTTGCGAGGATTTTTCTTTATTTATTTTAAGGCATCCCGTGGAGTTTCAGGACTTTTGAAGTTGCGCAGAATAGGTCTCTAATATTTGCTCCTTTTCCAGCCCAGAATTCCAGTTGCCGGTATTCTCCCTCTTTATGTAAACCTTGTAAAATAAGAGAGAATAGCCATAAGTATTGTGACATAAAGTGAAATAACAGTCCAGAATGCAATAAATATCGATATAAAAGCATGATGCAAAATGGACGTAATACCAAATTCACATGACTACTCATAGCAAGACTTCTCCCTTGTCCTCAGGAACGAACGTAATTACTCACAAAGCATATTCATGTTCATAATCATAGGGGTAATAATATGCATATAGGATCTGAACATATGATCTTCCACCAATTAAACCAACTAGCATCAACTACAAGGAGTAATCAACACTACTAGCAACCTACTAGCACCAATCCCGGACTTTGAGACAAGAATTGGATACAAGAGATGAACCAGGGTTTGGAGATGATATGGTGCTGGTGAAGATGTTGATGGAGATTGCCCTCTCCTGATGAGAGGAGCGTTGGTGATGATGATGGTGATGATTCCCCCCTCCGTGAGAGAAGTTTCCCCGGCAGAACAGCTCTGCCGGAGCTCTAGATTGGACCCGCCAAGGTTCCGCTTCGTGGCGGCGGAGTCTCATCCTGAAAAGTTCCTCCTTATTTTTTCTCATCGAAAGACCTCATATAGGAGAAAATGGACGTCGAAGAGTCACCAGGGGCCCACGAGGTAGGGGGGCGCGCCCCCCACCCTCGTGAGAAGGGTGTGGGCCCCCGGCCTTCATCTTTTGCGAGGATTTTTCTTTATTTTTTAAGGCGTTCCGTGGAGTTTCAGGACTTTTGGAGTTGCACAGAATAGGTCTCTAATATTTGCTCCTTTTCCAGCCCAGAATTCCAGCTGCCGACATTCTCCCTCTTTATGTAAACCTTGTAAAATAAGAGAGAATAGCCATAAGTATTGTGACATAAAGTGAAATAGCAGTCCATAATGCAATAAATATCGATATAAAAGCATGATGCAAAATGGACGTATCAATCATCACGACAATGATATAGCCAAACAGGCTAGGAATGACGTGATCAAGTACAAACTCGTACGTAAAGAAGATTACTAAGAGTTGTTGAACCGTAGTGCAGGCTTCATTCGGTTATCAGTGTCTTTGAGTGTTTAATAACTCAGAGCCTGTGAAAAATTGGAATCGGTGAGAATGTAGTACTTGATGAAGAACTCATAAGAAGTTATGCAGTTCCATGATAATCTCGAGATACCAGGGGGTAATACTCGATGAAAGATCAAAGTAGAGGTTGGACTAGGGTATTGCTTTGCAGAAGACAAGTGCTCAAACTTGCACGAGAAATGGAATCAAGGAGAAACAGGTCGGATCCACGTCCACAGATACAAGATGAACTTATAATAAGGGGATAATTATTTTAAGAGAAGCTTCCATGATAAGGTATACATTGTGTCCATGGGCATGAACACAGGGTTCAAGGTCGACTCCCACTTGTTCAACGCAGAACCTTTCATTCACCTCTTGTATTTCGAAAATGACATTAATTGTTGAAATTTTTTACCTGGTGCAATACCAGATAAGTATGACCCGTGAAATCTTCCGGGTTCACACAGATTAGGGAAGGTAATGGTTCAACCCATCGGGGCATCTAGGAATATATACCACAAACTTCGAAGAAAACAACTCAACCTCGGGAGCAGAGCATGGTTGACAAAAGCAGGGGATATAATTTACCAAAGGCATTATGTATTTGAGGAAAGGCTCACAAGGTTAATGAATACGAAGGATGGTGTCGGACAAAATCCAACAAAGGACCTGGAGGTCCCTAAGGGATTTGATGTGAGCATCGGTACTCAACCATAAGAAGAAAGAATGCAAGGAGATCTTATTATAGAAACAACTGACAAAGTCAAGCTCAAATGAAAAAGGAATTAAGATTTCCAAACCAAGGGATCAGAAGCAAATGCTCTGATAAAGGATGGATAATTTGAATAGACTTGGGGGTTCAATCAACGGCAATTTAATTGGCTGAGAACCGGCTCATGATCAAAATGACGCCTGAGTCAGAAAGATAATTTAAAAGGGTTAACCGATGATTGTATTCCTTCACACTCATGTTGAATCAATATGATCAAAATGACGGTGTCAAAGGAGACAAATGAATATTGCTAGCCATATGGAAAGTATCCATAATGCAAGCAAACAAGTATTTGCAGAGTAATAAGCTGCTGAGGATTTTCGGAGGATCAAATAGTATTTCGAAGACTATTGTGAAACACCTGAACAACTGGGGATGAGCGGATACTCGGTAAAGTGCGAGGAATTATCCGTAGGGGTATTCATGTGGCAAAGAACTGCAAGGCAGTAGGCACAAAGTATTCTCTGAACAATAGAGAGAATTCCGGGGTATCTTGTAATAAGAAGAACGACGGGGAATGATTGTATGAACGACAAGTGTATGTCGTTCTCCATATGGGTATACCGTAATATGAAATTGAAAAAGGCAGAGGGTACAAGGGTCTCGAGAAGCATCGAAGAGTATCTTCAAAATCTTCTGGGCAGCACGTGGTCATCTGTAGTAAAGGGCTCTCCGGCAGGAAGTGGTTACGAGATCCTAGAGTTAGAATTAGTAAAATCATTTAACCCAAATACAAGAGAGTTCGGAGTCCCGGAGTATAGATCGAGGAGTAAAAGATCCTAATACCACCCAAATGGCGACGTGGGCCCGTAAGGCGCACAACCATGTTAGTAAAAGTTTTATAATGTCTAGACTCGACTTCGGCCAAGGAGTTTGGAAGGGGGATTCCTACAGGCAGTCGGCTCTGATACCAACTTGTGACGCCCCCGATTTGACCGTACACTAATCATACACGCAAATGTGTACGATCAAGATCAAGGACTCACGGGACGATATCACAACACAACTCTAGACACAAATTAAAAATAATACAAGCTTTATATTACAAGCCAGGGGCCTCGAGGGCTCGAATACATCATCTTGAATACAAACGAGTCAGTGGAAGCAACAATATCTGAGTACAGACATAAGTTAAACAAGATACCATAAGATGGCTAGCACAAACTAGGACACAGATCGAAAGAGGCGCAGGCCTCCTGCCTGGGATCCTCCTAAACTACTCCTGGTCGTCGACAGCGGCCTGCACGTAGTAGTAGGCACCTCCAGTGTAGTAGGAGTCGTCATCGACGGTGGCGTCTGGCTCATGGACTCCATCGTCTGGTAGCAACAATCGGGTATAGAAAGGGGGAAAAGGGGGAGCAAAGCAACCGTGAGTACTCATCCAAAGTACTCGCAAGCAAGGAGCTACACTACATATGCATTGGTATCAAATGAAAGGGGTAGTATATGTGGACTGAACTGCAGAATGCCAGAATAAGAGGGGGATAGCTAGTCCTATTGAAGACTACGCTTCTGGCAACCTCCATCTTGAAGCAGTAGAAGAGAGTAGATGGTAAGTTAACCAAGTATCATCACACTGCATAATCCTACCTGGAGATCCTCTCCTAGTCGCCCTGTGAAAGAGCGATCACCGGGTTGTATCTGGCACTTGAAAGGGTGTGTTTTATTAAGTATCTGGTTCTAGTTGTCATAAGGTCAAGGTACAACTCTGGGTCGTCTTTTTACCGAGGGACACGGCTATTCGAATAGATAAACTTCCCTGCAGGAGTGCACCACATTTCCCAACATGCTCAATCCCCTTTGTCCGGACACACTTTCCCTGGGTCATGCCCAGCCTCGGAAGATCAACACGTCGCATCCCTATCTAGGCACAACAGAGAGCTCAGCACGCCGGTCTAAATCCTATGGCGCAGGGGTCTGGGCCCATCGCACATTGCACACATGCACGTTGCGTACGCGGCCGGTGAGCATACCTAGCAACCTCCATTACAAAGGAAGTTGCATTACGCGGTCCAACCCGGCGCGCGCCGCTCAGTCGCTGACGTCACGAAGGCTTCGGCTGATACCACGACGTCAAGTGCCCATAACTGTTCCCGCGTAGTTGGTTAGTGCGTATAGGCCAGTGGCCAGACTCAGATCAAATACCAAGATCTTGCTAAGCGTGTTATTTTGAAGTTACTGCAAACGCCAACCAGGACCAGGCCCACCTCTCTCCTAGGCGGTCTCAACCTGCCCTGTTGCTCTGCCACAAAGTAACAGTCGGGGGCCGTCGGGAACTCAGGCCCACAACTACCTGGATGGAGCCACCTGTCCTTTCAGCCCCCACATCAGAATCACATGCGGGTACTCTACGAGCCGACCCGGCTTTAGTCATCACCCGTATAGTATGTAATATGAATGTATATATCTGTGATCACCTCCCGAGTGATCACGGCCCAATAGTAGAGCATGGCAGACGGACAAGAATGTAGGGCCACTGATGAAGTACTAGCAACCTATACTAGGCATGTAGGCTTGCAGGTAAAGGTGTCAACATTTGCAGCAACAATGATAGGCTATGCATCAGAATAGGATTAACGAAAAGCAGTAAAATGCTACATTACTCTAATGCAAGCAGTAGAGAGAAGAATAGGCGATATATGGTGATCAAGGGGGGTCTTGCCTGGTTGCTCTGGCAAGTAGGGGTCATCAACAGCGTAATCGATCGGGGCACTAGCAGCAGCATTAGTCTCGTCGTCTACCGGAGAGAAGAGGGGGCAGAATCAATGAATACAATGCAAACAACTGCATATTGATGCATGACATGACAAGTAACGGTGCTAGGTGTGCCCTAACGCAGTAGGAGGTGATACCGGCGAAGGGGGAAAACAACTAGGAAAGTATTCCCGTTGTTTCGCGTTTTCGGACAAATGAACTAGAGGGGAAAAATTGCGTGTTTGCTATGCTAGGGACGTGTGGCGGACGAACAGACTGTATATTCGGGTTCGTCTCATCGTTCTGAGCAACTTTCATGTACAAAGTTTTCCCATCCGAGCTACGGTTTATTATATATATATTTTTAAAGATTTAAATCATTTTTAGGATTAACATAATTAATTAATTTAGAAAATACAATTATGACGTCAGCATGATGTCAGCATGATGTCAGCGGTCAACTCTGACCGTTGACCGGTCAAACTGACACGTGGGTCCCACTCGTCACATACTTAGGTTAACTAAACCAGGTTAATTAGGCTAACTAAGTGATTAGGCTAATTTATTTCAATTAGATTAGTTAAACATGATTGATTAACTTAATTAACATGTTAATTAATTAAATAATTAATTATTAATTTATTTATTCTAAAATTTATTTATTCACTTTTTTACACTCCGTTTCGTTCTAATCTGGGGCTGGCCCCATTGGTCAGGGACCTAGCCCATCCGGGGTGGGCGAACGGGAAAAGGGCGCAGGGCGCGAGCACCGCCCGAACAGGCACTGCAGGCGCCCGACCGCTGGCGAAGACAAGCGCACGGCGGAGGTGGGCGGGGCTGCCGGCGGAGGGTGTCGGGGCGCCGGCGGTGATGCGGGGCTAGGCATGCGGTTGGGGTAGCGGCAGAGGGAGCGCTCGTCGGGCGGGGCGAGGAGACGCGGTGAGGCTGCGGCGAGCAGCGCAAGCACACATCGAGCGAGGCGACGACGAGAAGGGGGCCTCGGCGGTCGGCATGAGCGCACTGTGGCTGGAGTTGGGGGGTGTTATGGGGCACGGGCGGGGCGCGGGGTAGCGCATGAGCGGTCGTGCGAGTGTGGCCGTGGACGCGAGGTGCCGGCGGCGATGGAGCGGTGACTATGGGGCAGAGACACGGTGTAGCAGCTGCGAGCGGAGCCGGCGAGGGGCGTAGCACACGAGGCATCGGGCGGGCAGGCGCGGGGCTGCGTCAAGCAGCAGCGGTCGAGGTCGGGCGCGTGGAGCAGCGGCAACAACAGCGGCTGCGAGTGCTTGGCGAGGCGGGGACGAAATCAGGGCAGACTGGGCGTGCGGTGAAGGGCCGGTTGATACGTCCATTTTGCATCATGCTTTTATATCGATATTTATTGCATTATGGGATGTTATTACACATTATGTCACAATACTTATGCCTATTCTCTCTTATTTTACAAGGTTTACATAAGAAGGGAGAATGCCGGCAGCTGGGATTCTGGGCTGGAAAAGGAGCAAATATTAGAGACCTATTCTGCACAGCTCCAAAAGTCTTGAAACTTCACGGAAGTTATTTTCAGAATATATAAAAAATATTGAGCGCAAGAAGTACCAGAGGGGGCCACTCACCAGCCACGAGGGTGGGGGCGCGCCCTACCCCCTGGGCGCCCCTGCCTCGTGGGCCCCCTGGTGGCCCTCTGATGCCCTTCTTTTGCTATATGGAGTCTTTCGATGAGGAAAAAAATCATAAGAAAGATTTCAGGACAAGATTCCACCGCCACGAGGCGAAACCTTGGCAGAACCAATCTAGGGCTCTGGCGGAGCTATTCTGCCGGGGACACTTCCCTTCGGGAGGGGGAAATCATCGCCATCGTCATCACCAACGCTCCTCTCATCGGGATGGGGCCAATCTCCATCAACATCTTCACCAGCACCATCTCCTCTCAAACCCTAGTTCATCTCTTGTATCCAATTCTCGTCTCTAAGTCTAGGATTGGTACCTGTAGGTTGCTAGTAGTGTTGATTACTCCTTGTAGTTGATGCTAGTTGGTTTATTTGGTGGAAGATCATATTTTCATATCCTATATGCATATTAATACCCCTCTGATTATGAACATGAATATGCTTTGTGAGTAGTTATGTTTGTTCCTGAGGACATGGGAGAAGTCTTGCTATTAGTAGTCATGTGAATTTGGTATTTGTTTGATATTTTGATGAGGTGTGTGTTGTCTCTCCTCTAGTGGTGTTATGTGAACGTCGACTACATGACACTTCACCATTATTTGGGCCTAGAGGAAGGCACTGGGAAGTAATAAGTAGATGATGGGTTGCTAGAGTGACAGAAGCTTAAACCCTAGTTTATGCGTTGCTTCGTAAGGGGCTGATTTGGATCCACATGTTTCATGCTATGGTTAGGTTTACCTTAATACTTTTGTTGTAGTTGCGGAAGCTTGCAATAGAGGTTAATCATAAGTGGGATGCTTGTCCAAGTAAGGACAGTATCCAAGCACCGGTCCACCCACATACCAAATTATCAAATTACCGAACGCGAATCATATGAACATGATGAAAACTAGCTTGACGATAATTCCCATGTGTCCTCGGGAGCGCTTTTCTCTATATAAGAATCTATCCAGGCTTGTCCTTTGCTACAAAAAGGATTGGGCCACCTTGCTGCACTTTATTTACTTTTTTTACTTGTTGCTCATTACCAATTACCTTATCACAAAACTATCTGTTACCGATAATTTCAGTGCTTGCAGAGAATACCTTGCTGAAAATTGCTTATCATTTCCTTCTGCTCCTCGTTGGGTTCGACACTCTTACTTATCGAAAGGACTACGATAGATCCCCTGTACTTGTGGGTCATCAAAACTCTTTTCTGGCGCCGTTGTCGGGGAGTGAAGTGCCTTTGGTAGGTGGAATTTGGTAAGGAAAAATTTATATAGTGTGCTGAAATTTACTATCACTTGTTACTATGGAAAGTAATCCTCTGAGGGGCTTGTTCGGGGTATCTTCACCCCGACCAGTAGAGCAAAGAGTTGCTCCTCAACCTACTGAACCTACTGAAAATGAAAATGTCTACTTTGAAACTCCTTCGGGTATGATAGAAAAACCGCTAGCTAATCCTTTTGCAGGAGATGGAACATTACATCCTGATGAGCACCTAATATACGTGGATGAAGTTTGTGGATTATTTAAGCTTGCAGGTATGCCCGATGATGTTATCAAGAAGAAGGTCTTCCCTTTATCTTTGAAGGGAGACACATTGACATGGTATATGCTATGTGATGATATGGGATCATGGAACTACAAACGATTGAAATTGGAATTTCATCAGAAGTTTTATCCTATGCATCTTGTTCATCGTGATTGTAATTATATATATAATTTTTGGCCTCGCGAAGGAGAAAGCATCGCTCAAGCTTGGGAGAGGCTTAAATCAATGTTATATTCATGCCCCAATAATGAGCTCTCAAGAGAAATGATTATTCAAAATTCTTATGCTCGGCTTTCTGACAACAATCGCACCATGCTCGATACTTCTTGAGCTGGCTCTTTTATGATGAAGACTATTGAATTCAAATGGGATTTATTGGAAAGAATTAAACACAACTCTGAAGATTGGGATCTCGACGAAGGTAAGGAGTCAGGTATGACACCTAAGTTTGATTGTGTTAAATCTTTTATGGATACCGATGTTTTCCGTAAATTTAGCACTAAATATGGACTTGACTCTGAGATAGTAGCTTCCTTCTGTGAATCTTTTGCTACTCATGTTGATCTCCCTAAGGAGAAGGGGTTTAAATATAATCCTCCCATAGAAGTAAAAGTAGCTGCACCTATTAAAGTTGAAGAAAAGACTGTCACTTATAATGATCATATTATTCCTATTGCTTATGTTGAGAAACCACCTTTTCTTGTTAGGATAAAAGATCATGCTAAAGCTTGAACTGTGGTTCGTAAAAGCAATATTAGAACCTATACACCTCCCGATCAAGTTAAAGTTGAACCTAATATTGCTATTTTTAAGGATCTCTTGGCTGATAATATTGATGGGCATGTTATTTATTTCTGTGATGAAACTGCTAGAATTGCTAAACCTTGTGCTAAAGATAAACATAGACCTGTGGTAGGCATGCCTGTTATTTCTGTTAAAATAGGAGATCATTGTTATCATGGCTTGCGTGATATGGATGCTAGTGCTAGTGCAATACCTATTGGCTTATACAAAGAAATTATGCATGATATTGCACCCGCTGAGTTAGAAGAAATTGATGTCACCATTAAACTTGCCAATAGAGATACTATTTCACCAATGGGAATTGTTAGAGATGTTGAAGTCTTGTGTGGGAAAACTAAATATCCTGCTGATTTTCTTGTTCTAGGTTCCCCACAAGATAGCTTTTGTCCCATTATATTTGGTAGACCCTTCTTGAACACTGTGAAAAGTATGTTATTACTATTGGTTTAGGTGATATGTCTCATGAGTTCAACTTTTCTAAATTTCGTAGACAACACCGTGAAGAAGAATTGCCTAGTAAAGATGAAATTATTGGTCTTGCTTCTATTGTTGTACCTCCTAGTGATCCTTTAGAACAATATTTGCTAGACCATGACAATGATATGTTTATGAATGAAAGAAGGGAAATAGATGAAGTGTTCTTTAAACAGGGACCTACTCTAAAACACAACTTGCATGTTGAAATCTTAGGGGATCCTCCTCCACCCAAGGGTGATCCCGTGTTTGAGCTTAAACCATTGCCTGGTACTCTTAAATTTGCTTATCTTGATGAAAAGAAGATATGTCATGTTATAATTAGTGCTAACCTTTCAGAGAAGGAGGAAGAAAAAATATTGAAAACTCTAAAGAAGCACTGTGATGCTATTGGATATACTCTTGATGATCTTAAGGGCATTAGTCCCACTCTATGTCAACACAAAATAAATTTGGAAAAAGATGCCAAACCAGTTATTGATCACCAACGACGAGTGAATCCTAAGATGAAAGAAGTGGTAAGAAAAGAAATACTAAAGCTCCTTGAGGCAGGTATAGTTTATCCCGTTGCTGATAGTCAGTGGGTAAGTCCTGTCCATTGTGTTCCTAAGAAGGGAGGTATTACTGTCGTTCCTAATGATAAAGATGAATTGATTCCTCAAAAAATTATTACAGATTATAGGATGGTAATTGATTTATGCAAATTAAATAAGGCTACTAAAAAAGATCATTACCCCTTACCTTTTATTGATCAAATGCTAGAAAGATTATCCAAACATACACATTTTTGCTTTCTAGATGGTTATTCTGGTTTCTCTCAAATACTTGTGTCAGCTGATGATCAATCTAAGACCACTTTTACTTGCCCTTTCGGTACTTTTGCTTATAGACGTATGCCTTTTGGTTTATGTAATGCACCTGCTACCTTTCATAGATGCATGATGGCTATATTTTTCTGATTTTGGTGAAAAGATATGTGAGGTATTCATGGATGATTTCTCCGCTTATGGATCCTCTTTTGATGACTGCTTAAGCAACCTTGATCGAGTTTTGCAGAGATGTGAAGAAACTAACCTTGTCTTGAATTGGGAGAAATGCCACTTGATGGTTAATGAAGGTATTGTCTTGGGGCACAAAATTTCTGAAAAGAGGCATTGAAGTTGATAAAGCTAAAGTTGATGCTATTGAAAAGATGCCGTGTCCCAAGGACATCAAAGGTATAAGAGGTTTCCTTGGTCATGCCGGTTTTTATAGGAGGTTCATTAAGGACTTCTCAAAAATTTCTCGGCCTTTGACTAATTTATTACAAAAAGATATACCGTTCGTATTTGATGATGATTGTGTAGAAGCATTTGAAATACTTAAGTAAGCATTAGTCTCTGCACCTATTGTTCAGCCACCTGATTGGAATTTACCTTTTGAAATTATGTGTGATGCTAGTGATTATGCTGTGGGTGCTGTTCTAGGGCAAAGAGTTGATAAGAAATTAAATGTTATTCAATATGCTAGTAAAACTCTAGACAATGCCCAAAGAAATTATGCTACTACCAAAAAAGAATTCTTAGCAGTTGTATTTGCTTGTGATAAGTTCAGACCTTATATTGTTGATTCTAAAGTAACTATTCACACGGATCATGCTGCTATTAAATATCTTATGGAAAAGAAAGATGCTAAACCTAGACTTATTTGATGGGTTCTCTTGCTACAAGAATTTGATTTGCATATCATTGATAGAAAGGGAGCTGAGAACCCCGTTGTAGATAACTTGTCGAGTTGGAAAATGTTCTTGATGACCCACTACCTATTGATGATAGCTTTCCTGATGAACAATTAAATGTCATAAATGCTTCTCATACTGCTCCATGGTATGCTGATTATGCTAATTACATTGTTGCTAAGTTTATACCATGTAGTTTCAC
Source organism: Triticum dicoccoides (assembly GCF_002162155.2). Lineage (NCBI taxonomy): Eukaryota > Viridiplantae > Streptophyta > Magnoliopsida > Poales > Poaceae > Triticum > Triticum dicoccoides. The sequence continues at coordinate 751,610,406 of NC_041382.1, forward strand.
ATACCAGCAAAAGAAAAAGTTCTTTTATGATTTAAGACATTACTTCTGGGATGACCCACATCTCTATAAAGAAGGAGTAGATGGTGTTATTAGACGTTGTGTACCTGAGCATGAACAGGAACAGATCGTACGAAAGTGTCACTCCGAAGCTTATGGAGGACTGTCGGTGTCAAAACCGGCGGATCTCGGGTCGGGGGTCCCGAACTGTGCGTCTAGGCCGGATGGTTACAGGAGGCAGGGGACACGAAGTTTTACCCAAGTTCGGGCCCTCTTGATGGAGGTAAAACCTTACGTCCTGCTTGATTAATATTGATGGTATGGGTATTACAAGAGTTGATCTACCATGAGATCAGATAGGCTAAACCCTAGAAGCTAGCCTATGGTATGATTGTTGATGTGTATGTTGTCCTACGGACTAAAACCCTCCGGTTTATATAGACACCGGATAGGGTTAGGGTTACATAGAGTCGGTTACAATGGTAGGAGATCTGAATATCCGTATCGCCAAGCTTGCCTTCCACGCCAAGGAAAGTCCCTTCCGGACACGGGACGAAGTCTTCAATCTTGTATCTTCATAGTCCAGGAGTCCGGCTGAAGGTATAGTTCGGCTATCCAAACACCCCCTAATCCAGGACTCCCTCAGTAGCCCCTGAACCAGGCTTCAATGACGTCGAGTCCGGCGCGCAGATTGTCTTCGGCATTGCAAGGCGGGTTCCTCCTCCAAGTATTTCATAGAAGATTTTGAACACAAAGATAGTGTCCGGCTCTGCAAAATAAGTTTCCACATATTGCCATAGAGAGAATAATATTTACACAAATCAAATCTGCTGACGTATTCCGTAATGTGTCACACCACGGCCAAGCCTTTATCTGAGTCGTTTTATTACCCCACCTCAGCACGTCATGCGACGCGGTTTCCATGGCACGTCTTGTTAAAGCAGAGATCGTGTCCCCTTATTCTGGGATTCTCATCAATACGGGCGTGGGTAACCCAACCGCGCCTTTGATTACGGCGCTTGGGAGATAAGCGAGTTTTACCAGGCTGGTGGGGACATGTAGTTGCGTCCACCCATATAAGGGGATAAGGATCCACCTTTTCACCTACGCCCTTTTCCTCCTTCGCCTATCCATTCTTGCGCACTCGAGCTTTAGCGCCCAAGTCCGCACTCCTCACCTCAACCTTCTCCAGCCATGTCCGGAGCGGGAGGCAAGTGGATGGTCTCCTCCATCACGGAGGGACACATCAAAAAGCTGAGGAAGGCCGGATATCTGGCTAGCGACATCGCGCACCGGCTTCCCGAAACAGGGCAGCTCATCCCCACTCCCACGCCCCATGAGAGGGTGGTATTCCTCCCCCATTTCCTCCGCGGACTGGGCTTCCCTCTGCATCCATTTGTCCGAGGGCTCATGTTCTACTACGGCCTGGATTTCCACGATCTGGCCCCGGATTTTGTCCTCAACATCTCGGCGTTTATCATCGTGTGCGAGGCTTTCCTCCGCATCTGCCCCCATTTCGGCTTATGGCTCAAGACCTTCAACGTCAAGCCAAAGGTGGTGCGGAGGAGCCATGGTGGGCAAGATGGCCAATGTCCTATGGCTCGAGGGTTCCTTTGTGGAGACCCTGAAGGGGTGGCAATCAGGGTGGTTTTACATCACCAAGCCGCGCGACGCCGAATGGGTCGCACCCCCCGAGTTCCGGTCCGGACCCCCAACGTGGCTCACGTCCTGGAAAGAGACGGGCTTGTCGTGGGGTAAAAAAGGAGAGCTGACCGGACTCCAAACATGCATCAAAACCCTGGTGGACAGGAAGCTTAAACTTGTCAACGTAGTCCAGGTTATGCTCATCCGCTTGATCCTCCCGTGTCAACAACGGGCTTTCAACCTATGGGAGTTCGACCCGGCACGGCACCAAACTCTGAGCAGGCTCTTCGACATGACGTACAAAGATGCCTGGAAGGTGCTTTTCAAGGGCGCCGTGGCTCCCGCATCCGCTACTGAGGATCGCGGATTCAGTACACAGCGTCGCGCTCTTGCGGTAAGCTGTCTTTTTCCTTTTACAGGGTATCATTGTTTCATTGTTTGACTCCCTGCGGGATCTAAGCTCCCTTTCCTTTGACAGGATTGGCAGGTGACGTCCGGACAGATCAACTGTCCGGCTCCTTTGCCCGAAGGCCCAGCGGACGCTCAATTGGCGAAGCTGCTGGTTCCGGCACCCTATGTGGTGCCGGAGAAGAAGGCCAAGAAGAAGGCCACGGGGACTCGAAAGAGTGCCCGGCGCCCGGAGGTGTCGGACTCATCGTCCTACGAATCCAAGACGCACTCCTGCCATGAAGATGAGGAGGAGGAAGAAGAGACCCCTCCCCTTCCAGCGGGGGAAGGGAAGAAAAGGAAGGCTGCCTCAACAGGGGAGGCCGAGGGGTCCAAGAGAGGGAGAACCCCTCCTCCGAACTACTCCACCAACGCCGACGACGACGAAGAAGAGTGGCCACCCAGGGCCAAGCCCCTGGCGAAATCGTAAGTATCCGGATATCGGAGTGATTTCATAGTATTCGTTTATTGCACAACTTTCCCTTATGTCGAATATGTTTATGCAGCCCACCCAAAGACCGGCTCGACGCGTCGTCGAGCGGCTCACTGGACTCGTCGGACATGAACTCGCTGCCGAAGGCTTCCTCCCCCCATCCTACGGACGACACCGAAGTGTTGTCCCAACAGGGTCCAATCCGGGAGGAGGTGGTCCTGGAGACGCCGCAAGGCGACCTCCCGGACTCCAGGAGTAAGGGGGACGAAACCCCCCAGGGCTCCAAGTCTGGCCCTAGGCCGGACACCGCTCCGGAACCTTCAAAGGTTCCATAGTCCGGCGGGGAACCTCCTTCCAAGAGGAGCAAGCCCGCCGCGGCGGCGACCTCCGTCCAACCAGAGGTGCCGGACAATATGTTGGAGGCGCTCCAAGGCGCCTCCATCGACGAGGGGCACCGCACCATTATGAGTGCGGTGGTCCAAAAGGTTCAGTCCGCCAAGAGCGAACTGACTGAAGCTTGTACAAGCCTTTTAAGAGGCTTTGAGGTAAGTAAAGAATGTGTAAATAACATTACCGCATAGACAGTAGCCCCTGATGCTTTGTTTGGCGTTCGGAAAGAAAAGCCGAATAGAGGATCAAATAAAAAATCGCAGGAGTCTAAAAAGAGTCAATATGCGTGTGCAGGCTTCCCTGCTGGCGTCCGCTGCACTGACTGCGGAAGTGGACATGCTAAAGCAGAACCTCGAGCGGTTCGAGCAAGAGCTTGGACGTGCCAAGAAGCAGCTCGAGGACAATGAAGGTAAGAAATACCTTGTTTAAATTAAATATATATATATATATATATATAAAGGTGCAATTGCAAAAAATGACAGGATTATCGTGGCTATTGTAGGGGCCACATCTGAGGTGGCGACCCTGAAGCAAGCGCTGCTCGAGGCCGAGAATAGGTCGGCCGCAGAGCGCGTTGAGCGAGAAAAGTATGAGGCCGAGGTTGGCAAGGTGCGGCAAGAGCTCCAGGCTCTCATGGAAAAACATGAGAGTTTGGAGTGTGACTCAAGGATGCGAGCGTCCGAGCTCGCGGCGGCTACTGATAGTGCCAAGTATGCCAAGGCCGAATCCTAGAAGACCCTCCAGGAGTTGGATGAGGTGAAGAAGATAGTGGCGGGTAAGGCATTCTTTATGCAAAGTAAACACATAAGCGTGAGTTACTTGTTACTTACCCGAATCCGGAGTTCTCCAGGCGTGTTCGCAGACCTTCCCCGGAGTGTATCTGATGCCGCCGCATTCTATCGAGCCGAGGAGGGCAGCTCGACAGAGAAGGTGTTCTGGTCTCAGTACGCTGAGGCCGGACACCCCGTGCCCTTGAGCGACCAGTTGAAGCAACTGGTCGAGCTCCACAAGGCGGCCGAACAGGCCATGAAGGGCCTCATAGTTCGGTTGTGGCCTAGAGAGGCTCAGCCTGGGAGCTATTTCGGGCTGGCGCGGCGGCTGGTGGAGGCCTATCCAAGGCTCGAAGTCATCAAGCGCTCCGTCTGCATTGAAGGTGCCCGTAGGGCCCTTGCCCGTGCGAAGGTGCACTGGGGCAAGCTGGATGCTGAGAAGCTTGTGAAGGACGGGCCACCGCCGGGGAAAGAGCATCGTAAGCCCGAAAATTATTATAAGGATGTTCTGAAGGGTACCTGCGTTGTGGCGGAGGAATGTTCTATGGATGTAATTTTTGTGTAAAACTCACTCGTTTTGTCTTGTGCGCTGAAAACTTGTTCATATGCGCTTAAGCAATGCTGTTTGAATTTAAAATATTACCTTCTGTGCGGCTGTTTATCAATTCTGAGAGATGGCGAGTCGTCGGCTTCTGCCCCCTTGCCTCTAGTGCTGGGGTGTTTGGGGATAAACCTGGGCGCTCTTTTTCCCATATTTGGGTCCTTCGAGGGAGGTGTTCTGCCCGACGAACAAGGCAATCGGACTATAATGCGTGAACACTCTCACTTAGGCATAGAATTCTATAATTTTAAATTTTGGCGAAGCCCCTAGTATTCGGAAGACCGAGTTCGTGGCGCTATCCACGCCTTGGCCGGACAGAGCCGGCTCCTCGCCCTAAGAGGCATAAGTCTTTAGGGACTCGAAAAAACCTCTCGAACAGCGACCAGCTCTCGCCTCATCATGATGGTCAGTTTTAGCTTTCTCCATTGAGGTGCTCGACCCAGCTCAACCGGGGCACAATCGCAGTGGTTCTCCTAGTGCTACCTTAGCCGATATAGCGGAACGTAAGGCACCAAAACATAGGAGCCGGGCAAACCCAACTATTGACCCAAGACATGATTCGGAGCCGATGCATATAATGCTATAAGTTCGGGGTGTCGTACTTGTTAAAGTGTTCGGACTTCTCACACCATGTTGAGGGGTACGGAAGCCCCTAGCGTATTTTGGCCGTACCAAAGTGTACGGGTGCAACATGTCGTTAAGGAACATATATAAATATAAAAAAAAGAGTAATGCAAAAATAGATAAAAGCTATGCATTGTTTATTAAAAAGAGCTGCGATCAAAGCAGAACGATACAAATAATGCGATAAGCAAAAGGTTGGACTATGTAACATGTCCGCTCCAGGGGCAAGCTGCGGAATAATGTGCGAAACAGGTATGCTGCTCATGATAGAGACCACCTGGGAGTTCCATAATGCGGCGTGGCTTGGCTGCTTCCCTGGTTCTTGCATCATTTGTGCGACAACTGAACTGCCGAACAGGCCTTCCGAAGAGTGGAGTCCTGAAAGTAAGAGAAAATTTAAAAAATCGGCAGCCCCTAGTGCGGTTTAAGCTGTGTTTCGGGCATGCCGTGGTGGTTCCCCTCCCCCTGTGCCCATGGTATCTCTAGAGCGTAGTTATGTACGCGAAGTACTGGCGTTGCCTTTTTGCAAGGTTGGGGTTGGGGCCGCATTGCTACGCCTGCTCGGATCATGCCAGGCGGTCTTGTTGTAGGTTACTCCGGGCGCGCTTGACGGTGTCCGGTTGTTTAGTGGCCGGACTGGAGAACTGCCTAAAGAGGCTGCTTTGAACTTTCGCCGCAAGGGCCGCCGTGTGCTCCTCCATTCGAAGGGAGCGTTCAGTGTTTCCATTGACTGTAATTACTCCTTGAGGGCCTGGCATCTTGAGCTTAAGGTATGCGTAATGCGGTACCGCATTGAACTTAGCGAATGCGGTTCGCCCGAGCAGTGCATGATAACCACTGCGAAACGGGACTATGTCGAAGATTAACTCCTTGCTTCGGAAATTATCCGGAGATCCGAAGACCACTTAAAGTGTGACTGAGCCTGTACAGTTGGCCTCTACACCTGGTATTACGCCTTTAAAGGTCGTTTTGGTGGGCTTAATCCTCGAGGGATCTATGCCCATTTTCTGCACTGTATCCTGGTAAAGCAGGTTCAGGCTGCTGCCGCCGTCCATAAGGACTCTAGTGAGATGAAATCCGTCAATAATTGGGTCTAGAACCAATGCGGCGAAGCCGCTGTGACGGGTGCTAGTGGGGTGGTCCCTTCGATCAAAGGTGATCGGGCAGGAGGACCATGGGTTGAACTTTGGGGCGACTGGCTCTATCACGTATACGTCCCTTAACGCGCGCTTCCGCTCCCGCTTGGGGATGTGGGTTGCGTATATCATGTTCACCATCCGCACTTGTGGGGGAAAACCCTTCTGTCCCCTATTGTTTGGCGGCCGGGGCTCCTCGTCGTCATCGCTATGCAGCCCCTTGTCTTCGTTTTCAGCGTTTAGCTTGCCTGCCTGCTTGAACACCCAACAATCCCTGTTGGTGTGATTGGCCGGCTTTTCGGGGGTGCCATGTATCTGGCATAAGCGGTCGAGTATTCGGTCCAAACTGGACGGCCCCCTAGGATTCCTTTTGAATGGCTTCTTCCGCTGACCAGATTTAGAGCCTCTGAATCCGGCATTAACTGCCGTACCCTCAGCATTGTCGCCGTTAATGCGGCGCTTCTGCTTGGTTCGACGCGACCTGCCACCACTGTGCCTGGTGTCCGAATTACCAGGGTTTTTGGTTATATTGTTGCTACGAGCAAGCCAGCTGTCTTCTCCCGTGCAAAAGCGGGTCATGAGTGTCGTGAGTGCTGCCATAGATTTCGGCTTTTCCTGTCCAAGGTGTCGGGCTAGCCACTTGTCGCGAATATTGTGCTTGAAGGCTGCTAGGGCCTCAGCGTCCGGACAGTCGACTATTTGATTTTTCTTTGTTAAGAACCGTGTCCAGAATTGCCTGGCCGATTCATCTGGCTGCTGAATTACATGGCTTAGGTCATCGGCGTCTGGGGGTCGCACATAAGTGCCCTGGAAATTGTCGAGGAATGCGGGTTCCAGGTCCTCCCAACAACTGATTGATCCTGTTGGCAAGCTGTTAAGCCAATGCCGAGCTGGTCCTTTAAGCTTGAGTGGGAGGTATTTGATGGCGTGGAAATCGTCACCGCGGGCCATATGGATATGAAGGAGATAATCCTCAATCCATACCGCAGGATCTGTTGTGCTATCATATGATTCGATGTTTACGGGTTTGAAACCCTCGGGGATTTGATGATCCATTATTTCGTCTGTGAAGCAGAGTGGGTGTGCGGCGCCTCTGTATTGGGCTATATCCTGACGTAGCTCCAGTGAGCCTTGTCTAGTGTTTGGCCCTGCCGAATTTGTGGCCGGCGTGACGGATGCCGTCACGAGCCGTGGGGCGCCCACGCGATCCATAGATCGATCTTGTTTGTTTAGCCTTGTGCTCCAACATATCTCGTAAGTCCTGCGCATAGTCCCGTGCCTTGGTACGGGGTGCAACTTGAGTGGAGGGCCGAGAGGCCTCTCTATCGCGGCCACGAGGTGGCCGGTCGGCCGCATCGAGTGCTTCCTCCTCTAATTGGGGTAGCAACCTGCGCTTTGGGTAGCTCTTGGAGGGGCGTTCGAGTTTATGCTCTTCGGCCGCAAGGACTTCAGTCCATCTGTCAACTAGCAAATCTTGATCAGCTCTGAGTTGTTGCTGTTTTTTCTTGAGGCTTCTTGCCGTGGCCATAAGCCTGCGTTGAAAACGCTCTTGCTCGACGGGATCCTCTGGCACGACGAATTCGTCGTCGTCGAGGCTTGCCTCGTCTTCGGAGGGAGGCATATAATTATCGTCCTCGACCTCTCTGTCTGCCGCTCTCTCATGAGGGCTGGTTTCTCCATCCTCCTGTGCTAAATCTTGCTGGAGGGGGTTTTCTTTGGCGCTTTCCGGAGTATTATTATCTCCCGTGCTGGAATCACCGTGTTTGTTTTGGAGGGATTTTGAGCGGCGCCGCTGACGTCGGCGCTTAGGCTGTTTCTTGGAGGGGTCATCCTCCGCTATTCCATCACCATCTCCCTCTTTTGGGGTGTCCACCATGTATATGTCATACGATGAGGTGGCTTTCCAGGGCCTAGTAGGCGCTGGTTCTTCATTATCTCCTTCATCGGCATCCATACCGTCGATGTCTTCGTAGTCGAAGTCGAGCATGTCGGTTAAGTCGTCGATAGTGGCTACAAAGTGGGTGATGGGTGGGCTTTGAATTTCTTCATCGTTCGAATCCCAACCTCGCTGGCCGCAGTCCGGCCAGGGCTCTCCTGATAAAGAGAGAGACTTCAGTGACTTCAGAATATCGCCAAAAGGCGGGTGTTGAAAGATGTACGCGGCAGTGAACTCCATGATCGGCGCCCAATCGGATTCGATAGGCCGGGGCGCGGAGGGTTCGGAGTCCGGAAAGGAGTCCGGCTCCTTGGAGTCATGAGTCTCGCAGAGTGCGGGGCTGGTGTTCAGCTCAATCGCCGTTGGGATCGTAGCCCCCGAGGTGGCGTCCAACCGCCCATCCTCGATCGGTGCAGTTGGCTCTAAATTAGGGACCGGAGCCAATGCTGGTGCGGCCTCCAGGGCACTGTTCGGCGGCAGAGCTAGATCATGCTCGTCGGGACAATGCGGCGCGCTCGGCAGTGGCTCGAATCCGTCGAAAATCAAGTCCCCGCGGATGTCAGCCATGTAGTTAAAAGTTCCGAATCTGACCTGACGGCCAGGGGCGTAGCTTTCGATCTGCTCCAAATGGCCAAGTGAATTGGCCCGCAGTGCGAAGCCGCCGAAGACGAAGATCTGTCCGGGGAGGAAGGTCTCACCCTGGACTGCATCGCTGTTGAAGATCGTAGGAGCCATCGGGCCCGATGGCGACGGCACGGAGGAACTCTCAATGAAAGCACCAATGTCGGTGTCAAAATCGGCGGATCTCTGGTAGGGGGTCCCGAACTATGCGTCTAGGCCGGATGGTAACAGGAGGCAGGGGACACGAAGTTTTACCCAGCTTCGGGCCCTCTTGATGGAGGTAAAACCCTACGTCCTGCTTGATTAATATTGATGGTATGGGTATTACAAGAGTTGATCTACCACGAGATCAGATAGGCTAAACCCTAGAAGCTAGCCTATGGTATGATTGTTGATGTGTATGTTGTCCTACGGACTAAAACCCTCCGGTTTATATAGACACCGGATAGGGTTAGGGTTACATAGAGTCGGTTACAATGGTAGGAGATCTGAATATCCGTATCACCAAGCTTGCCTTCCACGCTAAGGAAAGTCCCTTCCGGACACGGGACGAAGTCTTCAATCTTGTATCTTCATAGTCCAGGAGTCCGGCTGAAGGTATAGTTCGGCTATCCAAACACCCCCTAATCCAGGACTCCCTCAAGGACACCACGCTGGACATAGAACTGCACATAAGGTATTGCAATGTGGTTTTTATTGGCCTACTCTCTTCAAGGATGCCCGTAAGTTTGTCTTATCTTGTGATGAATGTCAAAGAATTGGTAATATTAGTAGACGTCAAGAAATGCCTATGAATTATTCACTTGTTATTGAACCATTTGATGTTTGGGGCTTTGATTATATGGGACCGTTTCCTACCTCTAATGGATATACACATATTTTAGTTGCTGTTGATTACGTTACTAAGTGGGTAGAAGCTATTCCAACTAGTAGTGATGATCATAACACCTCTATTAAGATGCTTAAAGAAGTTATTTTTCCGAGGTTTGGAGTACCTAGATATTTAATGACTGATGGTGGTTCACATTTTATTCATGGTGCTTTCCGTAAAATGCTTGCTAAGTATGATGTTAACCATAGAATTGCATCTCCTTATCACCCATAGTCTAGTGGTCAAGTAGAATTGAGTAATAGAAAACTCAGGTTAATTTTGCAAAAGACTGTTAATAGATCTAGGAAGAATTGGTCCAAGAAACTTGATGATGCATTATGGTCCTATAGAACTGCATATAAAAATCCTATGGGTATGTCTCCGTATAAAATGGTCTATGGAAAAGCATGTCACTTACCTATCGAATTAGAACATAAGGCGTATTGGGCTATTAAAGAGCTCAATTGTGATTTCAAACTTGCTGGTGAGAAGAGGTTATTTGACATTAGCTCACTTGATGAATGGAGAACCCAAGCCTATGAGAATGCCAAATTGTTTAAAGAAAAAGTTAAAAGATGGCATGACAAAAGAATACAAAAGCGTGAGTTTAATGTAGGTGATTATGTATTTCTATACAACTCTCATTTAAGATTTTTTGCAGGAAAGCTTCTCTCTAAATGGGAAGGTCCTTACGTTATCGAGGAGGTCTATCATTCCGGTGCCATAAAAATCAACAACTTCGAAGGCACAAATCCGAAGGTGGTGAACAGTCAAAGAATCAAACATTATATCTTAGGTAATCCTATAAATGTTGAAACCAATGTTATTGAAACCGTAACCCCGGAGGAATACATAAGAGACACTTTTCGGAACTTCTCAGACTCCGAAAAGGAATAGGTATGTGGGACGGTAAGTAAACCGACTCCAAAACAGTTCTAATGGCAATTTTTCGCCGTTTTGGAATATTTAGAAAAATAGAAAAATAAGAAGCAGTCCGGGAAGGACACGAGGGCTCCACGAGGGTGGAGGGCGCGCCCCCTACCTCGTGGGCACCTCGTGTGCTCCCCGGACTCCGTTTTCTTGCATGTTACGTATTTTGGTCGGTAAAAATTCATTATATAACCTCCCGAAGGTTTTGACCACCGTATCACGCGCAAAAATCTCATGTTCTTGTTCCGAGCTGTTTTCTGCCAGGGTTGTCAAAGCCAAGCATCATGTTGTCTCCCTCCTCCTCCAACAATGAGGGCAACGATGCTTGGCTAATGAAGATAGAGCAGAAGAGAGAAGAACCCATGGAGATCAACAAGGATGAGGGAATCAAGAAGCCCACGGAGAACCAAGTTCCGGCAACAGAAGACATCCTTCAACTTGATCACAATCTTCTTACCCCAACTGAGATCGAAGCTTTCAAGATGATTGAGTTAGCTCGTATACAAAACAAGTATCTCACACATGAAAATATTTTGTTGAAGGAGCATATCATCGCACTCAAGGGCATTATCCGCAAGTTGGAATACCTCCTACACTCGTTGTGCGACTATCCATCATCACCACCATCTTCTTCACCAACAAAGGAGACATAATCATAAGGGTATGGGCACTCCCCTTGGCAACTACCAAGCTTGGGGGGAGGTGCACCGGTATCGTATCACCATCACACTCCTATCTTTACCGTTTTTCCTAGTTCAGTCCTTTCGATAACATCTTGATCTAGTAGAATAAAGTTTTAGTATGATCTACTTTTGAGTTTTGCCTTATGATCCCTCTATGTAATCGAGTCTGTGACCTATATAATAAAGATTAGTGTTGAGTCAAGGGCTTGATTATTTTGCCATGATCTTGAATGAATAAGAGAAAAGAGAAAGAATAAAAAGAAAATAAAAGAGATCATATTAATCTTATGGAGAGTAATGAGCTCACATATAAAGAGTATGATGAATAAAAGTTGTTGAGAGTTGACAAACATAGTTTTGGTCATCGTTGCAATTAATAGGAAGTAATAAAGAAAGAGAGGTCTTCACATATAAATATACTATCTTGGACATCTTTTGTGATTGTGAGCACTCATTAAAATATGACATGTTAAAGAGTTGACGTTGGACACGGAAGACAATGTAATGGGTTACGTTTTCTTACATCTGAGATAAATTATATTGTCATGGATCATCCAACATGATTGAGCTTGCCTTTCCCCCTCATGCTAGCCAAATTCTTTGCACCAAGTAGAGATACTACGTGTGCTTCCAAAAACCCTTAAACCCAGTTTTGCCATGAGAGTAAGTTGTCATCGGTGCAAGCAATAAAAATTGCTCTCTAAATATGTATGATTTATTAGTGTGGAGGAAATAAGCTTTATACGATCTTGTGATGTGGAAGAAATAAAAGCGACGAACTGCATAATAAAGGTTCATATCACAAGTGGCAATATAAAGTGACGTTCTTTCGCATTAAGATTTTGTGCATCCAACCATAAAAGCGCTTGACAACCTCTGCTTCCCTCTGCGAAGGGCCTATCTTTTACTTTCATCCCCTACCTTACACAAGAGTCATGGTGATCTTCACCTTTCCTTTTTACATTTTATCTTTTGGCAAGCACAACATGTTGGAAAGATCCTGGTATATATGGCTAATTGGATGTGAGTTTTCATGAACTATTATTGTTGACATTACCCTTGAGGTAAAACGTTGGGAGGCAAAACTATAAGCCCCTATCTTTCTCTGTGTCCGATTAAAACTCCATACCCATAAGTATTGCGTGAGTGTTAGCAATTATGAAAGACTATATGATAGTTGAGTATGTGGACTTGATGAAAAGCTCTTATATTGACTCTTTCCTATGTTATGATAAATTGCAATTGCTTCAATGACTGAGATTATAGTTTGTTAGTTTTCAATGAAGTTTATGATTCATACTTGAAATTGTGATTGAATTGTTACGTTAGCATAAGAGATCATATGACAATAATCATATAAGTTGTTGTTCTAAGAATGATCATGATGCCCTCATGTCCGTATTTTATTTTTATCGACACCTCTATCTCTAAACATGTGGACATATTTTTCGATTTCGGCTTTCGCTTGAAGACAAGCGAGGTCTAAGCTTGGGGCAGTTGATACGTCCATTTTGCATCATGCTTTTATATCGATATTTATTGCATTATGGGCTGTTATTACACATTATTGGCGGAACCAATCTAGGACTCTGGCGGAGCTGTTCTGCCGGGGACACTTCCCTCTGGGAGGGGGAAATCATCGCCATCGTCATCACCAACGCTCCTCTCATCAGGAGGGGGCCAATCCCCATCAACATCTTCACCAGCACCATCTCCTCTCAAACCCTAGTTCATCTCTTGTATCCAATTCTTGTCTCTAAGTTTGGGATTGGTACCTGTAGGTTGCTAGTAGTGTTGATTACTCCTTGTAGTTGATGCTAGTTGGTTTATTTGGTGGAAGATCATATGTTCAGATCCTATATGCATATTAATACCCCTCTGATTATGAACATGAATATGCTTTGTGAGTAGTTACGTTTGTTCTTGAGGACATCGGAGAAGTCTTGCTATTAGTAGTCATGTGAATTTGGTATTCGTTCGATATTTTGATGAGATGTATGTTGTCTCTCCTCTAGTGGTGTTATGTGAACGTCGACTACATGACACTTCACCATTATTTTGGCCTAGAGGAAGGCATTGGGAAGTAATAAGTAGATGATGGGTTGCTAGAGTGACAGAAGCTTAAACCCTAGTTTATGCGTTGCTTCGTAAGGGGCTGATTTGGATCCACATGTTTCATGCTATGGTTAGGTTTACCTTAATACTTTTGTTGTAGTTGTGGATGCTTGCAATAGAGGTTAATTATAAGTGGGATGCTTGTCCAAGTAAGGACAGTACCCAAACACCGGTCCACCCACATACCAAATTATCAAAGTACCGAACGCGAATCATATGAACGTGATGGGAACTTGCTTGACGATAATCCGCATGTGTCCTCGGGAGCGCTTTTCTCTATATAAGAATCTGTCCAGGCTTGTCCTTTGCTACAAAAATGATTGGGCCACTTTGCTGCACTTTATTTACTTTTGTTACTTATTGCTCGTTACCAATTACCTTATCACAAAACTATCTGTTACCGATAATTTCAGTGCTTGCAGAGAATACCTTGCTGAAAACTGCTTATCATTTCCTTCTGCTCCTCATTGGGTTCGACACTCTTACTTATCGAAAGGACTACGATAGATCCCCTATACTTGTGGGTCATCACCGGTGAGCGGACGACGCGGAGTACGCGCGGAGGAGGAAGAGGGGAGGCAGAGGCCGACGACCACACCGTCGTTGTACATGATCAGGGCAGCGAGACACGAAGAAGTGGGGCGAGTAGGAGATGAGGAAGGGACGATCGGTGAGGAGGCAGACGGACGGCGTGGCTGCTCCGTGAGGTGGCTCCGACGATGGCGGGGTCGAGCGGCGGGCGAGGCAGTCCGGCACGACGAGGCGGCGGCGGTTCTCGAGCGGCGGCGTCAACGGGATCCCGATCCAGATCGGATCGGGGGGGGAGAGGGGAGTCGACTGAGCGGGGGAGTGGGGAATATGGGCTAGGGTTCGGTGGGAGTGGGAGGTTAAGCAAGGGTTGGGTGGGCCGGTCGGGTGGCTTGGTTGCCCAGTTGGGTTGAACGGGCAGGGGTGGTTTCCTTTCCTATTCTTTCTTTTCTGTTCTGCCTTTTTCTTTTTCTTTTTATTTATTTTTTTCTTATTGTTTTCTTTTAGTTTTCTATTTTATTATAGTTTTGTAGAATACTAAAATTTTACCTAATTTAGTTTTAATAAACATGCCACTGCCCCAATAGTTTTGGGCAATTAAATAACTTAGTTAATATTTTATTAATTGAAAAAGGCATTTATTTATGTGTTTAAGCTGCAGTTTTATTTAAGTAAGGGCATTTAAATATTTTATAAAAAATTGATTCCTTTACCAATAAGCCTTTGCATTTATTTTTCACAATCAGAACATTTTAGTTTTAATGTTTGAGAACTTTTAGTGTTTGACTTTATTTTAAATTTGAATTTGAATTACGTTTGAATCAACGTGAGTTTAATTAACGGGAATCGTGGTGACGTGACATCATTAGTAGGGAATTACTGTACCTTCATTATCCGAACGTCACACACGACCACAGAGCATGCGAACCCCAACCGCAACATCATCCACGCCGCATGCGCGCATCCGCACACCCATGCTGCCCCATGCGGGCGCTCAAGCGAGGGTGCTCCTTGACGCCACACTGGCAGACCATGGCCCTAGATCTGCGCGGCGAACGCTCACCGCGTCACCCCTGTCAGATCTGCACGCTCCCTCCGTGCCTTTGCCGGATCTGCACGCATGGATGCCGCCGTCAGCACGACGACGCTCGCCACACCTTTGCTTGGCTGAGCTGCCCCACGTCGCTCGAGCTCCTCGTGAGAGGGAGAGAAGGGCCTCGCCCCCGCCGACGCTGCACGGGTTTTGCCCGGCGACGCCCTCCTGTGGCGGCGAGGGGAAGGGGTAGGGTGGTGTGCGTCCAGATTCTCCCGGGCCGCTTGCGGGGAGCGATGAAGAGGGTGTAAATAGCAACATAGTTTGAATAGTGCAGCTCATCTCATGGGTGTGAGGCCGTGAGCAACCATCCAGCATCATTCGCAAAGACTCAGAAAATAATAAATTTGCGATGGAATAAAAATCTGTGACGGAATCACCTTTTTTGTGCTTGAAAAAGGGAGCAAAGTACCCTAAAAAAAGGGACCAAAGCGGAGAGATAAATGATGAAGTGCCGTTGTACCGCCCACCCTACACCCCAAGAAGCACGCCCCCGGCGCCGCGGCAGCCTCCGTCGGGCTATCTCTCATCCCTCTCCGGTCACGGCCAGACTCGTCAGCCGCGTACGAGGCCGCTCGCCGGCGGCAGGTCCATCGGTCCTGCCTCCTGCTTTACCTTCCGCGTCGGCGGAGGTGCGGTACTCCTCCCGCGCATTCCGCTCGGGCGCCTCTGCTGAGCGCGTTCGGCATTGATTGCAACCCGCGGCGGCGGAGGCGGCGGCGCTGGTTGCTGCGCGCGCGCGCGCGCCGAGCGTCGCACCGACGCTACTGGATCGCGGTGCGCCTCTTCAGCGGACGCACGCACCTCCCCAGAGGGTGAGTCGAGCTTGGCTGGAATCGGCCAGCAATGCCAACCGCCCGCCTGTCCTCCATCTCCACATCCTCCTTCAGGGCCCCCCCTCGCCGCCTTGGCTGCCGCCACGGAACGCGTTCGCGCTGGAACGCTAAGCCGGGAGGATGCGCACCACCTGTTCGACGAATTGCTAGGCCAAGCCGCCGCCGCCCCGGAACACGGGCTGAACAACTTTTTTGCCGCACTCGCCCGTGCTCCACCCTCAGCTGCCTGCAGCGATGGCCCCGGCCTTGCCATCGCCCTCTTCAACCGCATGTCCCGAGGCGCTGGTGCACGGGTGGTGTCGCCCACGCTCTGTACCTATTCCATCCTCATGGACTGCTGCTGCCGTGCACGCCGCCCAGAGTTGGTGGTTGCCTTCTTCGGCCGCCTCCTCAGGTTGGGGCTGCGCTTGGATATCATCTCCTCCAGCAATCTCCTCAAGGGGCTCTGCCAGGCCAAGCGTTCAAATGAGGCTTTGGACATGCTGCTCCACCGGATGCCCGAACTGGACTGTGCGCCTGATGTCTTCTCGTTCAACATAGTAATCAACGGCTGCTTTAAAGAAGGTGAAGTAGACAAAGCGTGCAATCTCTTCCATGAGATGCCCCAACTGGGAGTTCAACCTGATGTGGTCACCTACACCTCAATCATCAACGCACTAAGCAAGTCTGGAGCAATGGACAAGGCAGAAGTGGTCCTTCGGCAAATGGTTGATCAAGGCATTGGACCCAACATCAGGACATATACTACTAGCCTGATACATGGATATTCCGCTTCGGGTCAGTGGAAGGCGCAAGCTAGAGTATTCAAAGAGATGGTAAGTCTTGGTGTTCTACCAAATGTTGTCACATGGAACTCATTTATGGATTCACTTTGCAAGCATAGAAGGACAAAGGAAGCTCGAGATATTTTTGACTCCATGGCTGCAAAGGGTCAAAAACCTGATATTGTCTTCTACTCTATTATGCTTAACGGGTACGCGAAAGAAGGATACTTCGATGACATGACTGATTTGTTCAATTCGATGCTACAGAATGGTATTGTACCTAATCACCATGTTTTCAACATATTGATTAATGCATATGCTAAACGTGGACTGATGGATGAGGCTATGCACATGTTTGAAGTAATGAGGCAACAAGGAGTAAACCCAAATGTAGTTAGCTATCAAGTCATAATGGATTCACTTTGTAAAATGGGTAGGATGGATGCTGCTCTGGACAAATTTAATCAGATGGTCAATCAAGGAGTTTCACCTGACAAAGCTGTTTACCGATGCCTGGTTCTGGGTTCTTGTTCTCATGGTGATTTTGTGAAGGCCAAGGAATTGATTTCTGAAGCCGTTAATAGAGGTCTGTGTTCTAACAGTGTGTTCTTCTATTCTGTAATAAATGACCTGTGCAAAGAAGGAAAGGTGAAGGAGGCACAGGATATGTTTCACTTCATTGTAGGTATTGGTCAGCGGCCTGATGTGATTATGTACACTTCACTGATGGATGGATATTGCCTTGTTGGCAAGGTGGAGGAAGCACTGAGAGTACTTGATGCTATGAAGTCTGCTGGCCTCCAACCTACTGCTGTTACGTATGCTATACTTCTTAATGGCTACTGTAAAATTGGCAGGATCGCCGATGGATTGAGTCTTTTCAAGGAAATGTCACTCAGCGGGGTTAAACCCACGACTATTATGTACAACATTATACTTGATGGGCTGTTTCGCTCCGGGAGAACAGTTTCTGCAAAGGAAAAATTCTGTACGATGAGCGAAAGTGGCATACCAGTGGGCATTGACACATACAACATAGTTCTTAGTGGACTTTGTAAAAATAATTGCACTGGTGAAGCAATAGAGCTGTTCAAGAAACTACGTGCAATGAATGTGAAGATTGATGTCATAACACTCAATATCATGATTTCTGCAATGTTTAAAACTAGGAGAATTGAAGAAGCCAAGGATTTGTTTGCTACTATATCAGCCATCGGGTTGGTGCCTTCTGTTGTGACATACAGCTTAATGATGACAAACTTCATAAAAGAAGGGTTGCTGGCAGAGGCTGATGATATGTTTTTAGCAGTGGAGAAGGCTAACTGTGCTCCCAACTCCAGGCTGCTAAATCATGTGGTCAGGGTGTTGCTGGAAAAAGGTGCAGTTGTAAAGGGTGCAAATTATCTGGCTAAACTTGATGCAAAACAGATGTCACTTGATGTTTCAACGATTTCGTTAATTGTGTCTCTCTTCTCAGGGGAAGGGAAATTGAGGGAGCACGTAAAATTGCTTCCGGTAAAGTACCAGCCTCCTGAGAATTCCGGCTAACAATTGATACAGTATACTTGAAACTTCATACTGAAAAACAAGGTGGTATTCACTCATGGCTGACAGAATGACATTGCCCCCACCTGCCTTTATTGGAAATGCAGATAATTCATCCCTTATTTTATCAGTATTCATCCATTTTGTTGTTGTTTTTGTTTGATGATGTCATGTTCTAAATTAAAATAACAAGCCTGAGGCCTGAGGCCTGAGCCCTGAGGGTCATATGAATGTCCCCCTTTTTGTGATGAAGAAGGCATAACTCTTAACTGGAAAGTTTTGCTATGTGTCACACATTACATATTTGCATTTACGCATTTATTATGCAACAAGAAGGTGTGAATGTTTAATAACTGTGAGATGGTTCATGCACTATGTTTTCTCTCTGTCAATGATAGTTACTATTATGTTCACTCTTAAAACTTCAACTAACCTATGATCTCTTCTTCAGAATGTTACAGAAAACTAGGATTGCTCTTAGTTAAATGCTTGCATTTTGGAAATTTACAGGTTACAGCCATTGCAAGGAAAATCAATTTGTTGCCAATGAAATCCTGGTTAGTTTCAGTAACGCCTCTCTCAATAGTAGTGCTAATTTTTGTTGAAGTGTAATTATATTTTATTCACGGGCTGTAGGCTGGTAAACACAATTGAACCGTGTTCTTTTACACAATAATTGAACTGTGTTCTCATCTAAAAAAGAATTGCCTGCGCTATGTGCTAGTGCACTTAGCCACTTAGTAATCTTTTTTTACGGGCACTTTAGTTAGCAATCTGATGTAAAAAAATACATTGTAGATGCCCAGATCTGTCCAATAAGTAAATGTTTACCTTAATTTATTGTCTTTTTTTTTTCTGCTCCAGCTAGAGCTATCAAAGGGATGATCAACAGAGCGTGAAGGATCAGTGATGTACTGCCATTGGGGTTCTTATCCCAGAAATGTTTATCATGGTGCATTCTAGGTCCGCTGCGCAATCCTTGTGAAGACAAATTTTAGATGAAAGGTTCTGCAATCTGCAATCATTGCACACACTTATATGTATTCTGTATGGTCATGGTCTGTCAGTCAGTTAATACCAGTACGCTTGAAAGTAGCTCCTTTGGTTGAAACACAATGCTTGTCTCTGAAACCAAATAAAATACTGCATTATTTGAAAGAAGTAGAATGAATTACCTGACAAAGTATGCATTTCCAAGAGAACATGAGCTTCCTTCTCTGGCTTTCTGTGTGGAAATTGCAGGAGTTGATTATTTTGTTAGTCTTGTGACCTTCTGGTCAACCTGTATCTCAACCTGGAAGGGGCAGACAATATCTGGTCAACAATGGAGAAGACTGGCTGTGCTCCAACTCTCAGTTGCAAAAAAATATATGGTCAGGGTGTTACTGGAGAAAGGTGAAGTAATCAGGGCCGGAGGTTATCTTTCTAAAATTGATGAGAAGAATTTAGTACTTGAAGCTTCAACCGTTGAGCTGCAGTCGATGATCTCTCTCTCTCTCTTCCAAAGGACAGAGACATGCCAGAAAATATAGTATTTCTTTTCCTCTGGACGTTCAAGGATGCTGTAATAATCTGTGCCGGACCTGAGGTTCTCATCTGAATGAAACCGGAAGCGGGGGGCTCCTTAATTCGAAGAAAGAAAGCAAAATTCTGTGAACGTTTTCTCTGGAGCAGGGCAATGTGAAGTTGTGAACTCAAATTGGGGAAGCTTTCATCATCATCGTTTGTCCCAACACATA
This sequence comes from Triticum dicoccoides, assembly GCF_002162155.2. Taxonomy (NCBI): domain Eukaryota; kingdom Viridiplantae; phylum Streptophyta; class Magnoliopsida; order Poales; family Poaceae; genus Triticum; species Triticum dicoccoides. Next base: position 751,630,109 of record NC_041382.1, read on the forward strand.
TTTACAATCAGGAGGGGATTAGTTGGCCGGCCGAGCCAATTAATTCTGGTCAAGATTCAATGAGCATAACTAAATTTAATTTTACAAAATATATCATTTCTTTCCATAGATTGTTACTCATGTGAATTATCTATACACCACAGAAAAATGTTATATGCAGAATGTCCGGCTGTTTGCCGGGTGATTTTTCACGGGGTTTTCGGCAAACGTGGCCTTTGAGTATCTCATACAAAGCACTTGGCAGAACAAGGGTACTCGGCAAATAGAAACTTTGCCGAGTGGTCTTTGCCAAGTGTTTTTTTTAATGAGACACTCTGTAAACAAATAAAATGCATATGTTTATTTGGATTTAGAAGGCCAAGCTTCATCTGTTGGCCTTGAAATTTTGTTACCTATGTTGTTATTTATACTTTCATGATTGATTATGAATAGATAAAAAAATTCTCCCCTAAAAGAAAGAATCAAACAACAGTATACTGAAATAGTGCATTACTAGGCAGCAAGTGACATAGAAGAGGAGGCCTACGATAGATTCCTACAACAGGTAGGGATCAGAGATTATACTCTCTTTTCTATAAACAAAGTAGTCTTATGATTGTTTCTTTTCTATAAACAAAGTAGGCTTGTGATTGTCTGCATCCATCGTTCAATCATGCAATTGAAAGAATTGTTTTACTTATCGGATATTCAATTGGGTGACCAAACTCATCTGCACCTGGTAGTGAACAGTAAATTTGAAAAAAAATTCAAAAAACAATTAGGTGGAAGATGTTCCAATGCATGATGTCCGTGCCAAATCTTAACTTGTTCGGACATCCGAGGAGCTCATGGCAAAAAAGGCAAAATTGGTCAAGGCAGTACGTGAACAATAAACTTTCTTACGACCCCAAAATTTATCTTTTTTGCCTAGAGCTACTGAAATATCCAAACTCCCGAAATTTGGCACGGACTTCACGCACACGAGCATCTAGCATCACAAAAATATTGGATTTTTATGATTTTTTTACTCCCTCCATTTCTTTTTAGTCCGCATATAAGATTTGGTCAAAGTCAAACTTTGTAAATTTTGACCAAATTTGTAAAAAAATATATCAACATCTACAATACAAAAGTTATATGGTATGAAAATCAATTTCATGATGCATCTAACAATATTGATTTCATACTGTGAATCTTGATTAGTCAAAGTTAACAAAGTTTGACTTTGACCAAATCTTATATGCGGATTAAAAAGAAATGAAGGGAGTACTCCCTCCGTAAACTAATATAAGAGCGTTTAGAATACTAAAATAGTGATCTAAATGCTCTTATATTAGTTTACAGAGGGAGTACTATTTTAAATGAATTTACTGTTCACCTCGGGTGCATATACACCTAAGAGCCAAACCCTGTGTCCATTTCTTCTAAAGGATAGAATTGTTAGACTTTTAATAATATAAAATGGGAAGAAGCAACCCCACGCAAACCATATAAAGGTAATATGGTCATTTGATCATAAGATTTTTTACATGAATTTGACCACCTCCGTTTGTAGCACGAATGAGCATAGCCAATCCGCCCGCCCAATCACCCAGTTCCTCCGTCCTGGGTTTCGCACATTTTTTTTATTTTTTTAACCTTCAAATGATAGGTGCGTGAGGGATTCAAACTCCAGCCTATTAGTTTACTTCCACCCATTGTAACCAACTGGGACAACTCATTTATTGTGCCTAGTTACTTCTTTTATTCTTCTTGTTGTGTGTCTTCTCGGTCCAGTTGTCTTCTTCTTTAGTTTTATTTGGCCTTTTTTGGTTTTACTCTTTTTTACTTTTCATAATTTCTTCTTCTTATTTTTTATTTTCATTTCCTTAAATTCCTGAACATTTCCTTGATTTTTTTTTTCAAATTCGTGCACTAATTTTTTGAATCCGTGAACCTTTTCAAATGAATGAATGTTTTCAATTCCGCAAACTTTTATAAAATTCATTAACCTTTTTTGTCAAATTCGTCAACTTTTCTCAAATCAATGAACTTCTTCAATTTCATGAACTTTTTTCAAATTCGTTAAGTTTTTGTCAAATTCGTGGACTTTTTTGTGCAAGTGATTAACTTGGTGCATGGAATTGACGTCGCGACATGTGGCAGAAACTTGTAGGGTTGCAACTCAGGATGGGAATAGGTCGGGCCGAACTTGGCCCTGGATCTGGCCCCTATGGCCCCAGGCCCAATTTGAGAGGCCACGGGATGATCCATATAAAGAATTGTCAATGGCGTCATTGGCTCGATAGGTATTTTGGGTCGACCCAAATTCTTGCTTTACATTGCCTTGTGGCAAATAAGATGTGAAAATTGGGCATGGTTTAATGGAATTCGACCAGTGTGAGAATTACAAGATTCTTAATACGGCGGATTTCATGTAAACATGGCGGATTTTCATATAAACATGACGGATTTCATTACATTTACATCGACTAAGCGGTGCTAGTACGGTTCTGGTGGTATAATTAATACTTAATCTAAATGGTCGCTGGCGCCCGATCCCCATGTCCGGCCATGAGCCTCGAGAACAGAAGCTTCTCCTTCTCCAGCTCCACCTCGTCGCTCTCCAGCTTCGCCTCCGCAACCTCTGTCTCCGGAGACCCGAGAAGCGAAGGTGTCCGCCTCCATGTCGCCGCCAAGCAGCTAATGGACCAACGATGCTCAGCCCACCAAACTTGGCATTGACGGGAGAGGAGGAGCGATGGCCTTCCTGGGACCAGAGTGGCGACAACCTACCATGCACTACTTTTCCTCGTTGCCGGCGGTGGGCGCGGCCTCGGCGATGCCCCCCTCGTCATTGGTCTCGCCGAACACCGCCTTGCCCGCCTCGTCGTTGCACTCCTTGCCGGCGGCTGCCACCTTCGTCACCCGCTGGTGGTATCGCTAGCGGGCGAGGCAGATCTCGCGGGCGATGCAGTAGGACTCGAGCGTCGCCTCCTACTCCGCCATGTCACTACTAAGAAAATGCTAATACATAGAATTTTAGCAGTAGCGCCTGTTTGGGCGCCCACGCTACTGGTATGTACCAGTAGCGCCGACCAAAACGGACGCTACTACTACTGTATAGCAGCAGCGCTGGTTGGCGCGGGCCGCGCTGCTGTTAAGCGGGCCATAGGGCCAAAAGGGCAGGCCACTTAGCTATAGCGTGTGATGTGCGCCGATGCTACAGCTAGTGGGCTTAGCAGGAGCGTTGGCCCATTACCCGTGCTGCTGCTAAGCCCACTCCCTCCCCCGCGCGCCGGCCGGCCTGCTCGCGCCCCCGGCCTCATCACTCAGCTCACTCACTCACTCACACACTCCACACTCCTCCCTCAATCCCCCGCGCGCTGCCGTCGACCCCCGCACGCCGCCGTCCCCCACGCCGGCCCTCCTCCCTACATCGGCCGCCCTTGCCCGCGTCGGCCCTTCTCCCCGCCGGTCGCCCTC
>NC_041382.1:751634375-751747574 GCF_002162155.2 Triticum dicoccoides
GGCCCTCCTCCACCGAGAGGTACATCCTCCTCCCTCGTCCCTAGTTTCTTTTGAACCCTAGCTAGTTGAAATTTTTAGGTTTTTAATCTTAGTTGTTTAATCTTAGGGAAATGTAGTATGAAACCTAGCTAGTTAATCTTATGATAATGTAGTATGAAACCTAGCTAGTTAATTTTAGGTTTTATGGTTTGATGTTATTTGCACGAGTAGAACACAAGTGAGTTGTGGGCGATATAAGTCATACTGCCTACCAGCATGTCATACTTTGGTTCGGCGGCATTGTTGGACGAGACGACCCGGACCGACATTACGCTTACGCTTACGCGAGACCGGTTCTCCCGACGTGCTTTGCACATAGGTGGCGGGCGACAGTCTCTCCAACTTTAGTTGAACCGAGTGTGGCTACGCCCGGTCCTTGTGAAGGTTAAAACGGAGTCAAATTGACAAACTATCGTTGTGGTTTTGATGCGTAGGTGAGATTGGTTCTTGCTTAAGCCCGTAGCAGCCACGTAAAACTTGCAACAACAAAGTAGAGGACGTCTAACTTGTTTTTGCAGGGCATGTTGTGATGTGATATGGTCAAGACATGATGCTGAATTTTATTGTATGAGATGATCATGTTTTGTAACCGAGTTATCGGCAACTGGCAGGAGCCATATGGTTGTCGCTTTATTGTATGCAATGCAATCGCGATGTAATGATTTACTTTATCACTAAGCGGTAGCGATAGTCGTGGAAGCATAAGATTGGCGAGACGACAACGATGCTACGATGGAGATCAAGGTGTCGCGCCGGTGACGATGGTGATCATGACGGTGCTTCGGAGATGGAGATCACAGGCACAAGATGATGATGGCCATATCATATCACTTATATTGATTGCATGTGATGTTTATCTTTTATGCATCTTATCTTGCTTTGATTGACGGTAGCATTATAAGATGATCTCTCACTAAATTATCAAGAAGTGTTCTCCCTGAGTATGCACCGTTGCGAAAGTTCTTCGTGCCGAGACACCACGTGATGATCGGGTGTGATAGGCTCTACGTTCAAATACAACGGGTGCAAAATAGTTGCACACGCGGAATACTCAGGTTATACTTGACGAGCCAAGCATATACAGATATGGCCTCGGAACACGGAGACCGAAAGGTCGAGCGTGAATCATATAGTAGATATGATCAACATAGTGATGTTCACCAATGAAACTACTCCATGTCACGTGATGATCGGACATGGTTTAGTTGATTTGGATCACGTGATCACTTAGAGGATTAGAGGGATGTCTATCTAAGTGGGAGTTCTTAAGTAATATGATTAATTGAACTTAAATTTATCATGAACTTAGTCCTAGTAGTATTTTGCAAATTATGTTGTAGATCAATAGCTCGCGTTGTTGCTTCCCTGTGTTTATTTTGATATGTTCCTAGAGAAAATTGTGTTGAAAGATGTTAGTAGAAATGATGCGGATTGGATCCGTGATCTGAGGTTTATCCTCATTGCTGCACAAAAAAATTATGTCCTTGATGCACCGCTAGGTGACAGACCTATTGCAGGAGCAGATGCAGACGTTATGAACATTTGGCTAGCTCAATATGATGACTACTTGATAGTTTAGTGCACCATGCTTAATGGCTTAGAATCGGGACTTCAAAGACGTTTTGAACGTCATGGACCATATGAGATGTTCCAGGAATTGAAGTTAATATTTCAAGCAAATACCCGAGTTGAGAGATATGAAGTCTCCAACAAGTTCTATAGCTAAAAGATGGAGGAGAATCGCTCAACTACTGAGCATGTGCTCAGATTGTCTGGGTACTACAATCGCTTGAATCAAGTGGGAGTTAATCTTCCAGATAAGATAGTGATTGACAGAATTCTCTAGTCACCATCACCAAGTTAGTAGAACTTCGTGATGAACTATAATATGCAAGGGATAACGGAAACAACTCCCAAGCTCTTCGTGATGCTGAAATCAACGAAGGTAGAAATCAAGAAAAACATCAAGTGTTGATGGTTGACAAGACCACTAGTTTCAAGAAAAGGGCAAAGGGAAGAAGGGGAACTTCAAGAAGAACGGCAAGCAAGTTGCTGCTCAAGTGAAGAAGCCTAAGTCTGATCCTAAGCCTGAGACTAAGTGCTTCTACTGCAAAGGGACTGGTCACTAGAAGCGGAACTACCCCAAGTGATTGGCGGATAAGAAGGATGGCAAAGTGAACATAAGTATATTTGATATACATCTTATTGATGTGTACTTTACTAGTGTTTATAGCAACCCCTCAGTATTTGATACTAGTTCAGTTGCTAAGATTAGTAACTCGAAACGGGAGTTGCAGAATAAACAGAGACTAGTTAAGGGTGAAGTGACGATGTGTGTTGGAAGTGGTTCCAAGATTGATATGATCATCATCGCACACTCCCTATTATTTCGAGATTAGTGTTGAACCTAATTAAGTGTTATTTGGTGTTTGCGTTAAGTGTGAATATGATTTGATCATGTTTATTGTAATACGGTTATTCATTTAAGTAAGAGAATAAATTGTTATTCTGTTTATATGAATAAAACCTTATATGGTTACACACCCAATGAAAATAATTCGTCGGATCTCGATCGTAGTGATACACATAATCATAATATTGAAACCAAAAGATGCAAAGTTAATAATGATAGTGCAACTTATTTGTAGCACTGCCGTTTAGGTCATATTGGTGTAAAGCGCATGAAGAAACTCCATGCTGATGGGCTTTTTGAATCACTTGATTATGAATCAGTTGATGCTTGCGAACCATGCCTCATGGGCAAGATGACCAAGACTCTGTTCTTCGGAACAATGGAGCGAGTAACAAATTTGTTGGAAATCATACATAGTGATGTATGTGGTCTGATGAATATTGAGGCTCGCGACAGGTATCATTATGTTTTGATCTTCACAGATGATTTGAGCAGATATGAGTATGTCTACTTGATGAAACATAAGTCTGAAACATTTGAAAAGTTCAAAAAAAATTCAGAGTGAAGTGAAAAATCATCGTAACAAGAAAATAAAGTTTCTACGATCTGATCGTAGAGAAGAGTATTTGAGTTACGAGTTTGGCTTTCAGTTAAAAACAATGTGAAATAGTTTCACTACTCATGCCACCTGGAACACCACAATGTAATGGTGTGTCCAAACGTCATAACCGTACTTTATTAGATATGGTGCGATCTATGATGTCTCTTACCGATCTACCACTATCATTTTGGGGTTATGCATTAGAGACAGCTGCATTCACGTTAAATAGGGCACCATCTAAATCCGTTGAGACGACACCGTATGAACTATGGTTTGGCAAGAAACCTAAGCTGTCGTTTCTTAAAGTTTGAGGTTGCAATGCTTATGTGAAAAAGTTTCAACCTGATAAGCTCAAACCCAAATCAGAGAAATGTGTCTTCATAGGATATCCAAAGGAAACTATTGGATACACCTTCTATCACAGATCCGAAGGCAAGATTTTTGTTGCTAAATTCGGAAACTTTCTAGAGAAGGAGTTTCTCTCGAAAGAAGTGAGTGGGAGGAAAGTAGAAAACTTGATAAGGTAATTGTACCTTCTCCCTTATTGGAAAGTAGTTCATCACAGAAATCTGTTCTTGTGACTACTACACCAATTAGTGAGGAAGCTAATGATGATGATCATGTAACTTCAGATCAAGTTACTACTGAATCTTGTAGGTAAACCAGAGTGAGATCCGCACCAGAGTGGTATGATAATCCTATTCTGGAAGTCATTTTACTAGACCATGACGAACTTGCGAACTATGAGGAAGCGATGATGAGCCCAGATTCCGCGAAATGGTTTGAGGCCATGAAATCTGAGATATGATCCATGTATGAGAACAAAGTATGGGCTTTGATGGATTTGCCCGATGATCGGCAAGCCATAGAAAATAAATGGATCTTCAAGAGGAAGACGGACGCTGATAGTAGTGTTACTATCTACAAAGCTAGAATTGTCGCAAAAGGTTTTTGACAAGTTCAAGGTGTTGACTACGATGAGAGTTTCTCACTCGTATCTATGCTTGAGTCTGTCCGAATCATGTTAGTAATTGCCGCATTTTATGAAATCTGGCAAATGGATAAACAAAACTGCATTCCTTAATGGATTTATTAAAGAAGACTTGTATATGATGCAACCAGAAGGTTTTGTCAATCCGAAAGGTGCTAACAAAATGTGCAAACTCCAACGATCCATCTGTGGACTGGTGCAAGCATCTCGGAGTTGAAATATACACTTTGATGAGTTGATCAAAGCATATAGTTTTATACAGACTTGCGGTGAAGCCTGTATTTACGAGAAAGTGAGTGGGAGCACTACAGCATTTCTGATAAGTATATGTGAATGACATATTGTTGATCGGAAATAATGTAGAATTATTCTGTAAAGCCTAAAGGAGTGTTTGAAAGGAGTTTTTCAAAGAAAGACTTCGGTAAAGCTGCTTACATATTGAGCTTCAAGATCTATAGAGATAGATCAAGACACTTGATAAGTTTTTTCAATAAGTACATACCTTGACAAAATTTTGAAATAGTTCAAAATGGAGCAGTCAAAGAAAGAGTTCTTGCCTGTATTACAAGGTGTGAAGTTGAGTAAGACTCAAAGCCCGACCACGGCAGAAGATAGAAAGAGAATGAAAGTCATTCCCTATGCCTTGACCATAGGTTCTATAAAGTATGTCATGCTGTATACTAGATCTATTGTATACCCTGCACTGATTTGGCAAGGGAGTACAATAGTGATCTAGGAGTAGATCACTGGACAGCAGTCAGAATTATCCTTAGTGAAATAAGGATATGTTTCTCGATTATGGCCGTGACAAAAAGGTTCGTCGTAAAAAGTTACGTCGATGCAAGTTTTGACACGGATCTGGATGACTCTAAGTCTCGATCTAGATACATATTGAAAGTGGGAGCAATTAGCTAAAGTAGCTTCATGCAGAGCATTGTAGACATAGAAAATTGCAAAATACATAACGGATCTGAATGTGAAAGACCGTTGACTAAGATTCTCTCACAAGCAAAACAAGATCACACCTTAGTACTCTTTGGGTGTTAATCACATAGCGATGTGAACTAGATTACCGAATCTAGTAAACCCTTTGGGTGTTGGTCACATGGCGATGTGAACTATGGGTGTTAATCACATGATGATGTGAACTATCGATGTTAATCACATGATGATGTGATCTAGATTATTGACTCTAGTGCAAGTGGGAGACTGAAGGAAATATGCCCTAGAGGCAATAATAAAGTTATTATTTATTTCCTTATATCATGATAAATGTTTATTATTCATGCTAGAATTGTATTAACCGGAAACATAATACATGTGTGAATACATAGACAAACAGAGTGTCACTAGTATGCCTCTACTTAACTAGCTCGTTAATCAAAGATGGTTATGTTTCCTAACCATGAACAAAAGAGTTGTTATTTGATTAACGAGATCACATCATTAGTTGAATGATCTGATTGACATGACCCATTCCATTAGCTTAGCACCCGATCGTTTAGTATGTTGCTATTGCTTTCTTCATGACTTATACATGTTCCTATGACTATGAGATTATGCAACTCCCGTTTGCCGGAGGAACACTTTGGGTGCTACCAAACGTCACAACGTAACTGGGTGATTATAAAGGAGCATTATAGGTGTCTCCAAAGGTAGATGTTGGGTTGGCGTATTTCGAGATTAGGATTTGTCACTCCGATTGTCGGAGAGGTATCTCTGGGCCCTCTCGGTAATGCACATCACATAAGCCTTGCAAGCATTACAACTAATATGTTAGTTGTGAGATGATGTATTACGGAACGAGTAAAGAGACTTGCCGGTAACGAGATTGAACTAGATATTGGATACTGACGATCGAATCTCGGGCAAGTAACATACCGATGACAAAGGGAACAACGTATGTTGTTATGCGGTCTGACCGATAAAGATCTTCGTAGAATATGTAGGAGCCAATATGGGCATCCAGGTCCTGCTATTGGTTATTGACCGGAGACGTGTCTCGGCCATGTCTACATTGTTCTCGAACCGTAGGGTCCGCACGCTTAAGGTTTCGATGACAGTTATATTATGAGTTTATGAGTTTTTGATGTACCGAAGGAGTTCGGAGTCCCGGATGAGATCAGGGACATGACGAGGAGTCTCGAAATGGTCGAGACGTAAAAATCGATATATTGGACGACTATATTCGGACATCGGAAAGGTTCCGAGTGATTCGGGTATTTTTCGGAGTACCGGGTAGTTACGGGAGAAGCAATGGGCCTTGATGGGCTTTAGTGGGAAGAGGAGAAAGGGCCAAGGGGCTGCTGCGCCCCCCCTCCCCTTTGGTCCGAATTGGACTAGGGAAAAGGGGGCCGGCCACCTCTCCTTCTCCTCCACTTCCTTCTCCCTTCCTCCCCTCTTGATGGACTCCTACTAGGACTTGGAATCCTAGTAGGACTCCCATCCTGGCCGCACCAATAGCCTTGGCCGGCCTCCTCCTCCTCCATCCTTTATATACTGAGGCAGGGGGCACCCCATAGACACAAGTTGATCTTCGTGATCGTTCCTTAGCCGTGTGCGGTGCCCCCCCTCCACCATATTCCACCTCGGTCATATCGTAGCGGTGCTTAGGCGGAGCCCTACGACGGTAGAACATCAAGATCGTCAACACGCCATCATGCTGACGGAACTCCTCCCCAAAGCTTTGCTGGATCAGAGCCCAGGGATCGTCATCGAGCTGTACGTGTGCCAAGAACTCGGAGGTGCCGGAGTAACGGTGCTTGGATCGGTCGGATCGGGAAGACATACGACTACTTCCTCTACGTTGTGTCAATGCTTCCGTTGCGATCTACAAGGGTACGTAGATCATACTCTCCCCTCTCGTTGCTATGCATCACCATGATCTTGCGTGTGCGTAGGAAATTTTTTGAAATTACTACGTTCCCCAACAGAAATTAATGATACGCAATTGCCCTACACATGGTTTGAATTTATGGATGATTATACAAAAAATTTACGCCGTATTGAATTTTGCTTCTAGAAATCTTTTAGATTCAGCCGCGGGAGGCACTTTTATGGAAATCACTTTAGGAGAAGCTACTAAACTCCTAGATAATATTATGGTTAATTATTCTCAATGGCACACCGAAAGATCTACTAGTAAAAAAGTTCATGCGATTGAAGAGATTAATGTTTTGAGTGGAAAGATGGATGAACTTATGAAACTGTTTGCTAATAAGAGTGATCCTACTAATCCTAATGATATGCCTTTGTCTACTTTGATTGAGAATAATAATGAATCTATGGATGTGAATTTTGTTGGTAGGAACAATTTTGGTAACAACGCGTATAGAGGTAATTTTAATCCTAGGACGTTTCCTAGTAATTCCTCTAATAATTATGGTAATTCCTACAACAATTCTTATGGAAATTATAATAATATGCCCTCTGATTTTGAATCTAGTATTAAAGAATTTATTAGTTTGCAAACGAGTTTCAATGCTTTGATTGAAGAAAAATTGCTTAAGATTGATGAGTTGGCTAGGAACGTGGATAGAATTTCTCTTGATATTGATTCTTTGAAACTTAGATCTATTCCACCTAAGCATGATATCAATGAGTCTCTCAAAGCCATGAGAATTTCCATTGATGAGTGCAAAGAAAGAACCGCTAGGATGCGTGCTAAAAAGATTGCTTTTTGAAAGCGTGTTCTTCTAGTTTCCATGATAATAAAGATGAAGATCTAAAAGTGATTGATGTGTCCCCTATTAAATCCTTGTTTTGCAATATGAATCTTGATAATGATGGGACTGGAGATGAGTCAACTTTAGTTAGAAGGTGTCCCAATGATTCAGAGTTTTAGATCTTGATGCAAAAATTGATAAAAGTGGGATTGGAGATGTCAAAACTTTAAATAGCAATGAACCCACCATCTTGGATTTCAAGGAATTTAATTATGATAATTGCTCTTTGATAGATTGTATTTCCTTGTTGCAACTCGTGCTAAATTCTCCTCATGCTTATAGTCAAAATAAAGCTATTACTAAACATATCATTGATGCTTTAATGCAATCTTATGAAGAAAAACTTGAGTTGGAAGTTTCTATCCCTAGAAAACTTTATGATGAGTGGGAACCTACATCATATCATTGATGCTTTTGATAGATTGTATTTCCTTGATATGCCTTTAAAGAGACTCATTGATATCATGCTTAGGTGGAATAGATCTAAGTTTCAAAAGTGGGATTGGAGATGTCAAAACTTTGCATGAAGAGATCATTATTTTTAAGATTGACTTTGTTAAGGCTTTTGATAAAGTGAGCTACAAGTCTATCTTATACATGATGCAACATCTAGGATTTACCAAGAAATGGATTAGATGGGTCTCAGCTATCCTATCTACTGCTTCCACATCTGTCATCCTTAATAGTGTTCCAGGTAAATGCATTCAATGTAAGTGTGGTGTCAGACAAGGAGATCCATTTTCCCCTCTTCTATATGTTATGGTTGGAGAATTATTGCAAATCATGGTTAATGATGCATGGAGAAATGGAACACTATCTCTGCCCATTGAGACTAACTTTACTGAAAGTTATCCCATCATACAATATGCTGATGACACCCTGGTTATCTTGCCTGCTGATGAAGTTCAAATTAGAAGCTTCATTGAGATACTTGACAACTTCTCAAAATTCACTGGACTTGTTGTAAATTATAGTAAATCATCCATGGTACCAATCAACATGTCTGATGATAAAGCTCAAGAGCTGGCAAATTCCTTCAATTGCAAAAAAGAATCTATGCCTTTCACATATCTTGGTCTACCAATGGGATCTACAAGACCTAAAGTGGCAGACTTGATGCCCATGGTATCAAGACTTGATCATAGACTTTCTGGCATTGCCTCATTAATGTCATATTCTGGAAGACTTGTACATCTCAAATCCATAGTTGCTGCTCTGCCAATTTTTTCTATGTGTTGCATCAGAGTACCTCTCACCATACTGGATCACTTTGAAAAATCTGGCAGGAACTTCCTTTGGTATGGTAAGGATATCAATAAAAAAGGAAATTGCCTTGTTAAATGGGATAATGTTTGCTTGCCAAAAAAGGTTGGGGGATTGGGTGTGTTAGATCTGAGAACACAAAACAAAACTCTGCTTATAAAATTTCTTTACAAATTCTTCAATAAGCAGGATATCCCCTGGGTTAACCTTATATGGAACAATTACTATGATAATGATGAGATACCTTGTTTACCTACAATGAGGGGATCCTTTTGGTGGAGAGACTGTTGCTCGAATTTGCAAGACTTTAAAAACATGACTATATGTTATGCTGGGAGAGGTGATACAATTAAGCTATGGTCAGATAAGTGGTGTTCTTATACAATATCACAGTCAATGCCTCAGCTATTTTTCTATGCAAAGAATGCTGACATAACTCTTGCAACTGTCAGCAACATGGATGTTAGTGAATTTTATGATTTGTTCCACCTGCCCATGTCCTCTATTGCCGTACAACAGAGTATCAACCTTATAGAACTGATTAACAACAGAGAGAATCAGCACCTGCCAGATTCTTGGAAATTTTATTGGCGTGCCACAAGGTATTCTAACAAGAGAATATACCTTGAACTTATGGGAAACCCTGTTGATGCACCTAAACCCTATCAATGGATATGGAAATCATGCTCTTTACCAAAGCAGAAATTCTTCTTCTGGCTCTTGTTACAAGACAGATTAAACACTAGAGATCTACTAAAAAGGAAGAATTTCTACATTGAGACTAGTAAGTGTGAATTATGTGATGATGAACCTAATGAACATTTAATGCATCTATTTTTTAGCTGTGATTTCAGTCAAAACTTCTGGATGAACATTGGCTACCAATGGAACACTGATCATAACCTCATAGAAATGCTCCTGGAGGGAAGGAAGCAAGATACACATGGATGCTTTAAAGAATGTCTGATTGCTGGATGCCGGAGTCTATGGAAACACAGAAATAGCATAATTTTTGACAACAAGGTCAAAAATATGACATTCTTTATTGCCACTTTCAAGGAGCACTTTTGCATGATTATAAAGAAGGCAAAACCAGGATTGAAAGAGGGCATGCAAAGCTGGCTAGATCATTTGTAGACTCATCAATGTCATGAATTATATCCATCATGTAAATCCATATGTAACTGTCCCCCTATTTTAATGAAAAAGAGAATCACAATGGGGATTTCCCCCACTGTTTTTGTCAAAAAAAAAGAGTGGGAACCTACAATTAAAATTAAAATTAAAATATCATGAATGCTATGCTTTGTGTGATTTGGGTGCTAGTGTTTCCATGATTCTTAAAACTTTGTGTGATTTGCTAGGTTTCCGTGAATTTGATGATTGTTCTTTAAACTTGCACCTTGCGGATTCCACTATTAAGAAACCTATGGGAAAGATTAATGATGTTCTTATTGTTGGAAATAGGAATTATGTTCCCATAGATTTCATTATTCTTGATATAAATTGCAATCCTTCATGTCCTATTATTCTTGGTAGACCTTTCCTTAGAACGATTGGTGCAATTATTGATATGAAGGAAGGGAATATTAGATTCCAATTTCCATTAAGGAAAGGCATGGAACACTTCCCTAGAAAGAAAATTAAATTACCATATGAATCTATTATGATAACCACTTATGGATTGCCTACCAAAGATGGCAATACCTAGATCTATCTTCGCTTTTATGCCTAGCTAGGGGCGTTAAACGATATCGCTTGTTGGGAGGCAACCCAATATTATTTTTTTTCCTTTGCTTTTTGTTCCTGTTTAGTAATAAATAATTTATCTAGCCTCTGTTTTGTTGTGTTTTTTGTGTTTAATTAGTGTTTGTGCCAAGTAGAACCGTGGGAAGACTTGGGGAAAGTCTTTTTGATCTTGCTATAAAAAGAAGAAACTTTAGCACTCACGAGAATTGCTGCCATTTTTTTACTGGAGACTGCTATTTAGTTAATTCTTTTTGAAGATGATTAATAGATAAATTACTCACGTCCAGCAGTTTATTTTAGAATTTTTGGGGTTCCAGAAGTATTCTAAACCTATAGATTACTACAGACTGTTCTATTTTTGACAGATTCTGTTTTTTCGTGTGTTGTTTGCTTATTTTGATGAATCTATGGCTAGTAATAGAGTTTATGAACCAGAGAAAAGTTGGAATACAGTAGGCTTAACACCAATATAAATAAAGAATGATTTCATTACAGTACCTTGAAGTGGTAGTTTGTTTTCTTTTACTAACGGAGCTGACGAAGATTTTCTTTTAAGGTTTGTGTTGTGAAGTTTTCAAGTTTTGGGTAAAGATTTGATGGATTATGGAACAAGGAGTGGCAAGAACCTAAGCTTGGGGATGCCCAAGGCACCCCAAGGTAAAATCCAAGGACAATCAAAAGCCTAAGCTTGGTGATGCCCCGGAAGGCATCCCCTCATTTGTCTTCGTCCATTGGTAACTTTACTTGGAGCTATATTTTTATTCACCACATGATATGTGTTTTGCTTGGAGCGTCTTGTATGATTTGAGTCTTTGCTTTTTAGTTTACCACAACCATCCTTGCTGTACACACCTTTTGGGAGACACACACATGAATTGGAATTTATTAGAATACTCTATGTGCTTCACTTATATATTTTGAGTTTGATAATTTTTGCTCTAGTGCTTCGCTTATATCTTTTAGAGCACGGCGGTGGTTCTATTTTATAGAAATAATTGATCTCTCATGATTCACTTATATCATTTTGAGAGTCCTTTAGAACAGCATGGTAATTCACTTTGGTTATAAATTTTAAATGCTAAGAGAAGTTGGATGCTTGACAGATGGTTTTGAGATATAAAGGTGGTAATATTAGAGGTGTGCTAGTTGAGTAATTGTGAAATTGATGAATACTTGTGTTGAAGTTGGCAAGTCCCGTAGCATGCACATATGGTAAACGTTATGTGACAAATTTGAAGCATGGGGTGTTCTTTGATTGCTTTCCTTATGAGTGGTGGTCGGGGACGAGCGATGGTCTTTTCCTACCAATCTATCCCCCTAGGAGCATGCGCGTAGTGCTTGGTTTTGATGACTTGTAGATTTTTGCATTAATTATGTGAGTTCTTTATGACTAATGTTGAGTCCATGGATTATACACACTCTCACCCTTCCATCATTTCTAGCCTCTTCGGTACCGTGCATTTCCCTTTCTCACCTTGAGAGTTGGTGCAAACTTCGCTGGTGCATCCAAACCCCGTGATATGATACGCTCTATCACACATAAGCCTCCTTAATTATATCTTCCTCAAAACAGCCACCATACCTACCTATTATGGCATTTCCATAGCCATTCCGATATATATTGCCATGCAACTTTCCACCATTCCATTTATTATGACACACATCATCATTGTCATATTGCTTTGCATGATCATGTAGTTGACATCGTATTTGTGGCAAAGCCACCGTTCATAATTTTTCATACATGTCACTTTTGATTCATCGCAATCCCGGTACACCGCCGGAGGCATTCACATAGAGTCATATTTTGTTCTAAGTATTGAGTTGTAAGTAGAAAGAAGTGTGATGATCATCATTATTAGAGCATTGTCCCAGTGAGGAAAGGATGATGGAGACTATGATTCCCCCACAAGTCAGGATGAGACTCCAGACGAAAAAAAGAGGCCAAAAAAAGAAGGCCCAAATTAAAAAAAGAGAGAAAAAGAAAAAATGAGAGAAAAGAGAGAAGGGACAATGTTACTATCCTTTTTCCACACTCGTGCTTCAAAGTTGCACCATGATCTTCATGATAGAGAGTCTCCTATGTTGTCACTTTCATATACTAGTGGGAATTTTTCATTATAGAACATGGCTTGTATATTCCAATGATGGGCTTCCTCAAATGCCCTAGGTTTTCGTGAGCAAGCAAGTTGGATGCACACCCACTTAGTTTCTTTGATGAGCTTTCATATATTTAGCTATAGTGCATCCGTTGCATGGCAATCCCTACCGTCGTTGCGGGCGGAGGGTCTAGAGGCTTTGCTAGTACGCCAGCTGGTTCCCGCCGTTGCATTCGAAGTTTTCGGGCGAGTTCGTCTGATTGTGGCCGACTCCTTCCGCGCGGCGCGCTAGGAGTCGGAAGAAGCTTCAGACCAGAGCACTCGAAGAAGGAAACTGCTGAGGCTTCTTGGCTAATCAGCTGCGATGCCTCACCAGCTTCGGGGACTACTGTAGAAATATTGGGCCACGGGTAGCCTAACCCGAGTCCCAGAGCCTTTCAAAGACATCGGGGCTGGCTGCGCCCCTCAAGACACCAAGAAGAAGCACCGCCTTCTGGTGGCCGGCTGTCCCAAGCGGCCGGCTGCCAGAAGGGAGCTAAGCTCAAGAAGGCGGCTCCAAGACGGGCCGACTTCTTGTAGGCAGCCTCCAGAGAGGCCGGCTTGTAGCGGCCCACGGTGCACTCAGAGTCTGCGCTCCCATTAAAGAGGACAAGACAGGGTAAGGCTATAGTGTAACACATCACCCCTATATCCCAGGCCGGGCGTGGCCACAGTGCTCTGTACAGGCGGAGATCTCTGTCCGGCGTGGCACTGTTGCCACTCCATCCATGATGTCACCGCTGGAAGGCGGAGCCCTGTTCCAACGACGACCTGTCGGTACGGCCTGCCGACGGTGGGCCCTGCTAGGCAGCGAGAGCCGAAAGACGGCAGAAGCCTGACCGGTCGGACCTGAGGAAGGTCGGCTCCCAGTAGGCAGCCCGTTCCTTCCTCGGGGGCCGTGCACCATTAACCAGATGAGACCCGGAGAGGCTAAAGTGATCTCCCACCAGGCGGCGGGACTGTAGCCATGCTCCCCTGACCAAGCATGCGTCATTAGCATCACGACTACAGTAATCGGCAGCCGGCAAGACCCGCGAGCGGCGGGAGTGGCCTGTCGGCTCCGTACCAGACCAGTCAGCGGGGCCCACCAAGCGGCGGGCCCCAGCAGCCGGCGGAGAAGCCGACGACCAGAGACACTGATAGCTGGGACCTACACCCGGCCGGATTACCATTGTACCCCTGGGGGGTAGGCCTATATAAACCCCCCAGGGCACCCATGCAAACGGTTCCCAACCTGTTAGAATTAGACTCATACCTAGAGGAAGGAGAGAGCGTGCCTGCCTTCTTCTACCTCTAGCATACAGCTCGAGGAGCACCATTTGTACTCACTAGTGCCTTAGTGATCATGCGGAGACCCCGCAGATCAGGACTAGGGGTGTTATCTCCTAAGAGAGCCCCAAACCTGGGTAAAGTGTGCCGGCGTACGTGTCTACGCCTCATCCCGCTTCCAGGCACCGGCGACGTTCTACTCACTCCCACCATGATAAGCCATCCATTTGCATGTGTCGCACCCAACCCCCGACACTCTGACTAACCTATTACAAAAAGATATTCCTTTTGTCTTTGATGATGATTGTGTAGAAGCATTTGAAATACTTAAGAAAGCCTTGATTTCTGCACCTATTTTTCGGCCACCTGTTTGGAATTTACCATTTTGAAATCATGTGTGATGCCAGTGATTATGATGTAGGTGCTGTTCTGGGACAAAGAGTTGATAAAAAATTAAATGTTATTCAATATGCTAGTAAAACTCTAGGCAATGCCCAGAGAAATTATGCTACTACTGAAAAGGAATTCTTAGCAGTTGTATTTGCTTGTGATAAGTTCAGACCTTATATTGTTGATTCTAAAGTAACTATTCACACTGATCATGCTGCTATTAAATATCTTATGGAAAAGAAAAATGCTAAACCTAGACTTATTAGATGGGTTCTCCTGCTACAAGAATTTGATTTGCATATTATTGATAGAAAGGGAGCTGAGAATCCCATTGCAGACAACTTGTCTAGGTTAGAGAATGTTCTTGATGACCCACTACCTATTGATGATAGCTTTCCTGATGAACAATGAGCTGTCATAAATGCTTCTCACACTGCTCCATGGTATGCTGATTATGCTAATTACATTGTTGCTAAATTTATACCACCTAGTTTCACATACCAGCAAAAGAAAAAGTTTTTCTATGATTTAAGACATTACTTCTGGTATGACCCACACCTTTATAAAGAAGGAGTAGATGGTGTTATTAGATGTTGTATACCTGAGCATGAACAGGAATAGATCCTATGCAAGTGTCACTCCGAAGCTTATGGAGGACACAATGCTGGAGATAGAACTGCACATAAGGTATTGCAATCTGGTTTTTATTGGCCTACTCTCTTCAAAGATGCCCGTAAGTTTGTATTATCTTGTGATGAATGTCAAAGAATTGGTAATATTAGTAGACGTCAAGAAATGCCTATGAATTATTCACTCGTTATTGAACCATTTGATGTTTGGGGCTTCGACTATATGGGACCGTTTCCTTCCTCTAATGGGTATACACATATTTTAGTTGCTGTTGATTATGCTACTAAGTGGGTAGAAGCTATTCCAACTAGTAGTGCTGATCATAACACCTCTATTAAGATGCTTAAAGAAGTTATTTTTCCAAGGTTTGGAGTCCCTAGATATTTAATGACTGATGGTGGTTCACATTTTATTCATGGTGCCTTTCGTAAAATGCTTGCTAAATATGATGTTAATCATAGAATTGCATCTCCATATCATCCATAGTCTAGTGGTCAAGTAGAACTTAGCAATAGAGAGCTTAAATTAATTTTACAAAAGACTGTTAATAGATCTAGAAAGAATTGGTCCAAGAAACTTGATGATGCATTATGGGCCTATAGAACTGCATACAAAAATCCTATGGGTCTGTCTCCGTATAAAATGGTTTATGGTAAAGCATGTCACTTACCTCTTGAACTAGAACATAAGGCATATTGGGCCATTAAAGAGATCAATTATGACTTCAAACTTGCCAGTGAGAAGAGGCTTTTTGACATTAGCTCACTTGATGAATGGAGAACCCAGGCTTATGAGAATGCCAAACTGTTTAAAGAAAAAGTTAAAAGATGGCACGATAAAAGGATACAAAAGCGTGAGTTTAATGTAGGTGATTATGTATTGCTATACAACTCTCATTTAAGATTTTTTGCAGGCAAACTTCTCTCTAAATGGGAAGGTCCTTACGTTATCGAGGAGGTCTATCGTTCCGGTGCCATAAAAATCCACAACATCAAAGGCACAAATCTGAAGGTGGTGAACGGTCAAAGAATCAAACATTACATCTCAGGTAATCCTATAAATGTTGAAACTAATGTTATTGAAACCGTAACCCCGGAGGAGTACATAAGAGACACTTTCTGGAACGTTTCAAACTCCGAAAAAGAATAGGTATGTTGTACGGTAAGTAAACCCACTCCAAAACAGTTCTAATGGCAATATTTCTCTGTTTTGGAATATTTAAGAAAATAGGAAAATAAGAAGTAGTCCAGGAAGGACACGAGGCGTCCACAAGGGTGGAGGGCGCGCCCCTGCCTCGTGGGCACCTCGTGCGCTCTCCGGACTCCGTTTTCTTGCACGATACTTCTTTTAGTCGGTAAAAATTCATTATATAATCTCCCCAAGGTTTTGACCTCCGTATCACGCAAAAATCTCCTGTTCTTGTTTCGAGCTATTTTTCTGACAGATCTAGATCACCATGATGTCTCCAAGTGCCCCCAATGACAAGTTCTTCAAGAAGGTCATCAACCCCTACCTCGCGGAAGTGCTGCAACATCCTCAAACCATTGAGATGTGTGAGGGGTTGCTGCACATCCGTGATGTTGAGGGACCAAGGAGGACCGGAAGTGTGGAGACAAGGCTCGAGGCAATGGAGCAACAAGTTTTCAAGTGTCAGGAGATGGTGGAGCATGGACTTGACTCTAATCACATAATGATCACGAAGTTCACCAACAACCACAAGCTGGACGCCAAGGACATTGGGGAGGCCTTCTTCAAGCTTCATGAGAAAATCGAGCACCTCCAAGCCCAGATCTATGACCTACAAAATCAAAACTGTGAGTATGAATATAGATTCAAGAGGATGAGTTTGGCTGCAGATTTAAGGATCCCGGAGACTCGATCATCCTTCTATGATGGTGAGCCTATGCCTTGGAAGAGGGACGACAAGCCTACATCATCAACAACTCCATCTCCTTCACTAGCAAAAGAGATATAATCACATGGGTATGGGCACTCCCCTTGGCAACTGCCAAGCTTGGGGGAGTGCCCCGTTATCGTAACACCATCACTTTTATCTTTACCTTTTTTCTTAGTTCGATCCTTTTGATAATATCTTGATCTAGTAGAATAAAGTTTTAGTATGATCTAGTTGTGAGTTTTTCTTTATGATCTTCCCATGTAATCGAGTCTGTGAGCTATATATAATAAAGATTAGTGTTGCATCAAGGGCTTGATTATTTTGCTATGATCTTGAGGGAATAAAATAAAAAGAGAAGAAATAAAAAGAAATAAAGGGATCATATGGATCTTATGGAGAGTAACGAGCTCACATATAAAAGAGTATGATGAATAAAAGTTGTTGAGAGTTGACAAACATAGTTTTGGTCATCGTTGCAAGTAATGGGAAGTAATAAAGAAAGAGAGGTTCACATATAAATATACTATCTTGGACATCTTTTATGATTGTGAGCACTCATTAAAATATGACATGCTAAAAAGTTGATGTTGGACAAGGAAGACAATGTAATGGATTATGTTTTCTTACATCTGAGATAAAATTATATTGTCATGGATCATCCAACATGTTGAGCTTGCCTTTCCCTCTCATGCTAGCCAAATTCTTTGCACCAAGTAGAGATACTACTTGTGCTTCCAAATATCCTTAAACCCAATTTTGCCATGAGAGTCCACCATATCTACCTATGGATTGAGTAAGATCCTTCAAGTAAGTTGTCATCGGTGCATGCAATAAAAAAATTGCTTTCTAAATATGTATGATCTATTAGTGTGGAGAAAATAAACTTTATACGATCTTGTGATATGGAAGCAATAAAAGCGACGAACTGCATAATAAAGGTTCATATCACAAGTGGCAATATAAAGTGACGTTCTTTTGCATTAAGATGTTGTGCATCCAACCATAAAAGCGCATGACAACCTCTGCTTCCCTTTGCGACGGGCCTATCTTTTATTCTTGTCTTATATACTTCATGCAAAGAGTCATGGTGATATTCACCTTTCATTTTTTACATTTTATCCTTTGGCAAGCACAATGTGTTGGAAAGATCCTGATACATATAGCTAATTGGATGTGAGTTTTCATGAACTATTATTGTTGACATTACCCTTGAGGTAAAACGTTGGGAGGCAAAACTATAAGCCCCTGTCTTTCTCTGTGTCCGATTAAAACTTCATAACCATAAATATCGCGTGAGTGTTAGCAATTGTGAAGGACTAAAAGATGGTTGAGTATGTGGACTTGCTGAGAAGCTCTTATATTGACTATTTCCTATGTTATGATAAATTGCAATTGCTTCAATGACTGAGATTATAGTTTGTTAGTTTTCAATGAAGTTTCTGATTCATACTTGAGTATGTGAATGAATTGTTACTTTAGCATAAGATATCATATGACAATATATATTTATGTTGTTGTTCTAAGAATGATCATGATGCCCTCATGTCCGTATTTTATTTTATCGACACCTCTATCTCTAAACATGTGGACATATTTTTCGATTTCGGCTTTCAATTGAGGACAAGCGAGGTCTAAGCTTGGGGGAGTTGATACGTCCATTTTGCATCATGCTTTTATATCGATATTTATTGCATTATGGGCTGTTATTACATATTATGTCACAATACTTATGCCATTTCTCTCTTATTTTACAAGGTTTACATGAAGAGGGGGAATGCCGGCAGCTGGAAATCTGGGCTGGAAAAGGAGCAAATATTAGAGACCTATTTTGCACATCTCCCAAAGTCCTGAAACTCCATGGGAGTTATTTTCAGAATATATAAAAAATACCGAGGGAAGAAAGTACCAAAGGGGGGCCACCCACCATCCACGATGCTGGGGGGCGCGCCCCCTACCTCGTGGGCCCCCTGGTGGCCCTCTGATGCCCATCTTTGGCTATATGGAGTCTTTCGTCGAGGAAAAAATCATAAGCAAGCTTTCGGGAAGAAACTCTATCGCCACGAGGCGGAACCTTGGCGGAACCAATC
This sequence comes from Triticum dicoccoides, assembly GCF_002162155.2. Classification (NCBI taxonomy): domain Eukaryota; kingdom Viridiplantae; phylum Streptophyta; class Magnoliopsida; order Poales; family Poaceae; genus Triticum; species Triticum dicoccoides. The sequence continues at coordinate 751,653,568 of NC_041382.1, forward strand.
TAGGGCTCCGGCAGAGCTGTTCTGCCGGGGAAACTTCCCTCCGGGAGGGGGAAATCATCACCATCGTCATCACCAACGATCCTCTCATTGGGAGGGGGTCAATCTCCATCAACATCTTCACCAACACCATCTCATCTCAAACCCTAGTTCATCTCTTGTATCCATTCTTTGTATCCAAGCCTCAGATTGGTACCTATGGTTGCTAGTAGTGTTGGTTACTCCTTGTAGTTGATGCTAGTTGGTTTACTTGGTGGAAGATCATATGTTCAGATCCATTATGCATATTAATACCCCTCTGTTTATGAACATGAATATGCTTTGTGAGTAGTTACGTTTGTTCTCGAGGACATGGGAGAAGTCTTGCTATAAGCAGTCATGTGAATTTGGTATTCGTTCGATATTTTGATGAGATGTATGTTGTCTTCCCTCTAGTGGTGTGATGTGAACATCGACTACATGACACTTCACCATTGTTTGGGCCTAGAGGGAGGCATTGGGAAGTAATAAGTAGATGATGGGTTGCTAGACTGACAGAAGCTTAAACCCTAGTTTATGCGTTGCTTCGTAAGGGGCTGATTTGGATCCATATGTTTCATGCTATGGTTAGGTTTACCTTAATACTTCTGTTGTAGTTGCGGATGCTTGCAATGGGGTTTAATCATAAGTGGGATGCTTGTCCAAGTAAGGAAAGTACCCAAGCACCTGTCCACCCACATATCAAATTATCAAAGTACCGAACGCGAATCATATGAACGTGATGAAAACTAGCTTGACGATAATTCCCATGTGTCCTCGGGAGCGCTTTCCTTCATATAAGAGTTTGTCCAGGCTTGTCCTTTGCTACAAAAAGGATTGGGCCATCTTGCTGCACCTTATTTACTTTTATTACTTGCTACTCATTACAAATTACCTTATCACAAAACTATATGTTACCGATAATTTCAGTGCTTGCAGAGAATACCTTACTGAAAACTGCTTATCATTTCCTTCTGCTCCTCGTTGAGTTCGACACTCTTACTTATCGAAAAGGCTATGATAGATCCCCTACACTTGTGGGTCATCAAGCATGTGATCAGATTGTCTGAGTACTATAATAACTTGAATCAAGTGGGAGTTAATCTTCCAGATAAGATAGTGATTGACAGAGTTCTCTAGTCGCTATCACCAAGTTACTAGAACTTCGTGATGAACTATAATATGCAAGGGATAACGGAAACGATTCCCAAGCTCTTCGTGATGCTGAAATCGATGAAGGTAGAAATCAAGAAAAGCATCTAGTGTTGATGGTTGACAAGACCACTAGTTTCAAGTAAAAGGGCAAAGGAAAGAAAGTGAACTTCAAGAATAATGGCAAGCAAGTTGCCACTCCCATGAAGAAGCCCAAAGCTAGACCCAACCCTGAAACTGAGTGCTTCTATTGCAAAGGAAATGGTCACTGGAAGTGGAACTGCCCTAGATACTTGGCGGATAAGAAGGATGACAAAGTGAACAAAGGTATATTTGATATACATGTTATTGATGTGTACTTTACTAGTGTTTATAGCAAACCCCTCAGTATTTGATACTGGTTCAGTTGCTAAAAGTAGTAACTCGAAACAGGAGTTGCAAAATAAACAAAGACTAGTTGAGGGGAGATGACGATGTGTGTTGGAAGTAATTCCAAGGTCGATAAGATCACCATCACACACCCCCTTTACCTTCGGGATTAGTGTTGAACCTAAAATAAATGTTATTTGGTGTTTGCGTTGAGCATAATATGATTGGATCATGTTTATTGCAATACGGTTATTCATTTAAGTCAAAGAATAATTGTTATTATGTTTACATGAATAAAACCTTCTGTGGTCATACACCCAAGGTGAATGGTTTATTGAATCTCGATCGTAGTAATACACATATTTATAATATTAAAGCCAAAAGATGCAAAGTTAATAATGATAGTGCAACTTATTTGTGGCACTGCCGTTTAGGTCATATTGGTGGAAATCGCATGAAGAAACTCCATGTTGATGGGCTTTTGGAATCACTTGATGCTTGCGATCCATGCCTCATGGGCAAGATGACTAAGACTTCATTCTCCGGAACAATGGAGCGAGCAACTGACTTATTGGAAATAATACATACTGATGTATGCGGTCTGATGAGTGTTGAGGCTCGCGGCGGGTATCGTTATTTTTCGACCTTCACAGATGATTTGAGCAGATATGGGTATATCTACTTGATGAAACATAAGTCTGAAACTTTTGAAAAGTTCAAAGAATTTCAGAGTGAAGTGGAAAATCATCGTAACTAGAAAATAAAGTTTCTACGATCTGATCGTGGAGGAGAATATTTGAGTTACGAGTTTGGTCTTCATTTGAAACAACGCGGAATAGTTTCGCAACTCACGCCACCTGGAACACCACAGCATAATGGTGTGTCTGAACGTCGTCATCGCACTTTACTAGATATGGTGCGATCTATGATGTCTCTTACTGATTTACCGCTATAGCTCTGAGGTTATGCTTTAGAGACAGCTGCATTCACGTTAAATTGGGCACCATCTAAATCCGTCGAGATGACACCGTATGAACTATGGTTTGGCAAGAAACCAAAGCTGTCATTTCTTAAAGTTTGGGGTTGCGATGCTTATGTGAAAAAGTTTCAAACTGATAGGCTCAAATCCAAATCGGAGTAGTGCGTCTTCATAGGATACCGACAAGAAACTGTTGGGTACACCTTTGTAACACCCACGATGCGGCTATATGTCCCACGTGTCGGAGCACGACTTAGAGGCATAACCGCATTGTAGGCAGGTCACAAGAGGGGTAATCTTTACACATCCCATGTACTGAATAAGAAAGAGGTACAGAGTTGGCTTACAATTGCCACTTCACACAATACATGAATATAACATTACAACATCCACGGAACCGAAATAAAAACAACCCCAAATGCAAAAGATCCCCGATCGCCCCGACTGGGCTCCACTGCTGATCAACTAGAAACGAAACAACACAACGAACACGATCTTCATCGAGCTCCTCCTTGAGCTCGGTTGCATCACCTGCACTGGTATCATCGGCACCTGCAACTGATTTTGGAAGTATCTGTGAGTCACGGGGACTCAGCAATCTCACACCCTCGCGATCAAGACTATTTAAGCTTATGGGTAGGGAAAAGGTATGTGAGGTGGAGTTGCAGCAAACACTAGCATATATGGTGGCTAACTTACGCAAATAAGAGCGAGAAGAGAAGCAAAGCACGGTCGTGAACTAGAAGTGATCAAGAAGTGATCCTGAAACTACTTACGTTCAAACATAACTCCAAAGCCGTGTCCACTTCCCGGACTCCACCGGAAAGAGACCATCACGGCTACACACGCGGTTGATGCATTTTAATTAAGTTAACTGTCAGGTTCTCTACAACCAGACATTAACAAATTCCCATCTGCCCATAACCGTGGGCACGGCTTTCGGAAGTTCAAAACCCTGCAGGGGTGTCCTAACTTAGCCCATCACAAGCTCTCACGGTCAACGAAGGATATTCCTTCTCCCAGGACGGCCCGATCAGACTCGAAATCCCAGTTACAAGACATCTCGACAATGGTAAAACTAAACCAGCAAAGCCACCCGGATGTGCCGACAAATCCCGATAGGAGCTACACATATCTGATACGTCTCCATGATATCTACTTTTCCAAACACTTTTGCCCTTGTTTTGGACTCTAACTTGTATGATTTGAATGGAACTAACCCGGACTGACGCTGTTTTCAGCAGAATTGCCATGCTGTTGTTTTATGTGCAGAAAACAAATATTCTCGGAATGACCTGAAACTCCATGGAACATCTTAGAAAAAATAATAAAAAATCCTCGCCAAAGATGAAGACCAGGGGGCCCACACCCTGTCCACGAGGGTGGGGGGGCGCCCCCCCTCTAGGGCGCGCCCCCTACCTTGTGGGCCCCCTGGATGCCCTCCGACGCCAACTCCAACTCTATATATTTGCTTTCGGAGAGAAAAAAATCAGAGAGAAGAAATCATCGCGTTTTATGACACGGAGCCGCCGCCAAGCCCTAAAACCTCTCGGGAGGGCTGATCTGGAGTCCGTTTGGGGCTCCGGAGAGGGGGATTCGTCGCCGTCGTCATCATCAACCATCCTCCATCACCAATTTCATGATGCTCACCGCCGTGCGTGAGTAATTCCATTGTAGGCCTGCTGGACGCTGATGGGTTGGATGAGATTTATCATGTAATCGAGTTAGTTTTGTTAGGGTTTGATCCCCAGTATCCACTATGTTCTGAGATTGATGTTGCTATGACTTTGCTATGCTTAATGCTTGTCACTAGGGCCCGAGTGCCATGATTTCAGATCTGAACCTATTATGTTTTCATGAATATATGTGAGTTCTTGATCCTATCTTGCAAGTCTATAGTCACCTACTATGTGTTATAATCCGGCAACCCCGAAGTGACAATAATCGGGACCACTCCCGGTGACAACCATAGTTTGAGGAGTTCATGTATTCACTATGTGCTAATGCTTTGTTTCGGTTCTCTATTAAAAGGAGGCCTTAATATCCCTTAGTTTCCAATAGGACCCCGCTGCCACGGGAGGGTAGGACAAAAGATGTCATGCAAGTTCTTTTCCATAAGCACGTATGACTATATACGGAATACATACCTACATTACATTGATGAATTGGAGCTAGTTCTGTGTCACCCTATGTTATGACTGTTACATGATGAACCACATCCGGCATAATTATCCATCACTGATCCGGTGCCTACGAGTTCTCCATATACTGGTTCTCGCTTATTTACTTTCCCGCTGCTACTGTTACAATCACTACAAAATACCAAAAAAACATTACTTTTGCTGTCTTTACTTTTGTTGCTGCTACCACCACTATCATATTACTTTGCTACTAAACACTTTGCTGCAGATACTAAGTTTTCAGGTGCGGTTGAATTGACAACTCAGCTGCTAATACTTGAGAATATTCTTTGGCTCCCCTTGTGTTGAATCAATAAATTTGGGTTGAATACTCTACCCTCGAAAGCTGTTGCGATCCCCTATACTTGTGGGTTATCAAGACCAATTTCTGGCGCCGTTGCCGGGGAGAATAGCTCTATTCTTTGAGTCACTTGGGATTTATATCTGCTGGACACTATGAAGAACTTGAAAGACGCTAAGACAACAATTTATCCCTCAACTACGAGGGGAGGTAAGGAACTGCCATCTAGCTCTGCACTTGATTCACCTTCTGTTATGAGTAGGATAGCGACACCTAAACCTGCTTCTGCTATTTGTTCCGATATGTCGTATGTTATTGATGATGCTACTTCTGCCATGCATGATACTTATGATGAAACTGCTTCTATGCCTGATACTACTATGCCCCATGGTGAATTTCTTGATGAACAAATTGCTAGGGCTAGAGAAAAAGAAATTATTGAATCTGAATACGATGATGATGGTGATGATGAAAATATCCCTGTTATTCCTGAGGGTTATCTTTTTGATATGGAATCTTCTGCCGCTATTTTAGCTTGCAGGGATAGATATGATCTTAAGAGGTTATTAGTTAAATGGAACAAAGAGTCACTTAGAGATAAAATGAAACCCGACCCTGCTTTTGCTACTTCACCTATATGTGTTCCTGATAAGGATTATGAATTCTCTGTTGATCCTGATATAATTACTTTGGTTGAATCTGATCCGTTTTATGGCTATGAATCTGAAACTGTTGTGGCACATCTTACTAAGTTAAATGATATAGCCGCCCTGTTTACTAATGATGAGAGATCGCGTTACTTTTATATACTCAAAATATTTCGGTTCTCACTAAAGGGTGATGCTAAGATATGGTTTAATTCTCTTGATCCTGGTTGTGTGCGTAGTCCCCAGGATATGATTTATTACTTCTCTGCTAAATATTTCCCTGCACATAAGAAACAAGCTGCTTTGAGGGAAATATACAACTTTGTGCAAATTAAAGAAGAGAGTCTCCCACAAGCTTGGGGGAGGCTTCTCAAGTTACTTAATGCTTTGCCTGATCATCCTCTTAAGAAACCTGAAATACTCGATATCTTTTATAATGGACTAACCGATGCTTCTAGAGATTACCTGGATAGTTGTGCTGGTTCTCTTTTCAGGGAAAGAACACCGGATGAAGCTGAAATTCTATTGAATAATATGTTCACAAATGAAAATAATTAGGCACCTCCTGAGCCAGCTCCTGCTCCAATTATTGAGTCTATTCCTAAACCAACTCCGAAGAAGAGAGGTGTTCTATTCCTCAGTCCCGAAGATATGCAAGAGGCAAAGAAATCTATGAAAGAAAAATGTATTAAAGCTGAAGATGTTAAGAATTTACCTCCTATTGAAGAAATACATGGTCTTAATATACCGCCTGTTGAAGAAACATATGATCTCAATTCTTTATTTACTGAAGAACCTCCTGATCCCGATATCCCGACACAGGTAGTAAAGGTAAATTCTCTCTATAGATATGATAAAGCTGAAGTTCCTCCAACTAAAATAGATAGTCAGTGCTTGGATGAGTTTGATAACTTTATGTTTAAGCAAGACGACTTCAATGCTTATTTTGGTAGACAATTAAAAGAAAATGCTTATATGATTAGACGCTTGGGTGATTATATGGCTAATATTAAAGGTGAACTTAAACTTGTTAGCAAACATGCTTCTATGGTTACCACTCAAGTAGAACAAGTACTTAAGGCTCAAAAAGAAGTGCTTGATGAAATGAATAGCAAGAAAAATGATTATGCTGTTAGAGTGGCTACTAGAACTGGTAGAATGACTCAGGAACCTTTGTATCCTAAAGGCCACCCTAACAGAATCGAGCAAGATTCTCAAAGAAATAATATTGATGTTCCTAGTTCTTCTAAAAAGAAGAAGAAGAAAAATGGTAGAACTGTGCAAACTTCTAGTGAACCTATTGCTGAACCACCTGATAATCCAAATGATATATCTATGTCTGATGCTGAAACACAATCTGGTAATGAACATGAACCTAATGAAAATATTAATGATGATGTTCATGATGATGCTCAACCTAGTAATGATAATGATGTAGAAATTGAACCTGCTGTTGATCTTGATAACCCACAATCAAAAAATCAACGTTATGATAAAAGAGACTTTGTTGCTAGGAAACATGGTAAAGAAAGGGAACCTTGGGTTCAGAAACCCATGCCTTTTCCTCCGAAACCATCCCAGAAAAAGGATGATGAAGATTTTGAGCGCTTTGCTGAAATGATTAGGCCTATATTTTTGCGTATGCGATTAACTGATGTGCTCAAAAAAAATCCTTATGCTAAATATATGAAGGATATCATTACTAATAAAAGAAAGATACCGGAAGCTGAAATTTCCACCATGCTTGCTAATTATACTTTTAAGGGTGGAATACCAAAGAAACTTGGAAATCCCGGAGTACCTACTATACCTTGATCCATTAAAAGAAATTATATTAAAACTACTTTATGTGATCTTGGAGCCGGTGTTAGTGTTATGCCTCTCTCTTTATATCGTAGACTTGACATGAATAAGTTGACACCTACTGAAATATCTTTGCAAATGGATGATAAATCAACTGCTATACCTGTCGGTATTTGTGAGGATGTGCCTGTTGTGGTTGCAAACGTTACTATTTTAACGGACTTTGTTATACTTGATATTCCCGAGGATGATAGTATGTCTATTATTCTTGGAAGACCTTTTCTTAATACTGCAGGGGCTATTATTGATTGCAACAAAGGCAATGTCACTTTTCATGTTAATGGTAATGAGCATACGGTACACTTTCCGAGGAAACAACCTCAAGTCCATAGTATCAACTCCATTGGAAAAATTCCATCGATTATAATTGAGGTTTCGAATTTCCTCTTCCTACTGTAAAAAAGAAATGTGATATACTTATTATAGGGGATGTGCATATCCCCGTTGAGGTAACTTGTGTTATTCGAAATTTCTCCGGTTTCATGATTATCGGAATGAGTTTGTTAACAAGAATTGATCAACCTTGTTAGTGGATTCTTTTTGATGAGCATGAGATGGATGAAACTAGAAGCACCACCTTCTGTACCTTCTCTTTATTTTCTGTTAATTAGTAGAAATAAATTAAAAATAGTATTTTTCTGTCTGTTTCCTGACTTATCCATGCAATATAAAAATATCCTGACAATAAAAGTCCTCAGAATGCCATGCCAATTTAATATGATTTTTCGGGAATATTTGAGGATTTACTGTGCAAAAATTACCGCGGGAGGAGCTGCCACCTGGCCACGAGGGTGGTGGGCGCGCCCCCTGCCTCGTGGGCCCACGGTGGCCCTCCTCCACTTATCCCAACACCCATCTTCTTCCTCTGTCTCACACAAACCCGAAAAACCAACTCAAGCACGAGTTCCAGCCACTTTTGCTGTGATTTTCGATCTCCTTGCTGAAAGCACCTCTCGCAAAACTGCTTGGGGAGATTGTTCCTTGGTATGTGACTCCTCCATTGGTCCAATTAGTTTTTGTTCTAGTGTTTTATTCTTTGCAAATTTGTGCTGCATAGGTGACCATGTTCTTGAGCTTGCATGTCAAATTTATATGGTTCCAAGTAGTTCTAATGCTTGATATAGGCTCTAGGCACTTGTAGGAGTAGTTGCTATCAGTTTTATTGAAGTTGGTTCACTTTTGTTTGAAGTTACTAAAAATTTCATATTATTTCATAAAAATAATGAGCAAACTTTTGAGGGGTTCATCGAGCCAAAGCTCAAAGGATAAACAAAATGAAGAAGCTCAGAGGCCCAAATATAATTTGCCTCGTACCACGGAGATCCGGCCATGTGAATGGCCTTCTGATAATTTCTTGAGAGAGGCCGGGATTTATGAGGATTTCTATTCATTGATTAAGAATGCTGGCCTCACCAACTTCGTCCGTGACCAACGTCCACAGTATCTCTTACTCACAAATACTTTTGTGCAAAACTTCTACTTTTTCCCTAAGGAGTCACCTCCTTCAGTAGAGTTTCATTTATATGACGTTGTGAAGAAAATGCCATTGTCTGAATTTTGCGCAGTCTACAACATACCTCCTGATGGTATCTTAGAGGAACCACCTCGTAAAGAGTTGGAACTATTTATTAACCTTATCTCTGTGGGAGAAAACAGGAAGGTTTCTGATGCAAGAATCACTAGCATACATTTTCCTGTGTTACGCTATTTTGCTTTATTTGCTAGTCGATGCTTGATTGGTCATGGGAACTGTGGGAACCTTAGCGTTCCTGATATTATTATTCTGTTCCATGGTTTATACCGCGACAACACTGTCATTATGGGCGGAATATTGCTAGGCGGTTGAGTCTGAACCGTACTAAAGGCCCCATCTTTGGAGGCATTTATGCTTCTCGCCTTGCTGCACACTTTAACATAGCTATTAGGCATTATGAGAAAGAAGAAAAATTGCTGCCTAATGCTTATCTAGACTATAAGAGCATGATAGCCCATGATTTTCTTGTTAAGGACAGGAATGGAGAGCTCAAATATAAGTTATACTTTGATAAACATTATCCTGAAACTATTACGTTGCATGCTCCTTCTTTGTTTAATTTTGTAGGACCCTACCTCGTTACGTGGGCTGTCGTCCACGCTTACAAGAATCCCGCACCAGCCCCGGAACAGGAACCACAAGATGAGCCTCCACGACAATCTGTTTATTCTTGGGATCCAGAGATGACTGTCAGCCAGTGGCAGTCAGAGTCTTCTTCTTCATCACAGTATGATCCCAACTATTCTTCGTCGCAGTACGACCCCAGCTACACTTATGGGTATCCGCCAAGCTATCCCTGGCAATAGACCAACTTAGGCCAAAATCCTAAGCTTGGGGGAGTACGTATTTCTCACTGATATTACATTTATGTTCACACACACTCATTGCTAGATGTCGGTGCTCATACTCTTTCACTGTAATATCCATGCTAGTTTATTTTCTTTTTCCTGCTTTCTTCTTGTGTGTTTGTTAAACCTTAAGAAAAACCAAAAAAATAGTAGTAGTTTATTTTTCTGCTGTAGTAGTAATAATTAAAAAGAGAACCCAAAAATATTTCCCGTTCTTCTTTTGCTTGTTGGGAGCTTTCCCGTGTAAATAGTTTTATTTCTTTTCTTTTCTTTGGGGATCAGTAGGAGAAGACCATAATTAAATTGTTGAAGTGGCTCTTATATGCATTATTGTTGATTTAACCCAGAGCCCATATTGCCTTGTCTTCTCTTGTTTATTGAATGCTCGCAGATTCCAGCTTAGTCCAATGCACGTGCACTCTTATTATTATTCACATCGTTCGGTCGTGCAAGTGAAAGGCAATTATGATGATATATGATGGACTGACTGAGATGAGAAAAGCTGGTATGAACTCGACCTCTTTTGTTGTAAATATGATGAGTCCCTCGTTCTTGATTCAGCTTATTATGAATAAACATGTTTGCAATGACAATTAGAGATCATAGTTGCTTGTGCCATGCTTGATTAGCTATGAGTTATAATGGTTTACCTTGTGTGCCAACATGCTATTGAGATGATTATGATGTGGTATGATGGGGTGGTATCCTCCTTTGAATGATTTAAGTGACTTGACTTGGCACATGTTCACGCATGTAGTTGAAACAAATCAACATAGCCTTCACAATATTTATGTTCATGGTGGATTATATCCTACTCATGCTTGCATCCAATGTTTATTAATTTTAATGCATGTACATGGCTATTGTCGCTCTCTAGTTGGTCGCTTCCCAGTCTTTTGCTAGCCTTCACTTGTACTAAGCGGGAATACTGCTTGTGCATCCAATCCCTTAAACTCCAAAGTTATTCCAGATGAGTCCACCATACCTTCCTATATGCGGTATCTACCTGCCGTTCCAAGTAAATTTGTATGTGCCAAACTCTAAACCTTCAAATAAACATTCTGTTTTGTATGCTCGAATAGCTCATGTATCAACCGAGGCTGTCCTTATCTTCCGTGTTTGGTGGGTTATTCTCAAGAGGAGTGGACTCCGCTCCTCACTCACGAGAAAATGGCTGGTCATCGGGATGCCCAGTCCCATGCTTTAGGCAAACTAAATCAAAATTAATTGCAAACAAAACTCCCCCTGGGACCTGATGTATGTTGGAGGCCCTCGTTGTTTCGAGCAAGCTATGGATTGATGCTTGTTGGTGGAGGGGGAGTATAAACTTTACCATTCTGTTTGGGAACCGCCTATAATGTGCTTAGCATGGAAGATATCGCCATCTCTTAGTTGTTACGTTGACAATGAAAGTATATCGCTCAAAATACTATTTATCTCTATTTCAAAACCGAGCTCTGGCACCTCTACAAATCCCTGCTTCCCTCTGCAAAGGGCCTATCCATCTACTTTTATGTTGAGTCGTACCCTCTTATTAAAAAGCACTAGCTGGAGAGCACATCTGTCATTTTCATTCATCACTATTAATCTATGTTGGGTGTGACTATGATTGGATCTCTTTTACCATGAATTACAATGTCTAGTCAGTCCTTGATCTTTAAAGGTGCTCCGCATTTATGTTTTGCGGTCTCAGAAAGGGCTAGCGAGATACCATCTTGTTATATCATATTATGATTGTTTTGAGAAAGTGTTGTCATCCGAGATTTATTATTATGACTTGCTAGTTGATTATGCTATTGATATGAGTAATTATGAGACCTGAGAATTATTGCAAATGTGGTTAGTTATGATCTATGCTGAAAACTTGAATGCTGGTTTGACATAGTCACAACAACAAGAGCAAACAGAGTTTGTAAAAGTTTTTCTTTCTTTCTTTCAGTTTGTCAACTGAGTTGCTTGAGGACAAGCAAGGGTTTAAGCTTGGTGATTTGATACATCTCCATCGTATCTACTTTTCCAAACACTTTTGCCCTTGTTTTGGATTCTAACTTGTATGATTTGAATGGAACTAACCCGGACTGACGCTATTTTCAGCAGAATTGCCATGGTGTTGTTTTATGTGCAGAAAACAAATATTCTCGGAATGACCTGGAACTCCACGGAACATCTTAGAAAAAATAATAAAAAATCCTCGCCAAAGATGAAGACGAGGGGGCCCACACCCTATCCACGAGGGTGGGGGGCGCGCCCCCTACCTCGTGGGCCCCCTGGATGCCCTCCGACGCCAACTCCAACTCTATATATTTGCTTTCAGAGAGAAAAAAATCAGAGAGAAGAAATCATCGCGTTTTACGATACGGAGCCGCCGCCAAGCCCTAAAACCTCTCGGGAGGGCTGATCTGGAGTCCGTTCGGGGCTCCGGAGAGGGGGACTCATCGCCATCGTCATCATCAACCATCCTCCATCACCAATTTCATGATGCTCACCGCCGTGCGTGAGTAATTCCATCGTAGGCCTGCTGGACGGTGATGGGTTGGACGAGATTTATCATGTAATCGAGTTAGTTTTGTTAGGGTTTGATCCCTAGTATCCACTATGTTCTGAGATTGATGTTGCTATGACTTTGCTATGCTTAATGCTTGTCACTAGGGCCCGAGTGCCATGATTTCAGATCTGAACCTATTATGTTTTCATGAATATATGTGAGTTCCCGATCCTATCTTGCAAGTCTATAGTCACCTACTATGTGTTATGATCCGGCAACCCCGAAGTGACAATAATCGGGACCACTCCCGGTGATGACCATAGTTTGAGGAGTTCATGTATTCACTATGTGCTAATGCTTTGTTTAGGTTCTCTATTAAAAGGAGGCCTTAATATCCCTTAGTTTCCAATAGGACCCCGCTGCCACGAGAGGGTAGGACAAAAGATGTCATGCAAGTTCTTTTCCATAAGCACGTATGACTATATACGGAATACATGCCTATATTACATTGATGAATTGGAGCTAGTTCTGTGTCACCCTATGTTATGACTGTTACATGATGAACCGCATCCTGCATAATTATCCATCACTGATCCGGTGCCTACGAGTTCTCCATATACTGGTTCTCGCTTATTTACTTTCCCGCTGCTACAATTACAATCACTACAAAATACCAAAAAACATTACTTTTGTTGTCTTTACTTTTGTTGCCGCTACCACCACTATCATATTACTTTGCTACTAAACACTTTGCTGCAGATACTAAGTTTCCAGGTGCGGTTGAATTGACAACTCAGCTGCTAATACTTGAGAATATTCTTTGGCTCCCCTTGTGTCGAATCAATAAATTTGGGTTGAATACTCTACCCTCGAAAGCTGTTGAGATCCACTATACTTGTGGGTTATCAATATCTCATTCTCAGGGCACACCGGATTGTCCAAACTTCCGATAGGCCAGCCCAGAGTTGCCCCTGGTAGCCACCGGCGGCTGACAGGTTGGACCAACAGGGGGGGTTAAAATAATGATGACCCTTGGGTTGGCCGACCCAGGGGAAAAAAGGCTAGGTAGCAAATGGTAAAACCAAGTTTGGGCCTTGCTGGAGGAATTTTATTCAAGGCGAATTGTCAAGGGGTTCCCATTATAAGCCAACCGTGTAAGGAACGCAAAATCAAGGAACATAACACCGGTATGACGGAAACTAGGGCGGCAAGAGAGGAACAAAACACCAGGCATAAGGTCGAGCCTTCCACCCTTTACCCAAGTGTATAGATGCATCAATTAAATAAGAATATTGTGATATCCCAACAAATATCCATGTTCCAACATGGAACAAACTCCATCTTCACCTGCAACTAGCAACGCTATAAGAGGGGCTGAGCAAAGCGGTAACATAGCCAAACAACGGTTTGCAAGGACAAGGTGGGTTAGAGGCTTGACATGGCAATATGGGAGGCATGATATAGCAAGTGGTAGGTATCGCAGCATAGGCATAGCAATAGAGCGAGCAATAGCAAGCAAAGATAGAAGTGATTTCGAGGGTATGGTCGTTGTCGGTGTCAAAACCGACGGATCTCGGGTAGGGGGTCCCGAACTGTGCATCTAAGGCGGATGGTAACAGGAGACAGGGAACACAATGTTTTACCCAGGTTCGGGCCCTCTTGATGGAGTTAAAACCCTACGTCCTGCTCGATTAATATTGATGATATGGGTAGTACAAGAGTAGATCTACCATGAGATCAGAGAGGCTAAACCCTAGAAGCTAGCCTATGGTATGATTGTATGTTATTGTGTCCTACGGACTAAAACCCTCCGGTTTATATAGACACCGGAGGGGGCTAGGGTTACACAAGGTCGGTTACAAAGGGGGAGATATCCATATCCGTACTACCTAGCTTGCCTTCCACGCCAAGTAGAGTCCCATCCGGACACGAGACGAAGTCTTCAATCTTGTATCTTCATAGTCCAACAGTCCGGCCAAAGGTTATAGTCCGGTTGTCCGGAGACCCCCCTAATCCAGGACTCCCTCAGTAGCCCCTGAACCAGGCTTCAATGACGATGAGTCCGGCGCGTAGTGTTGTCTTCGGCATTGCAAGGCGGGTTCCTCCTCCGAACACATCACGGAAGAATTTGAATACAAGGATAGTGTCCGACCCTGCAAAATAAGTTCCACATACCACCGTAGAGAGAATAATATTTCCACAAATCTAATTTGCAGACTTGTTTTGGCAACACGACATTATGTCATGGCCCGGTGATTATTCGAACCATTTCTTTTAACTAGCCCCGCACATAACGCGAGGCAGTTTTTTGACACGTATTGTCAAAGCAGAAATCGTGTCCCCTTATCACGAGATTCTCATCAGTACGGGCGTGGGTAACCCAACCGCGCCATTGATTACGGCGCTTGGGGGATAAGCGAGTTTTACCAGGCTAGTGGGGACGCATAGTTTTGTCCGCCCATATAAAGGGATAAGGATTCACCTTTTCATCCACGCCTTCTTCCTCCTTTGCTCATCCATTTTCGCACACTCGAGCTCCAGCGCCCAAGTCCGCATTTCCCACCTCGACCTTCTCCAACCATGTCCAAAGCGGGAGGCAGGTGGATGGTCTCCTCCATCACAGAGGGACACATCAAGAAGCTGAGGAGAGCCGGATACCTGCACGACGACATCGCGCACCGGCTCCCAGATGAGGGGCAGCTCATCCCCACCCCCAGGCCCCATGAGAGGGTAGTGTTCCTTACCCATTTCCTCTGCAGACTGGGATTCCCTCTCCACCCATTCGTCCGGGGGCTCATGTTCTACTATGGCCTGGATTTCCATGATCTAGCCCCGAACTTCATCCTCAACATCTCGGCGTTTATTGTCATGTGCGAGGCGTTCCTCCGCATCAAGCCCCACTTCGGCTTATGGCTGAAGACCTTCAATGTCAAGCCGAAGGTAGTGAGCAGCCGCCAGGCGGAGTGCGGAGGCGCCATGGTGGGCAAGATGCCCAACGTCACATGGCTCGAGGGATCCTTCGTGGAGACCGTAAAGGGGTGGCAATCGGATTGGTTCTACATCACCGAGCCGCTTGACCCTAAATGGGCAGCGGCCCCCGAGGTCCGATCTGGCATCCCCACTCGGCTCACCTCCTGGCAAGAGAAGGGCCTGTCCTGGGGTAGATCGGGAGAGCTGACCGGACTCCAAACATGTATTCAAAACATGGTGAACAAGAAGCTCAAACTCGTCAACGTAGTCCAGGTCATGCTCATCCGCCGGATCCTCCCGTGCCAACAACGGGCTTTCAACTTGTGGGAGTTCGACCCAGCCCAGCACCGAACTCTGAACAGGCTCTTCGACACAACTCACGAGGATGCCTGGAAGGTGCTATTCAAGGGTGCCGAGGTTCCCCCTCCCACTACCGAGGATCGCGGATTCTGCGCAAAGCGCCAAGCCAGCGCGGTAAGCTGTTTTACCTCTCACAGGATACTTGTTTTTCATAGTTTGACTCTATGCAGGATCTAAGCTCCCATACCTTTGACAGGACTGGCAGGAGATGGTCGGACAGATCGACTGTCCGGCTCCTTTGCCCGAAGGCCCAGCAGATGCTCTCCTGACGAAGATGTTGACTCCGGCTCCTTACAAGGTGCCGGAGAAGACCAAGAAGGCCAAGGGAACCCGAAAGAGTTCCCGACGCCAGGCTTCATAGGACTCATTGTCCGATAACTCTGCGACACACTCCTCCCCCGAAGACGACGAGGAAGAAGAAGATGCTCCCCCTTTAGATGGGGGAGACAAGAAAAGGAAGGCCGCCCCAACTAGGGAGGCCGAGGGGTCCAAGAAGGGAAGGACTCTCCTTCCGGACAGTTCCACCACCGCCGCTGAAGGCGAAGACGACTGGCTGCTCAGGGACAAGCCCCTAGCGAAGTCGTAAGTATTCGGATACCAGAGTAACTCATAGCATTCCTTTGTCTCACTGCTTCCCCTAACGCCGAATATGATTATGCATGCCGCCACGAGCCCGTATCGATGTATCGTCGGACGGCTCCCTGGGCTCGTCGGATATGGATAGCGATCCACTTCCGACCGCCACCTCCCCTTGCCCTGCGGACGACGCCAAGGTATTCTCCCAAGAGGCACTGGCACTACTAGAAAAAGGGCTATAGATGGGATTGACACTAATGGCGCACCAGACAAACGGTGTGCCATTAGTATATACTAATGGCGCACCACCTTCTGATACGCCATTAGAGCTGAAACTACTAATGGCGCACCTGGCCCAGGGTGCGCCATTAGTATCAATTTTTTTGAACTAGTGCGCCTGTCCAAACATACTAATGGCGCATCCAGACACAGTGCGCCATTACTAGTTGTAACTAGTAATGGCGCACCTGTCGGAAAGTGCGCCACTAATGTTGTTTTTTTAATTATATTTTTTATTCCTTTTTTTGCAAAACTACTAATGGCGCACTATTCGACCGTGCGCCATTACTAGTTTAAACTAGTAATGGCGCACAGTATGTTTTTTTTGCAAAACTACTAATGGCGCACCACCAGAAGGTGCGCCATTAGTAACCTGGATTATTAATGGCGCATTTAGAGTTGGTGTGCCATTAGTAAGTGGGCAGCAGCAAGATATTTTGGACATCCATCCATCCATCTGACCCAACGCACCAACACACACACACACACACACACACACTCTCTCTCTCTCTCTCGCTCGAACCCACCCAAACCCTCGTCGCCTCCTCTCTTCCCCCCGAACCCCTCTCTCCCTCGCCGCCGTCGCCACCCATGCCGCCCGGTTCCGGCGAGCTCCGGCCGCGCGCAGCATGCCGGTGAGATCCCCTTGGTCCGCATCTGGCTTACCTCCATGCAGATCCGCGGCTCCCCCACTGGCTAGGGTTTTGCATCCCCTTTTGTTCGCCGGGATCCGCCATGGCAGGCCACGGCGAGGCCATAGGTGACCGGATCCAGCACTGGTAAGCCCCTCCCCCTCCTTCTTCACCCACCATCTCCTCCTCACCTCACCTCATCTTCTCTTCCTTCTCTGCAGGTTGCCATGGGCGTGCCGACGACGACGGCAGGAGGGGCGCACCTCCGTGGGGCGGGACGCCGCCATGGAGATGGATTCCCTTGTCCGCCACCACGCAGCGGCACCATGGAGCCTCCCAGCGCCCCAAACCCTAGCGGAGAGAGAGGAGCTGCTCCTAGTATAGCACGCCATGGAAGGGATTTTTTTGGTATTTTTGTTGTTGTTTCTCTTCCCAATCTAATCATGTGGAAGGCCCTTTTCCTCACCATGATTTATTCATCTCCCCTTCCTCTGTTTTGTGCAGGTTGCTCTAATGGCGAAGCTTCTTCTGCAGGACACCCTCCACCCCTCCCCTGCATCCACCTCCTACCCCCATACATGGTGAGCTACAACCTCTCTTTCTAGCCCTTGCAAATCTGATCTGGAGTGGACATGAATTGCAATTGTCATGGACACTACATAACATCAAGTATTGGTTCAGTTTTTGTGTGAAATTCGATTGTCATTGTGCTTTTTGATGCTTGCTTCAGAAAAATAAAATCATGGATAGATAGAAGATGGAAACAGTGAGCTTGCTTTCAAGTTAGTAATACTAAAAATCATTTGGCTCATCAATTTTTCATGTCTTGTGTTAAATCCACTCCATTGCAATCTTGCTATGTATGGATGGTTTGGTACAATTTGCCATGGATGAGTATAGTAGTTACGTACACATGTGCTCTGTAGTTTTAGTCCTTCTTGTGTTGCTGCACTTAGTCTAGAGATACAACAACATTAGTTAGGTCATGGATGGATGGATCAATACATACAGCTAGCACTGCTAGCAACAACAACAAAATAACCTTGTGATTGACTCTGTTGACGCTAGCATTTGGAGCCCAACCATGGACTGTACGTACTAAGCTAGCTCAAGCACACACACATGCATCTTGATTTATTTCTGTAGATACTAGCAGCAGCACGCGTGTCTCCTATACTAGCTTGCTTAATTTCTGTACTAGATCAACGACACTAGCACTTACTTGTTTGTTAGATTCGGAGCAGCAGGCATCCTCCGTGGATGATGACGACAACCAGGTCATCCACCGCCACGACGACACCCCGCACATGGTCCAACTCGACTACAACATCCACCGCGTGACGGCGACGTGGTCGTGTGCGGCATCGACCAACCTCCTCTCCTGTGAATCCGTCTCCTACCTGTAGCTCCCGCTCTTGTGCTGCTATATTAGTACCTTGCTCTGTTTCATGCGTATGGGTGATTTTGTTTGTGCTTGTGTCATGGAAAAGATCATTCCTATTTATTTGTGCTCTGTTTTCTTTATTATCACGAGTTGCAAAATTACTAGTGGGAAGTAAGCTTTTGTTAACTTGTTGGTTGAACCAATGGAACTACTGTTATATTTGATTTGTTGCTCAACTAGTGCTGCAATGATGGGATCGAATGATTGCATGACCCTAATGTTGGCCTATCATTTCAATTATCTTGGTCTTATAGATGTTATTGTTCCTGTCATATAGCACATGCTAGTTTCTTTATTGGTTGGCTGCTGGTTCTGTTTGTTCATATGCATAAGTGCTACTGTTTCTTTGTTATCTTATAAAGGATATAGTCCTTCATTTTTATATAGCCGTAACTCTCTTATTGATCAACATATACTGATTCATCTCTTTACTGCAATTACTCTGTGTACTTCATGATTTGCTCCTGTAGTGGTATAAAATTATAGTTTCTCTTTCAAGCTGGTATCTGTGTTTGATATATACTAGTCTTTATCTAAATACCATGTATTAGTATTTCTTGTATGGTTTAGTACATCATCTACTGGTGGTTTAGTTGTATATTGTACAGGACATAGTCCTGACGGTTGCATGTAGTGATAATTCTTTCTTTGCATTAGCTATTTCATATGTTTCAGATAATTTAGATGCATGCTTATACTCCTATCTATACCAGGTGCATGTGTTGTGCTTGTGTACCTATATACAGAATAGTACCCATGTGTAAGTGGGTGTATGTGTTCTGCTTATAGCAGATGTTTAGTAAATGTGCTATCAATGGCCTATTTCTTCTTGCAGGTTATGGACTATATCTTTCCTTGCCAATTCCCTCTCTATTAAATCTGATTTGAACAGATGCTGCACTGGTCTCTTCACTTTCTTTCTTTCTCTCCTACTCTCACTGATAAGAACGGGTGCTCCTTAATCTTGCCATGCCAATGATGGTGTCCTGAGGCTCTCATTGTTACTTAAAGATGTTGCACTACTTGATCCAATGATGCAATAGTCCTAGCACTACTAGGCTGCCTGAGGACAATCCCTACTTCAAACCCTACCTCTGGGCTAGTTGATTAGTAGTGGGTTTGTTGGATTTCATCTGAAAACTAACCCAAGCTTAATTGAGGGATCCCCTAATCATGGAGTTAGTTCTAGTTTGAGTTGATCTTTGGGTTTGGCTTTGATCTACACTTTGCTGGCTCTACTTCTGTCTTTTGGGTTATTGGCTCCATTTATGCAGTGTTGGCTCTCTTCTACTGTTTCTTTGATCAACTTAATCTGATTGGGGTTTGACTAATATTTCCAAACTCATAAGTGCTAGCTCCTACAGCAAAGGCATTTTGCTAAGGGGAATGCTACCTTGATCAAGTTTTTCATGTTTGTTGTTTCTTGTTTTGCAGGTTGATGAACTGGAAGAAAGAAGCAGAAGATGAAGAACTAGATAGTTTAGTATAGGTTTAGTTTAGGACTTTTTCTAGATACGCCCGCTATCTAGCGGGAGAGGGGAGGGAGCGTTGGAGGAACCGGATGATGACGAGTTTCATCGTGATGATGCTCATCGTGATGACCGCAGCTCTCTTCTATGTGATGGTTGTTTAGATGGTCGATATCGACTTGTAATGTGAAGACAAACTTGCTACTCGCGGTCTCGAGACTTGTAATATAATGTTCTATCTTTGTTCGGTCTTTTCAATTCGGAGACTAATATGATGAATTGTATTCGGAGACTAATATGATGAATTGTATTCAGAGACTAATCTTCTATTGTATTCGATGAATCTGTTGTTGATGTGTGTTGTCTATATTTTGTCCAATTATACATTTTGTAACCTGTGCAAAAAACAGAAAATTAAAAAATTAAAAAACCTAATATTCATACTAATGGCGCATCACATCACAGTGCGCCATTAGTATGCCAAAGGATACTAATCGCGCATCATTAAACAGTGCGCCATTAGTATGCTGAAGTTACTAATGGCGCATCTTGTTGTTGTGCGCCATTAGTATGCCAAAGCACCTGGGTATACATGGCCCCTGGGAGGCATACTAATGGCGCACTGTTGTATATACTAATGGCGCATTTGAGGTGCGCCATTAGTAAAATATACTAATGGCGTGGCACTAATGGCGCACCACTAATGCGCCATTAACGGCCAAATTAGGTGCGCCATTAGTAGGCCTTTTCCTAGTAGTGCGGGTCGAGGGGAGACAGTCCCGGAGGTGCCTCAAGGTGACCTTCCGGACTCCGGGAGCAGAGGGAACAAGGCCCCTAAGGGCTCCGAGTTCGGCCCTCAGCCGAGCACCGCACCGGAACCTCCAGTGGTTCTGGACTCGGGCAGGCGGCCTCCTTCCAAGAGGGGCAAGACGCCTGTGCCGGTCACCTCTGTCCATCCAGAGGCGCCAGACAATCTGCTAGGAGCGCTTCGCAGCGCTTCCATCGACGAGGAGCACCGTACTATTATGAGTGCGGTGATCCAGAAGGTTCAGTCCGCCAAGAGCGGATTGATTGAAGCCCGTGCCAGCCTTCTAACAGCCTTTGAGGTAAGTGTTCAAAATATAGGAAAAATATTACCGCATAGACAGTAGCCCCTGATGCTCTGTTCGGTGTTCAAAAAGAAAAGTCGAATAGAGGATCAAATAATACCGCAGGAGTCTAACATAACTATGTCTATATGCGTATGCAGGCTTCGCTGCTGGCTTCAGCCGGACTGACTGCGGAGGTCGCCACACTGAAGCAGGACCTCGAGGGGTCCAAGAAAGAGCTGGGCCTTGCCAAGAGGCAGCTCGAAGAGAACAAGGGTAAGTAATACCCTATCTACAGATATGTATATATATAAAAGAAGACACGATTGCAAAATAACAGGATCATCGTATATTTGCCAGGGGCCATGACCGAGGTGGCGACCCTGAAGCAAGCGCTATCTAAGGCCAAAGACAAAGCGGCCAAGGACCGCACCGAGCGGGAAAGGTAAGAGGCTCGGGTGGGCGAGGTGCAGCAAGAGCTCCAGGCTCTCGTGACGAAGCACGAGGTGTTGGAGCTTGACTTGAAGACGCGAGAGTCTGAGCTTGCTGCGGCCCTCGAGAGCACAAAGAGTGCCAAGGCAGAAGCCCAAAAGGCCCTCCAGGAGATTAACGCGATGAAGAAAATAGCGGCGGGTAAGGCATTCTTTATGCAAAGCAAGCATGTGAAAGTAAATTACCTATTACTTACCCGAATCCGGAGCTCTCCAGGAGCATTTGTAAATTGGCCCCGCAGCGTGTCGGATGCCGCACAGTTTTACCAAACTGAGGAGGGAAGCTCAACCGAGAAGTTGTTCTCGTCTCAGTATACTGGGACCGAACACCCGGTGCCTATGAGCGACCAGCTGAAGCAGCTGGTCGAGCTACACAAGGTGGCCGAACAGGCCATGAAGGGCTTTATAGTCCGGTTGTGGCCTAGCGACGCCCTTCCGAACAGCTACTTTGGCCTGGTGAGGCGGCTCGTGGATGCCTGCCCACGGCTGGAAGTCGTCAAGCGGTCCGTCTGCATCGAAGGTGCGCGCCGGGCTTTCGCCCGTGTGAAGGTTCAATGGGCCAAGCTAGACGCCGTGAAGCTGATCAAGGAAGGACCGCCGCAGGGCAAGGAGCATCGCACCCCCAAAATTTATTATGAAGGGTGCCCGTCTTGTAGTGGACGAATGTACAAAGGATGTAATATTTGAGTAAACTTGCTCGTGTGATCTTGTATGATGAAAACTTGTTTCATATGCGCTATGCAATGCTTGTTTGAATTTAAAATATTACCTTCTGTTTGGATGTTTATCCAATCTGAGAGATGGCTAGTCCTCGGCTTCTGCCCCCATGCCGGGAGTGCTGGGGTGTTCGGGATAAACCTGAGCACTCTTGTTCCCATTTTTGGGTCCTTCGAGGGAGGTGCTCAGCACAGCGAACAAGGCAACCGGACTAATAATGCTTTATCACTCTCACTTAGCCATAGAATTCTATAATTTTAAATTTCGGCGAAGCCCCTGGTATTCGGAAGGCCGAATTCGGGGCGTGATACACGCCTTTAAGCCGGACAGGGCCGGCTCCTCGCTCTAAGCGGCATAAGTCTTTAGGGACTCGAAACCTCGCCGAACAGCGACCAGTCTCTCGCCTTATCATGACAGTCAGTTTTAGCTTTCTCTACTGCGGTGCTTAGCCCAGCAGAACCGGGGCAAAATCACAGTAGTTCTCCTAGTGCTACCTTAGCTGATAGAGCGGAACGTAAGGTACCAAAACATAGGAGCCAGGCAAACCCAACATTTGACCAAAGACATGATTCGGAGCTGATGCATATAATGCTATAAGTTCAGGGAACCGCACTTGTGAAAGTGTTCGGACTTCTAACACCATATTGTGGGGTACTTAAGCCCCTGGTGTATTGGCTGTACCAAAGTGTACGGTTGTAAGGCATCATTAATGAACACACATATATATATAAAAGAATGCAATAATAGTCTTAATGCTATGCATTATTTATTCAGAAAGGTGCGTTAAAGCAGAATGATACAGATAGTGCGATAAGAAAAACGTAGGACTATGTCCCTTCCAAGGGCAAGCCGAGGAATAGTATTAAAGCAGATATTTCACTCATTATCGTAATCCACCTGGGAGTTCCGTGGTGTGACGTAGCTTTCTACCTCCTTGGTT
Source organism: Triticum dicoccoides (assembly GCF_002162155.2). Taxonomy (NCBI): domain Eukaryota; kingdom Viridiplantae; phylum Streptophyta; class Magnoliopsida; order Poales; family Poaceae; genus Triticum; species Triticum dicoccoides. Next base: position 751,676,907 of record NC_041382.1, read on the forward strand.
GCTGCATCATGTGTTCGGCAATCATGCTGCCGGACAAGGTTTCCAGAGATTAAAGTCCTGAAAGAGAAAAAATAACAAAGCAGGAAGCCCCTAGTGCGGTTTAAGCCACATATTGGGGCGTGCCGTAGTTGTGCCCCCCGCCCCGCCTGTGCCCATGGTATTTTTAATGCGTAATTATGTACGCGTGGCATGAATTTTGCCGTTTGGCTGGGACTAGGGTGGGGGCCACATTGCTACACGAGCTCAGGTCGTGCCAGGCGGTCTAGTTGCCGATTACTCCGAGCGCGCTTGAAGGTGTCCGGGTCTTGAAACACCGAACTGGTGGATTGCCTAGAAAGGCTTCTTTGCGCTTCTGCTACGAGGGCCGCAGTATGCTCCTCCGTGCGGAGAGAGCGCTCTGTGTTTCCATTAACTGTGATGACCCCCCGAGGTCCTGGCATCTTGAGCTTGAGGTATGCATAATGCGGTACCACATTGAATCTCGCAAATGCGGTTCGCCCAAGCAGTGCATGATAGCCACTGCAGAACGGGACTATGTCGAAGATTAATTCTTCGCTTCGGAGTTATCCGGGGATCCGAAGACCACTTCTAGTGTAATTGAGCCTGTGCAATGGGCCTCTACACCTGGAATGGCGCCTTTAAAGGTCGTTTTTGTGGGTTTGATCCTTGCAGGGTCTATACCCATTTTGCATACTATTTCCTGATAAAGCAGGTTCAGGCTGCTGCCTCCATCCATAAGGACTCGAGTGAGGTGAAATCCGTCAATGATTGGGTCTAGGACTAGTGCGGCAAATCCGCCATGACGGATACTAGTGGGGTGGTCCCTGCGATCGAAGGTGATTGGATAGGAGGACCATGGGTTGAACTTTGGGGCGACTGGCTCCAACGCATATACGTCCCTGAGCGCACGCTTCCGCTCCCTCTTGGGGATGTGGGTTGCGTATATCATGTTCACCGTCCGCACTTGTGGGGGGAACCTCTTCTGTCCTCCGGTGTTCGGCTGCCGGGGCTCTTCCTCCTCATCGCCATGTGGCCCCTTATCTTTGTTTTCGGCAATTAACTTGTCGGCCTGCTTGAATACCCAACAATCCCTATTGGTGTGGTTGGCTGGCTTGTCAGGGGTGCCGTGTATTTGACACGAGCGATCGAGTATGCGGTCCAAACTGGACGGGCCCGGAGTGCTTCTTTTAAATGGCTTTTTCCGCTAACCGGGTTTAGAGTCTTTGAATCTGGCATTGACTGACGTATCCTCGGTATTGTCGTTGTTAATGCGTCGCTTATGTTTATTTCGACGTGACCTGCCATTGCCGTCCTTGGTATCCGAAGTACCACGGTTCTTTGATATGTTATTACTGCGAGCCAGCCAGCTGTCTTCTCCCGCACAAAAGCGGGTCATGAGTGTCGTGAGGGCTTCCATAGATTTCGGCTTTTCCTGACCAAGGTGCCGGGCTAGCCACTCGTCGTGGATGTTGTGTTTAAAAGCTGCTAGGGCCTCTACATTCGGACAGTCGACGATTTGATTTTTCTTTGTTAGGAACCGAGTCCAAAATTGCCTGGCCGATTCTTCTGGCTGCTGAATTATGTGGCTTAAGTCATCGGCATCTGGTGGTCGTACATAAGTGCCCTGAAAGTTATCAAGCAATGCGGCCTCCAGATCTTCCCAACAGCTAATGGACTCTGCTGGCAAGCTGTTAAGCCAATGCCGCGCTGGTCCTTTGACCTTTAGTGGGAGGTATTTGATGGCGTGTAAGTCATCACCGCGGCCCATGTGGATGTGGAGGAGGAAATCCTCGATCCATACCGCATGATCTGTTGTGCCATTGTATGATTCTATATTCACGGTTTGAAACCCTCTGGGATTTGATGATCCATGACTTCTTCTGTGAAGCATAAGGGGTGTGCAGCGCCTCTGTATTGGGCTATATCGTGACGCAACTCGAATGGGTCTTGCCCATTGTGTTCGGCCCAGCCGGATTTACTTTTACTGTATCCGGCGTGACGTTTATCGTCTCGCATAGTGGCGTGCCCACGTGATCCGTAGATCGATCTTGCATGCTTTGCTTTGTCCTCCAATACATCTCGCAGGTCTGATGTATTTCCCCATGCCTTTTTACTTGAATGATGTCGGGGTGCGGGCTGAGTTTTTGGCTGGAATGCCTCTCTATTGCAGCCACGAGGTGGCCGATCAGCCGTGTCATACGCTTCTTCCTCCAGTCGGGGTAGCAACCTGTATTTTGGGTAACTCTTGGAGGGGCATTCGCGTTTATATTCCTCGGCCGCGAGGACTTCAGTCCATCTGTCAGCTAGTAGATCTTGATCAGCTTGAAGCTGCTGCTTTCTCTTAAGGCTATTTGCCGTGGCCATAAGCCGACGCTTGAAGCGCTCTTGTTTGACGGGATCCTCTGGCACGGCGAATTTGTCATCGCCGAGGCTTGCCTCGTCTTCGGAGGGGCATGTAATTATCATCCTCCACCCCTCCATCTGCCGCTCTCTCAGGAGGGCTGGCTCCTCCATCCTCCTGCTCTAAATCTTGCTGGAGGGGATTGTTGTTGTCTTCGGCACTATCCGGAGTGTTATTATCTCCTGTGTCGGTGTCACCACTTTTGCTTTGGCGGGACTTAGAGTGGCGCCGCTGTCGTCGGCGCTTGGGTTGCTTCTTGGAGGGGTCATCCTCCGCTGTCTCATCGCCATTGCCTTCTTTGGGTGTGTCCACCATGTATATATCGTATGATGAGGTGGCTGTCCAGTGCCCTGTGGGCAATGGTTCCTATTTGTCTCCCGCATCGTTGTCCATACCGTCGATGTCGGAGTCGAAGTCGAGCATGTCGGTTAAGTCATTGATAGTGGCTACTAAGTGGGTGGTGGGTGGGCCGCAAATTTCTTCGTCGTCCGCATCCCAATCCTGTCGGTTATAGTTCGGCCAGGATCCTCCTCACAAGGAGAGAGACCTTAATGAGTTCAGTATGTCGCCAAAGGGCGAGTGCTGAAAAATATCCACAGAGGTAAACTCCATGATCGGCGCCCAATCGGATTCGCTAGGAACGGGCGCAGGCGGTTCGGAGCTCGTGGCCGGAGAAGGATCCGGCAGTTTGACAACACGGCTCTCGTGTAGGGTAAGTTCAATGTCTGGCTCGATCGCCGATGAGGATAAGGCTTCCGTGGCAGGGTCCATCCACCCGTCTGTGGAAGGCGCAACTGGCTCCGCATTGAGGGTCAGAGCGGCTGCCGGTGCGATCTCCTGAATACTGTCTGATGGTAGAGCTAAATCGTACTCATCATGACCGCGTGACGCACAAGGAAGAGGCTCGAATATATCGAAGATCAAGTCTCTGCGGATATCGGCCGTGTAGTTTAAGCTTCCAAACCTGACCTGGTGGCCAGGGGCGTAACTTTCGATCTGCTCCAGATGGCCAAGCGAGTTGGCCCGCAGTGTGAAGCTGCCGAACACAAAGATCTGTCCGGGGAGAAAAGTCTCACCCTGGACTGCATCGCTATCGATGATAGAAGGAGCCATCAAGCCTGATGGAGACGACACAGAGGAACTCTCAATGAAAGCACCAATGTCAGTGTCAAAACCGGCGGATCTCGGGTAGGGGGTCCCGAACTGTGCGTCTAAGGCAGATGGTAACAGGAGGCAGGGAACACGATGTTTTACCCAGGTTCGGGCCCTCTTGATGGAGGTAAAACCCTACGTCCTGCTTGATCAATATTGATGATATGGGTCGTACAAGAGTAGATCTACCACGAGATCAGAGAGGCTAAACCCTATAAGCTAGCCTATGGTATGATTGTATGTTATTGTGTCCTACGGACTAAAACCCTTCGGTTTATATAGACACCGAAGGGGGCTAGGGTTACACAAGGTCGGTTACAAAGGGGGAGATATCCATATCCGTACTGCCTAGCTTGCCTTCCATGCCAAGTAGAGTCCCATCCGGACATGAGACGAAGTCTTCAATCTTGTATCTTCATAGTCCAACAGTCCGGCCAAAGGTTATAGTCCGGCTGTCCGGAGACCCCCTAATCCAGGACTCCCTCAGTCATCTTGCCTGAGATCCCGCAAGGAAGAAGAACGAGTCCATGAAGAAGACAAACGGACGTACTCGAACGGATCCTCACAAACGCGACGTTATCGGAACCAACCCGAAGAAGCAACACCGAAAAGAAGCACACAACATAGTAAACAACCACCACATAAACATGGCATGATGCACAACCAAGTATGATGCATGTCTGGTTTAATGAAGCATGGCATGGCAAAGTGCAACAAACAACACTACAATTTAAGTGGAGCTCAATATGCAACGAGTTGCATATTGACGGACACCACATGTCGTATGTAGTTCTCTCTCGTTTATGTACCCAACAATATTAAATGTTGATTAACATGGCAAGGGGTGAAGCAAATGAAAACTACCTATCTAGGCAAGTTTAAATGAGGCCGAAACAACAAACAACAAGTCCAGAAAATCCTCATGTGCATATTTTAAGGTTTGGTACTATTCTGCCCTAAAGCATATTTTTAGAGTTGTTAAACATGCAAAGCAATGCCACCATGTTAATCTATGCATTTTCCACCCCATTTACATATAGAGTTTGTTACAAACCGAGTTACGGTTAAATAGTTATGCATTAAATCATTTTAGCAAGTTATTTAAGCAAATTTAAACAAACAACATTTTAAACATCTTAAACATGAATGAAAACAGCATATTTGAAACTAGATGCAATTCTAAGCATTTTTCATATTTGAAGTTTTTACATATGATGCATGGTTATTAAGTTATTATATGCATGAAGATGGAGGGGTTTTCTGCAAATCTGTAAACTCCTGGATAAAAGATAAATCACTCTGTGGAAAAAAATATGAGTCGGCTCGAAACTGTGCAAAGGCCCAACAGGAGCAGGCGCTGCCCAGATCTGAGGAGAGGGAGTGGCCGGCAGGGCGCGCTGGGCCGGCCTGGTTGGTACGATCGGGGAAAGGTCAACGTGGCCGTTCTCTCTCTCGATGGAAGCAGAGGGCGCAGCGCCATGGGGCTTGCAGGCGAGGCAGGGGAAACTTGGCGGTGCCAGGCGACGACAGGGCGGAGCGGAGGTGGCGCGATACGACTGGGGCTCACCGGAAACGCGAGCGGAGGCGGCGGGGCGGACCAGACTTGAGGAGGCCGAAGGGGAAGAAGGCGGGGCGCGGTCAACGCGAAATGCGGGCGAGCGGGCGCCTCGTCCTGGAAGCAGAGGACGCAGGCGGCGGTGGACCTGGCGCTGGCGTCTCCCGGCGACGAGTGGAAGGACGAGGGGGACAGATCTGGTGCGCAGGGATTGTGCTCCGGTGAGCTACGATGGCTCGAGGTAGCTAACGGCGAGGCTCGTAGAGGAGATCAGGCGCAACGTGGAGCACCATGGCCATCCATGCCGCGGCGACGAAAGCTCCTGGTGCTGCTCCGGCGAGCTGCGGCTCGCGGTCGCCGGCTGGAGCGAGCACTCTCGCTCGGGAAGAGCTCCTGCTCTCGATCGGGAGGCGGCTGAGGGTGGCAATGGGTTGGTGGGTCGGGAGGTGGATGGATTGGTGGATCGAGGGGAGGAGATGGCTGGCCCTTGCTGAAAATGAGGGACATGGTCGGCTTGACTGAATCGGGAGGGATCCTGAGGAAAACAAAGTTGCGGCGGCGTGAGGGAAGGGAGGATGGGATAGGCTAGGACTAGGGTTTAGGATAAAATAGGTTAGGGGAAGCTTCATATATAAGGAAAGGAGGGAGTTTGGATCATCCGATCGAAATCGGACAGTCTCGGATAAATAGGTTAGGGAGCCCAAATAACAAAACGGAGATGTTTTGTAGACGTTTGGGGATGATCCAGATCCAACAGTGAGGACTGTCCGGGTCGGGTTCAGGTAAGTTTCAGACACGCGCGTGGGGTCAATGCACTGTGCAAAGAGGGGTAGGTTGGCCTGGCGGTTGGCAGTGGACTGAGAGGAGAGAAGAGAAAGCGGCCCGGCAATAGTTTTCGGAGACCGAAAATGTCCGACGTTTGGCTGACTATAATGTCGCTATAGTTATCCGTTGGGGCATCAGACGATCTCCGAATGCGATGAAACTTGACAGGCGGTCTATCTACACTATAATAAGACCACATGCCAACTTTCATCCCATTCCGAGAACATTTTCCCGCCACTTATGAAATAATATTTCGGACGTGCCGCGGGCGCGTGCAAGTGTGTCTGGGCTCAGAACGGACAACGGAAAGAACGAGGAGACCGGGACGGATGCATGTTTTGAAAAACATGCAGATGCAATGCACATGATGACATGGCAAGATGCAACACGCAAGCAAATGACAAAGCAACAATAGTGAATAACTGGAAGACACCTGGCGCAACGGTCTCGGGCCGTTACAACACTCCACCACTATGAGAGGATCTCATCTCAGATCTAGAATGGCACCGGAGAGAAAAACGGAAGAGAAAGAGAAGAGGTAAAACTAAGTTGCTTCTTTGACAAACGAGTGAAACCAAAGAACCTTGGAAGGTTGAACAAATTGAAATAAAGAAAGCAACAGTGATGAACGAAGTTGAAAGCACTCCGTTAAGAAAGAGGAAAAAAAGAACCGATTCGGGTAGCACTCCGGTTGAAAAGAGATGAAGGACTTGATAAAATGAAAGAACTTGAGTTGTGGGCACACACTCCGGTTAAAAGGATAAGCATGAAAAGATCATGATCTTCACAAAACCAAAAGATGTGAGAAGAGAGAAACATCACAATGCCTCCGTAAGAAGAAAGAATATAGATCATTGAAATGAAAGGACGGAGAAGAAAAGGTCAACTAATGCCACAAGTGAGCTTGAAAAAAAGCATCCTTAGGATAAGGATCGAACGGAGTTGTTGGAAAACCAACAACGAAAAGAGTAAGCTTGTTGTGGGCTTATAGAAAACATCTCGAAATCTTCAGGTTAAATTCGGCCACTAACGGAAACAATTGCTTGCTTCAGATCGATGAGGAGATGAAAATATTCTTCCGCTGATGGGATAGGAGAAAACTTGGATCATAGATAATCACCACAATAGCAACATTCCTTAGGGAAGGCTTTAGGTGAAATATTGCACAAGATAATCTCCAGCGAAGAGATGATGGGTTTAAGTATCTCATTCCTGACAACTTTTGAATCATGAAACATGAAAGAAAATTGTCAAGAATGACATATCACCATCCAAAAAGATAAGATAGGAAGAACTTCACTTCGGAATGCAAGATGAAGAAAGCTTGAACTCCTCAAAACAAGACATGTGTTGAACACCATGTTTATTTGATAGTATAGCTTGGCGGATCTTAACTTCGAGAGAAAACCTGAGGACAATTGAAGAATGAAAGGAATCCTTGACGAACCACCATGTAGAGCCTCCGTGAAGAACTCCGGTAATAAAAGAATGATCAAACGAAAGGAAAGTTGAAAAGGACTCCGAGAGAAGCCTAGCAATGATTAAATAAAGCTTTGCGATGAGATAAAGTGGAAACTTGGAACTCAGGAAGAAAGATGTACAAGAGAAATCAAGAATTTTGATGAACTTCCTGAATAATAAATAAATCACTTGGATGGAACAAGAATAAGAATTTCATTATGCTTGCTTGACATATTACTTATTCTCGTAGAAAGGATTAAGATAGATATAACGCAAACTTGAGAAGGTCTTCCACGAACCACCGGTAGGATTTTAAACAATGAATACATTGATATGATAAATGAAGGAAGAAGAATCTTGGAAGAACCACCGCAAGAATTGAAAATGAACAAAGAAAAGATAAAGAAACACCGGGAAGAATTAGCAAATGAACGAAGATGCTTGCTAGGATTTAGATACATGAGAACGAAGAGATTATGAACTGATTAGAGGATATTTGAACGATGCACCGGTAAGATTTTGAGAATGATAGCTGAAAGCTGGAATGAATAATCCCGAAATGATGGCCTCCGGAGAAACAAACTGAAAAGACTCCTGAATTGCTCCTGATGGGTGAAAAGAATTCTCACAACCGAAACAATTATGAGAGGATGGCACGAAGCTAGAGCCACACATCTCTGAGAGAACGGATAAGATATGGAGGAAAAAACTCTTCTTCGGTCTTCAAAATCCGAGAATGACGACAAGAAACACCACCAAGAATTGTTGAAGCACTCCAGAATGAATCAAAAGCGAAGAGGTTGAGCCAACGATGAAAAGAATTTGAAAGCGATATTGGAGATGGCAATTGACTGATGAAATATTCATTCTTACGTCAAACTTCGAAAAGAAATTTGAGGATAGCTCCGGGAAAATAAGAAGAGTCAGGTAAGATCCTGGGAAAAGACCTGTGGGTTAGGGCCCACTCAAAAGATACACCGTTGAACAAAATAAGAGAGAGATTGCGCCGTATGAATTTAATGGATTGAATGAGATAACATCCTCGAAAGAGCTTGAATGATAGCAAAGTGGAAACACGAATCTTTGAGATATCTTGAGCACTCCGGAACAATTGAATAACGAGAAGTGAATGATAAAGAGGTGCACCGGCATGAGAAAAACATTGGGGAAATGAAAAGGACTATGCTCAATACCAAAGCTTGAATTGAATTCACCGGAAAAGAAAAAATAAAGAAGAATGATGGACTAATAGAGCATCTTCATGAGAAACACCGGGTAAGAACATTGATTGAAAAGAATGAAGAGACTTCACATGAATAAAAGGATACTAGATTAAGAAATCCGAGGCCTTGAAGAAAAGGGGTGGGAGGGCGGGAAAACAAAGACAACTTGGAACGGATGAAACGAACACTGTTGAGGAACTTAGAATTGATCTTGCGGATGTTGAAATGGACGGATCCACTTGAAGAGGAGCACACCAGTTGAAAAGAAATTGAAATGACAAACTTGATGATCAAGAAGGATTAGCATCCACAAAGAAATATGAGAACACCGATGTCGGTGTCAAAACCGGCGGATCTCGGGTAGGGGGTCCCGAACTGTGCGTCTAGGCCGGATGGTAACAGGAGGCAGGGGACACAATGTTTTACCCAGGTTCGGGCCCTCTTGATGGAGGTAAAACCCTACGTCATGCTTGATTAATATTGATGATATGGGTAGTACAAGAGTAGATCTACCACGAGATCAGAGAGGCTAAACCCTAGAAGCTAGCCTATGGTATGGTTGTATGTTGTATGTTATCTATCGACAAGCCTGGCCTCGGTTATATAATGCACCAGAGGCCTAGGATAACAAGAGTCCTAGCCAAATGCGCCGGTGGGGAGGAGTCCTTGTCTTGATCGCCAAGTCTTGTGGAATCTTCCTTGTATGCGGCAGCTGTCCGAACTGGCTCATGAGTATACGGCCATGGGGGTCCTCGGCCCAATCTTAACAGATCGGGAGATGACGTGGTGAGTACCCCCTAGTCTAGGACACCGTCAGTAGCCCCCTGAACCGGTCTTCAAGTTAGGGACGCTCCTCGATTCTTCCGAACCGTTCTTCATCTTCGGTCGTCGGTCTTGAAAACTGGTTCAACAAATCTTCTCATCTTCGATCTTGAGGATCGCCGAAATGCATTCGACGGGTTTATACGTCGGGTATCCGAGGATCCCCTTTAAGTTTCCGGCCTTTATCAATGCCTTGTTATTTTCATGCCACACCTCGGGTTTGAAGTTGTTCCCGGGAGGCAGTTTCCTCTTGCATCCGAGCTCTAACGCCGGACTGCATTCGAGGTATCTTTTGCAGCCGAGCACCAATGCCGGACCGCTTCCAAGCTCTAACACCGAAATGTATCCGAGCTCCAACGTCGGACTATGTATCTGAGCTCCAACGACGGACTGTAACCGAGCTCCAACACCAGACTATATCCGAGCTCCAACGCCGGACTGTATCCGAGGTGTCGTAAATCACCTTGGTTCAAAGAAGTTTGAAGGAGTTTAGCCGAGCTTAATGCCAGAAATTCCCTCTATGGAGCTAGCCGCTAGTGCCCGAGCTTTATGCCGGACTGCTTCCGAGGTGGTGCACCACCCCGACCGCGGGCTGATTTATTGTGAATATTTTTAACTGGTGCAGTTTGTTCTCTGCCGATGTATATCCAGTAGCCCTAAAGGTGTGTATCAGTCTAAAACCCGAGATGCACCTGAAGGCAAGCATAAAACTGTTGTTCCTAGTAGCCCCTGAGACTCAGGTCGATGCGCGAAATCGGCCTAAGGATCAACTCCTAGCTCGGCAACATACATAGGAATAAAAAACGCAGTGTAATATATTAGAGATAATAGTGATCGGCAAACGGGCCCCTGAGAGAGGGTCGTGAGGAGTTGTCGCAATATACTAGCTTGATGCCGGATAGGACCATATGGTACCTATTATTGTCCGAAGACGCGTAGGCGCATAGTTCAATCAAGCCGAACACCGAGCCCTTTGAATTTTCTGCATTGAATAGGCAATGCAGTAGCCCCCGAGACACTAGTCGGGTGGCAACACCAGATCAAGGGATCGATGTGCCCCTTTAATATTTGTAAATAATGAGCGCAAAGCCCAGTAGCCCTCGAGCCTTGATGTGTGCACGGGTGGCCGAATTAAGGATCGATATCCAGAGTAAAATCACAGATTATGTGTAATGACTCTATGTATCCAAGTACTTTACATCATTATTTTGACTCCATTGTAACCGTTTATCAGTTGAAAGTGGCCCATCGTCGACCTCTACCCCTTGGTAGATACTACGCAGGGTGTTTCCGCAATAACAAAACAACCCTTAGCCGACGTCTCGGTGCCCGGAGGCGGTTGTGTTAGCGGAAACGAGGCAATCAGATATGCGGTGTTTATAACTTTCGCTTAGTCATAGGAGCTTTAAACTGGGGAAGCTAGCTATGAGCCCCCGGTTAGTGTTCGGCGACATCCGAGGTCAATCCGTAAACACTTCGACCAATGTTATGAACGACCCGTCATTTAACATAGTCATCGGATCGCTAACCAGTTTACGCCTATTGTGACAGTCAGTTTTCGGCTTTCTCCACTGAGGTGCTTGACCATGCGAGCTGGAAGTGCAATCACAGTGGTTCTCCCTTTGCACACCTAGCCGAACAAAGCGGAACGTAGGAGGCAAGCACAGGAGCCGGGCAACCCAACTATTGACCGAAGACACAATTCGAAACCGATGCATATATAGCAATATCCGAGAATGTTTTTGCCGAATCTCTAAAGGTGTCCGGCGTTGCACTGCAAGACTAATGCTGGAAACGCACAAATAGTTTAAAAGTGCCATAGGCTCAAAAAGCCAAAAAACTTATTCGAAAGTTTAATGTCCAAACTAGATCAAGTGTTCGGTGCCAATCCGAAAATTGGACTTGAAAAAAAGGTGCTTCTGTCGTGCTTTAACATGACACATCCTATCTCAAGACTTCAAGCGGGTCAGCCTACGGCTTCAACCTCCTATCCTGAAGGCGGAGTACTTCTCATTATGCCAGTTTAGCAAACTAAACTCTAGCGGTTTCGAGAGAGAAATTAGGCTCCTCAGCTAGTGACCACATACTTGTGTCAAAAAGGGAATGATAAATAATAACAATAAAAAGCCTTGAACGACTAAGAAGAAAAACACTTATTATAAAACGGCTCAAATAAACTTAAGAGCCCCCAAGTGACTTGGGTAAAAGAATGCTTGCATGTACCGAAGTACTTATATCATATCTATGTTCAACCGAACTTTAAACGCGTCTTAACCGACCTTCGGCTTCTCCCTCTTCGGTGAAGGACCGAAAAGTGTTATGTACTCCATCTGTCGAGAATATCGATGGTGTTTCCAATAACCAGGCAATCGGGCCATAAGGTTGTAACAAACAAAGCGCGCTCAGGGAACTTATGCTATATTACTACGAAGTGTAAGAAGCATCTTCCAAGAAAATAGTACCCCCACCGATACCTTTCTTCGGTGCTCATTGTTATTATGAGACTTGTGCAATAGATTTTTTGTACTCATGAGTTCCGTTGTGTGCCAACCATAATTGAAAACAATTAGAGCGCTAGCTTTCGGCTTCACCCAGTCTGAGGTCCGGCTTGGGTGACCCGATCGTGACAATCGCAGAGGTGCTCCCTTTACTCCCTAGCCGAACAATCGAGAATGTAGGGGTAAACACAGGAGCGAGGCAACCCAGCTTGCAAATCTCTTAAGTCAATATGGTGCATGTTGTGGTGTAATACATGAACAAGGAACGAAGCCGTACAAGTATAATCGTATGCAAGAGGAAAAGCTTCATAAAGGAAGCCCCCAAGTAAACAGGGTATTTGAATTTGTGCGTCACAAACAAGGTTTGGACAAGGAAATTTTCTACAAGCAACTTTTTTCTAAAAAAACTATAATGCTTGGTCGAACCGAACACAAGTTAAAAATTTAAAACTTTGAGCATGAAGGCAACTTAGCTGGTTAATGTGTTCGGTATTGATGACGCGGCCCGAGCTTGATGCGGGACAAGGTTCCTTCCCCCAAGCCGGTCCCAAGGTGGCGAAGCAAAGAGCTCGGCACTCCGGAGTGGTGACAAAGCATGGTCAATGCGGGCCGGCAGAGTGATGCCGAAGTCCCTGGCATGGGGTAATGAAGTGTTGACAAGGCCCCCCGTCCAGCCGAGGTGACGTGGTATGTTGGTACGCCGAGTTGTCGATACTGCCCAACCCGGATCATTTTCCTGTGCACAAAAAACAGTGCAAACCGGATAAATAGTAATAAAAATTGTTGCATAATAAACAATTTATGCAAATTGAGTAATAAAAGAAATATGGCCTGGTGCCGAAGTCAATGTCGATGCAGGGCATCGGTGTGGTGCGGTAAAGGCGCGGCAAAGCCTGAATTCACAGGTCGGTCCGAGTTCCGGATGCGGCGTTCGCCGAACTATGTACGGAAACTGAACGAACCACCATACGACTGTCGTTAATGCGGCCACCATTTGATAGACCTGTGTACATATGATGGACAAACTAGAGTAATAATTCCTTGGGAAGAATGAACTCAAACAAGCAAAAAATAATAGGATTAATAGCACCTGGTTTATTTGTTTAGCGATCCGAAGAAAGGTGATTCCCGAAATAGGGACTCGATCCGCACACTCATTGCCAGATGGGCGATAAAGAGACGGCATGGGATGATGGCAAAGGTTGGCTTGCCGAGGCGAAGCCCTCAGTCCAGCTAACGTGATGAAACTGGTCGACTGGTGACACCGAAGTCATCGGAGTATGTTGATGAAGAGATGATGAAGCCCCCGGTCTAGCCGAGGTGTTGGAGCGGCTCGCCGAAGAGATGTCGGAGTCTACCTGTCAGCCGATGTGTCGAAATAGGTCGGCGTGTTTGATGATGATTTGAAGAAGAGGCAGCATGGTGATGCCGATGCAGGTCAAGAATTGTGACGTGATCGACGCTGCTTAATGCAGCTACCGCGTGGCGATGCCGGTGTGCCCGCTCCGTGTAGTCCGTGGGGCAGCAACGTTTGATGATGATTAATCCTTCGCGATGCTGAACTCTTGTTCTGCTTGCCGAGATGATGATCGAAGGAGTTGAGCTCGGCTCAATAAAGCGGCGACGTGTCTAGCGCAGGTTGGCAGCCGTGGAGTAATATTGCCGGACTGGTTTGACACCAGCATGATGTTGAAGATCATGTTCAAAAGATCTTAAAGTTAGATGTATGTGTTCGGGAACAAAATACAATACCCCATACAAAACTTCCTTCAAAAGGGATGTCCGAAATCCCGTTCATAAAAAAGACAAACTCGGGTCGGATTCGTTTTCACGCCGAAAACAAACCCGAAAAGTGATGCACTAATTGGAAGGTTCCCGGAGTTTGGACGGTCGGACCGAGCTGAAATTTTGAGAGGTGGTAGATATAGGAGTTACACAGCCGATCAACGGTTGGATCTTCCAAAGGACGTTCGAGCTAGAACCTGGACACCACGCCCTAAACTCGTCCAGATTCCCGTCCAGATTTGACAGGGCTCCGGTATATCGTGGATTGCTAGAGATTCCTCCATCGGAGCTCGACGAAATTTTCCAGGGTTGTTGTAGACTCAATTCCGCATAATTCCAATGAAGCAATTGTTAAAAAGACACTCAAGGAGGCGGTGGCGGCGGACACAAGTTTGCTGTCCAGAAAAACAGCACGGTCGCCCGAGGACAATGTTGACGTTGAGCCCCCGGGCTCCCTGGATGATTCCTCCATGATCTTGATAGAGATAGGAGTTGATGTTTATAAAGGCCCTCATCCGAACATGACAATCGGAGGAAGGGCGCAGTCCTTGGCCGAACCAAGGTGACCAGTCGAGCTGGTGATGAAGATGCCGAAGTCGCAGTTGATCTGCAGGCGAGCCATCAACCTTTTGCCGAACACACAGATGGAACTCTCAATAAAAGCACCAATGTCGGTGTCAAAACCGGCGGATCTCGGGTAGGGGGTCCCGAACTGTGCGTCTAGGCCGGATAGTAATAGGAGGCAGGGGACACAATGTTTTACCCAGGTTCGGGCCCTCTTGATGGAGGTAAAACCCTACGTCCTGCTTGATTAATATTGATGATATGGGTAGTACAAGAGTAGATCTACCACGAGATCAGAGAGGCTAAACCCTAGAAGCTAGCCTATGGTATGATTGTATGTTGTATGTTATCTATCGACTAGCCTGGCCTCGGTTTATATAATGCACCAGAGGCCTAGGATAACAAGAGTCCTAGCCGAATACGCCGGTGGGGAGGAGTCCTTGTCTTGATCGCCAAGTCTTGTGGAATCTTCCTTGTATGCGGCAGCTGTCCGAGCTGGCTCATGAGTATACGGCCATGGGGGTCCTCGGCCCAATCTTAATAGATCGGGAGATGACGTGGTGAGTACCCCCTAGTCTAGGACACCGTCAACCGCTTAGTGCGGGTATGGAATCAACACTTGACATTGAAGCAACTCGAATACCACAACTCAAAACAAAACAAAGGATTGGCTTGCAGAAGAAGCCAGAACAAACATATGATAGAGATTCTGTCCGAAGTTTTCGTGGTGGGGCCCACACGGGCTCGATCGTACAACACCATCATGTACAAGGCAGTGCACATGACATACGAAGCGTCCCCGAGTCGGCATAGCCAAGGACTCTTTAAGACACAACGAGACCACTGTAAAAACCAATCGTGGATAGGCGGACCACTAGACGTCGAACCCCAATTTCATATCATACATCTGTCGGAAAGATATCCTAGGAGACTCTTGAATTCCCACTTATAAACTTCCGAAACTTTCTGATTATGCAATCAGGTGTTGGGGATACAGGGGAAGCATAATATCTCACCCAAAACTAGCAAATCCTACATCCAGCTGTATCCATCCTTCAACACATAACCAAGAAACCTTCGGAAATCATTTACCTCAACCTTCGAAAAGCATCCGTTATACGAGTTATGGCAATACTCCCGAACTCCCGCCCCAGTACTGGGTGGCGTCGAGGTTATCTCACCAACAACTGCATAAAGAGATTTTCAATGTCGGTGAAACTCAGGTATTCCAGAACTGCAACGATAAAATTGTGACGACAACACCTCGGAGCTCAACTCCCCGGGACACTGCCACAACCCCTAAATGTCAGGAGGCACCAAGAATAATGTTCTCGTCATAAAACCATCGGAACGATTCCAAGATACCCGCGTGATCCTAAAAAAATTCGTGAAATTTCAGAAGAGAAGAGTCAAAACTCTATGTCGGGAGGCCTCACCAGAGCGACGAAGGGACTGAGGAGTAAAAAGAATCCTACTCTCCGATATATGTAATCCTATAAGACTCAAAATATTTTTCTAGACTCAACAATGTCAGCGATTCGATCAAGCAGGGGGCTCCTAAGTCGGGGAAGGCTCTGATTACCAACTTGTAATACCCACGATGCGGCTATATCTCCCACGTGTCGGAGCACGACTTAGAGGCATAACCGCATTGTAGGCATGTCGCAAGAGTGGTAATCTTTACACATCACATGTACTGAATAAGAAAGAGGTACAGAGTTGGCTTACAATCGCCACTTCACACAATACATGAATATAACATTACAACATCCAGATACAATCAAGGTCCGACTACAGAAGCGAAATAAAGACAACCCCAAATGCAAAAGATCCCCGATCGCCCCGACTGGGCTCCACTACTGATCAACTGGAAACGAAACAACACAACGAACACGATCTTCATCGAGCTCCTCCTTGAGCTCGGTTGCGTCACCTGCATTGGTATCATCGACACCTGCAACTGGTTTTGGAAGTATCTGTGAGTCACGGGGACTCAGCAATCTCACA
This sequence comes from Triticum dicoccoides, assembly GCF_002162155.2. Classification (NCBI taxonomy): domain Eukaryota; kingdom Viridiplantae; phylum Streptophyta; class Magnoliopsida; order Poales; family Poaceae; genus Triticum; species Triticum dicoccoides. The sequence goes on from NC_041382.1 coordinate 751,693,200, forward strand.
CCCTCGCGATCAAGACTATTTAAGCTTATGGGTAGGAAAAAGGTATGTGAGGTGGAGCTGTAGCAAGCACTAGCATATATGGTGGCTAACTTACGCAAATAAGAGCGAGAAGAGAAGCAAAGCACGGTCGTGAACTAGAAGTGATCAAGAAGTGATCCTGAAACTACTTACGTTCAAACATAACTCCAAAGCCGTGTCCACTTCCCGGACTCCGCCGGAAAGAGACCATCACGGCTACACACGCGGTTGATGCATTTTAGTTAAGTTAAGTGTCAATTTCTCTACAACCGGACATTAACAAATTCCCATCTGCCCATAACCGCGGGCACGGCTTTCGAAAGTCCAAAACCCTCCAGGGGTGTCCTAACTTAGCCCATCACAAGCTCTCATGGTCAACGAAGGATATTGCTTCTCCCAGGATGGCCCGATCAGACTTGGAATCCCGGTTACAAGACATCTCGATAATGGTAAAACTAAACCAGCAAAGCCACCCGGATGTGCCGACAAATCCCGATAGGAGCTGCACATATCTCGTTCTCAGGGCACACCGGATTGTCCAAACTTCCGGTAGGCCAGCCCAGAGTTGCCCCTGGTGGCCACCGACGGCTGACAGGTTGGACCAACACTCAGAGGAGCACTGGCCCGGGGGGGTTAAAATAAATATGACCCTTGGGTTGGCCGACCCAGGGGAAAAAATGCTAGGTGGCAAATGGTAAAACCAAGGTTGGGCCTTGCTGGAGAGTTTTATTCAAGGCGAACTGTCAAGGGGTTCCCACTATAACCCAACCGTGTAAGGAACGCAAAATCAAGGAACATAATACCGGTATGATGGAAACTAGGGTGGCAAGAGTGGAACAAAACACCAGGCATAAGGCCGAGCCTTCCACCCTTTACCAAGTGTATAAATGCATTAATTAAATAAGAGATATTGTGATATCCCAACAAATATCCATGTTCCAACATGGAACAAACTCCATCTTCACCTGCAACTAGCAACGCTATAAGAGGGGCTGAGCAAAGCAGTAACATAGCCAAACAAAGGTTTGCTAGGACAAGGTGGGTTAGAGGCTTGACATGGCAATATGGGAGGCATGATATAGCAAGTGGTAGGTATCGCAGCATAGGCATAGCAATAGAGCGAGTAACTAGCAAGCAAAGATAGAAGTGATTTCGAGGGTATGGTCATCTTGCCTGAGATCCCGCAACGAAGAAGAATGAGTCCATGAAGAAGACAAACGGACATAGTCGATCCTCACAAACGCGACGTTATCGGAACCAACCCGAAGAAGAAACACCGAAAAGAAGCACACAACATAGTAAACAACCACCACATAAACATGGCATGATGCACAACCAAGTATGATGCATGTCCGGTTTAATGAAGCATGGCATGGCAAAGTGCAACAAACAACACTACAATTTAAGTGGAGCTTATATGCAACGAGTTGCATATTGACGGACACCACATGTCTTATTTAGTTCTCTCTCGTTTATGTACCCAACAATATTAAATGTTGATTAACATGGCAAGGGGTGAAGCAAATGAAAATTACCTATCTAGGCAAGTTTAAATGAGGCCGGAACAACAAACAACAAGTCCGGAAAATCCTCATGTGCATATTTTAAGGTTTGGTACTGTTCTGCCCTAAAGCATATTCGTAGAGTTGTTAAACATGCAAAGCAATGCCACCATGTTAATCTATGCATTTTTCCACCCCATTTACATATAAAGTTTGTTACAAACCGAGTTACGATTAAATAGTTATGAATTAAATCATTTTAGCAAGTTATTTAAGCAAATTTAAACAAACAACATTTTAAACATCTTAAACATGAATGAAAACAGCATATTATGAAACTAGATGCAATTCTAAGCATTTTTCATATTTGAAGTTTTTACATATGATTCATGGTTATTAAGTTATTATATGCATGAAGATGGAGGGGTTTTCTGCAAATCTGTAAACTCCTGGATAAAAGATAAATCACTTCATGGAAAAAAATATGAGTCAGGCCGAAACTATGCAAAGGCCCAACAGGAGCAGGCGCTGGGGCTGCTCACCCAGCGGGCTTGGCCCAGATCTGAGGAGAGGGAGTGGCCGGCATGGCGCACTAGGCCGGCCTGCTTGGTACGATCGGGGAAAGGTCAATGTGGTCGTCCTCTCTCTCGATGGAAGCAGAAGGCACATCGCCATGGGGCTTGCAGGCGAGGCAGGGTAAACTTGGCGGCGCCAGGCGACGACAGGGAGGAGCGGAGGTGGCGCGATACCACTGGGGCTCGCCGGAAACGCGAGCGGAGGCGGTGGGGCAGACCGGACTTGAGGAGGCCGAAGGGGAAGAAGGCAGGGCGCGGTCAATGCGAGATGTGGGCGAGCGGGCGCCTCATCCTGGAAGTAGAGGACGCAACCAGCGGTGGACCTAGTGCTGGCGTCTCCCGGCAACGAGTGGAAGGACGAGGGGGACGGATCCGGTGCGCAGGGATTGTGCTCCGGTGAGCTATGATGACTCGAGGTGGCTGACAGCGAGGCTCGCGGAGGAGATCGGGCGCAGCGTGGAGCACCATGGCCATCCATGGCGCACCGACGGAAGCTCATGTTGCTGCTCTGGCGAGCTGCGGCTCACGGTCGCCGGCTGGAGCGAGCACTCTCGCTCGGGAAGAGCTCCTGCTCTTGATCAGGAGGCGTCTAAGGGTGGCGATGGGTTGGTGGGTCGGGAGGTGGCTGGATTGGTGGATCGAGGGGAGGAGATGGTTGGCCCTTGCTGAAAATGAGGGAGATGGTCGGGTCGGCTGAATCGGGAGGGATCCCGAGGAAACCAAAGTGGCGGCGGTGCGAGGGAAGGGAGGATGGGACAGGCTAGGACTAGGGTTTAGGATAAAATAGATTAGGGTAAGCTTCATATATAAGGAAAGGAGGGAGTTTGGATCATCCAATTGAAATCGGACGGTCTCGGATAAATAGGTTAGGGAGCCCAAATAACAAAACGGAGATGTTTTGTAGACGTTTGGGGATGATCCAGATCCAACGGTGAGGACTGTCCGGGTCGGGTTTGGGTAAGTTTCGGACACGCACGAGGGCTCGATGCACTATGCAAAGAGGGGTAGGCTGACCTGGCGGTTGGCAGTGGACTGAGAGGAGAGAAGAGAAAGCGGCCCGGCAACAGTTTTCGGAGACCGAAAACGTCCGACGTTTGGCCGACTATAATGTCGCTATAGTTATCCGCTGGGGCATCAGACGATCTCTGGATTCAATGAAACTTGACAGGCGGTCTATCTACACTATAATAAGACCACACGCCAACTTTCATCCCATTCCGAGAACATTTTCTGGCCACTTATAAAATAATATTTCGGACGTGTCGTGGGCGCGTGCAAGTGTGTCTGGGCTCAGAACGGACAACGGAAAGAACGAGGAGACCGGGACGGATGCAAGTTTTGAAAAACATGCATATGCAATGCACATGATGACATGGCAAGATGCAACACGCGAGCAAATGACAAAGCAACAACAGCGAATAACTGGAAGACACTGGCACAATGGTCTCGGGGCGTTACAACCTTCTATCATAGATCTGAAGGCAAGATATTTTTGCTAAGAATGGATCCTTTTTAGAGAAGGAGTTTCTCTCGAAATAAGTGAGTGGGAGGAAAGTAGAACTTGATAAGGTAATTTTACCTTTTCCCGAATTGGAAAGTAGTTCATCACAGAAATCAGTTCCAGTGATTCCTACACCAATTAGTGCGGAAGCTAATGATGATGATCATGAAACTTTAGATCAAGTTATTGCCGAACCTCGTAGGTCAACCAGAGTACGGTCCAAACCAGAGTGGTACGGTAATCCTGTTCTGCAAGTCATGTTATTAGACCATGACGAACCTACAAACTATGAGGAAGCGATGATTAGCCCAGATTCTGCAAAATGGCTTGAGGCCATGAAATCTGAGATGGGATCCATGTATGATAACAAAGTATGGACTTTGATTGACTTGCCCGCTGATCGATGAGTCATTGAGAATAAATGGATCTTCAAGAGGAAGACGGGCGCTGATAGTAGTGTTACTATCTACAAAGCTCGAATTGTCGCAAAATGTTTTCAACAAGTTCAAGGTGTTGACTACGATGAGATTTTCTCACTCGTATCGATGCTTAAAAGTCTGTCCGAATCATGTTAGCAGTTGCCGCATTTTATGAAATCTGGCAAATGGATGTCAAAACTGCATTCCTTAATAGATTTCTCAAAGAAGAGTTGTATATGATGCAACCAGAAGGTTTTGTCGATCCTAAAGGGGCTAACAAAGTGAGCAAGCTCCAGCGATCCATCTATGGACTGGTGCAAGCATCTCAGAGTTGGAATATATGCTTTGATAAAGTGATCAAAGCATATGGTTTTATATAGACTTGCGGTAAAGCCTGTATTTACAAGAAAGTGAGTGGAAGCACTACAACATTTCTGATAAGTATATGTGAATGACATATTGTTGATCGGAAATAATGTAGAATTTTCTAGAAAGCATAAAGGAGTGTTTGAAAGGAGTTTTTCAAAGAAAGACCTCGGTGAAGCTACTTACATATTGAGCATCAAGATCTATAGACATAGATCAAGACGCTTGATATATTTTCAATGAGTACATACCTTGACAAGATTTTGAAGTAGTTCAAAATGGAACAGTCAAAGAAGGAGTTCTTGCCTCTGTTGCAAGGTGTGAAGATGAGTAAAGAGTCAAAACCCGACCATGGCAGAAAATAGAAAGAGAATGAAAAGTCATTCCCTATGCCTCAGTCATAGGTTCTATAAAGTATGCCATGTTGTGTACCTCACCATAAGTTTGGCAACAGGGTACAATAGTGATCCAGGAGTGGTCACTGGACAACGGTCAAAAATATCCTTAGTGGAATAAGGAAATGTTTCTCGGTTATGGAGGTGATAAAGAGTTTGTCGTAAAGAGTTACGTCGATGCAAGCTTTGACACCGATCTGGATGACTCTAAGTCTCGATCTAGATACATATTGAAAGCGTGAGCAATTAGCTAGAGTAGCTCCGTGCAAAGCATTGTAGACATAGAATATTTGCAAAATACATACGGCTCTGTATATAGCAGACCCGTTTACTAAATTTCTCTCACAAGCAAAACATGGTCACTATTTGGGTGTTAATCGCATAGCAATGGGAACTAGATTATCGACTCTAGTAAACCCTTTGGGTGTTAGTCACATGGAGATGTGAACTAATCACATAAAGATGTGAACTATTGGTGTTAAATCACATGATGATGTGAACTAGATTATTGACTCTAGTGCAAGTGGGAGACTGAACCTAGAGGCAATAATAAAGTTGTTATTTATATTTCCTTATATCATGATAAATGTTTTTTATTCATGCTAGAATTGTATTAACCGGAAACTTAGTACATGTGTGAATACATAGACAAACAGCGTGTCACTAGTATGCCTCTACTTGACTAGCTCGTTGAATCAATGATGCTTATGTTTCCTAACCATAGACATGAGTTATCATTTGATTAATGAGATCACATCATTAGAGAATGATGTGATTGACTTGACCCATCCGTTAGCTTAGCACGATGATCGTTTAGTTTGTTGCTATTGCTTTATTCATGACTTATACATGTTCCTATGACTATGAGATTATGCAACTCCCGAGTATCGGAGGAACACTTTGTGTGCTACCAAATGTCACAACGTAACTGGGTGATTATAAATGTGCTCTACAGGTGTCTCCGATGGTACTTGTTGAGTTGGCATAGATCGAGATTAGGATTTGTCACTCCGATTGTCGGAGAGGTATCTATGGGCCCTCTTGGTAATGCACATCACTATAAGCCTTGCAAGCAATGTAGCTAATGAGTTAGTTACGGGATGTAGCATTATGGAATGAGTAAAGAGACTTGCCGGTAACGAGATTGAACTAGGTATTGAGATACCGACGATCGAATCTCGGGCAAGTAACATATCGATGACAAAGGGAACAACATATACCGTTATGCGGTTTGACCGATAAAGATCTTTGTAGAATATGTAGGAGCCAATATGAGCATCCAGGTTCTGCTATTGGTTATTGACCGGAGACATGTCTCGGTCATGTCTACATAGTTCTCGAACCCGTAGGGTCCGCACGCTTAATGTTCGGTGATGATTGGTATTATGAGTTTATGTGAATTGATGTACCAAAGGTTGTTTGGAGTCATGGATGAGATCACGGACATGACGAGGAGTCTCAAAATGATCATAAAGATCGATATATTGGAAGGCTATATTTATTCGGACATCGGAAAGGTTCCGAGTGATCCGGGTATTTTTTGGATTACCGGGGGAGTTATGGAAATACGGGAGTACATATGGGCCTTAGTGGGCTTTAAGGGAAAAAGAGGAGAAGCCACGAGGGTTGGTCGCGCGCCCCCATGGGCCTAGTCCGAATTTGACTAGGGGAGGGGATGTGCCCCATCTTTCCTCCTCCTCCCCTTCTCCTTCCTTCCCCCTCCTAGTAGGACTAGGAAAGGAGGAATTCTACTCATACTAGGAGGAGGATTCCTCCCCCCTTGGCGCGCCTAGAGAGGCCAGCTGGCCTCCCCTCCCTACTTGATATACGTGGGGAGGGGGCACCCTAGAACACACAAGTTGATCGGTTGATCTTTTAGCCGTGTGTGGTGCCCCCCTCAACCATAATCCACCTCGGTCATATCGTAGCGGTGCTTAGGCGAAGCCTTGCGTCAGTAGCATCATCATCACCGTCATCACGCCGTCGTGCTGACGGAACTCTCCCTCGAAGCTCTGCTGGATCGTGAGTTCGTGGGACATCACCGAGCTGAACGTGTGTTGAACTCGGAGGTGTCGTGCGTTCGGTACTTGGATCGGTCGGATCGTGAAGACGTATGACTACATCAACCGCGTTCTCATAATGCTTCCGCTTATGGTCTATGAGGGCACATGGACGACAGTCTCCCCTCTCGTTGCTATGCATCACCATTATCTTGCGTGTGCATAGGAAAAATTTATGAAATTACTATGTTCCCGTTCATTTCGGTGAATGCAACTTAGTGAGGAGCCAGTCCGTCGTCGACCCGGAGCGTCTTTGGTGGCGGTCACGTGGGCTTGCATCGGTGCAGACGCGTGAGTCCCCCACGCAGGTGGTACAGCACCGTGTCACGGAGGAGGACGCGCACGTCCATCGCTACATGGTTGTGTTGGCGGACGGCAGGTTCTCCAATACCTGGCAGATTCTTGAAGGATCTCACCGGAGCTATGATCCTGGGATGGTTCCTTCTCTTTGGGTGTCCACCGCCCGCGGCCCATTGAACCTAGAGGAGCTATTACACGAGATGCATTTGATAGGACATTATTAATTAACTATTATTCGAGATGTATTAGTGATATTATACGATGATCTTTGCTACAAACTACTATTTCGATGATGGATTATTAATTACCTATTAGTCATTTGCTTATTGAATGCATCCTAATTTGAATGGAGTGATTTGTTTTATCTCTATTATGATTTAGTTTTGCTTATTGAATGCATGCTAATTTGAATGGAGTACTTTGTTTTATCTCTATTATGATTTTAGTTTTGCTTATTGAATGCACGCTAATTTGAATGGAGTAATTTGTTTTATCTCTATTATGATTTAGTTTTGCTTATTGAATGCATGTCTGTTTCAACAATGAACATATAGGAAATGTCTGACGACGAAAGGGAATTTGCTATGTGCGAGTACTGCGAAGATGAGCGGTGTCTGTGCGACAGGCCTCACCTGGTAGAAGGTCGGCGCTTCAGCATCAAGCTCTAGGAGACCTTGGATGTTGAAACGGTGCGCAGCGACGACAAGTATTTTTTTTTATTTTTTGCACGACTTCTCTGCTTCTTCAACGTGTAATTTCCGTATTTTACAATTCGACTAGCTTATCTCATGCCATGCAAGATGCTATGTCTTGGAGAAGATGGGTTTTAAAGATCATGAAAGCATGGAGACAAAGATAATTCACCTAAGGACCCATCATGGTTATGATTTTGCTGTAAATCTATACAATTCTGTGAACTCATCCAATTTTGGTTGCGTAAATTGGGAAGCACTTTGCAATGATTTTCATGAGGGTATGCTTCTCACCTTCGATCTTGGTGATCCTGACATCGACGAAAAGAATATGACCATTTGGGTCCTTGTTGACACGCTTCCAGTTCTACCGTTGTGTGAGTTTCTCAAACATATTTATTAAGTAATTTATATTGTTTATTTCAAAATAGTTGACAGCTTATTTCCATTGACAGCTTATTTTCATTCTTCAAAAAATGTACGAAAGATGGTAGACAAAACCTACTACTACAATGATGAAGCACAGTTAACTTATAAGGAGAAAGATGGTCTTATCACATTTTTTACTGATCTTGAGAATTACAATAGCTATTATCGAATTCCTCAAAATTATGGTCAATATGTGCCACTAGTGCACGCGATGTGCTACGGTAACATCAATGGAGATAGCATGGTCAGATTTTCTACTATTACGACATCCGTACATCTTTTGCATAAATTCTTCTAAAACTAAACTACATTGCTAACTACAAAGTTATTACTATGTTTTTGAATAGAAAATCCCGATGGATTATGTGCCTCATCTGATATTGCCGAGAGGTCACGTTGATGTTATGAGCTTACGGTCACCACGGCCAGGTCAGCCGCAGTATCCATATCACTCCTGTCCATACCGGATTTCTAAAACGAGGAAGACATGATAATAAATGATTCGGAAAAAAAATTCGACCATCATACAGAGCTACTTGGAAGCAACTTTGTGCGTAGGCCAAGACTTGGAGACAGGATGATCTCCGTTCTTCATTATGGAGAGTCCATTTTCCTTAATGGAGAGTCAATGCCTATCTTGTTTTATGATATTTTACCTAAGAGAGGGTAGAGTAGGTCCTATGAGAGGAGTAGGTCCTAGGTAGAATGTGTTATTATGTGCTACAGTGTGTTAGAGTTGATGATGATGATGAGGAGTTGTGATTATGACTAGTGACCAACTTGTTATATGATGTCTCATTGACGAACATTGTTTGGTGGTGATGACTAGTGGTAATGAATATGCTATTTAAACAGACTAGTTCATGATGAGTTGTTATTGTATAAAAGATATATCTGTTTAAACATGTACATCGCCAAAATGCGAAAATAAACATAAATTTTAGTAGTGGCGCGGGCCAAAATATTACCAGTAGCGGTTTCCAGAGGCGCACTACTAGTATCTGAACATACTAGTAGCGCTGGCCTAAACAAGCGCTACAACTACAAAATAGTTGTAGCGTCGTAGCAGTAGCGCGGGCACCCGCGCTACTAGTAGCTCAAAAACCAGCGCTACTGGTAAGGTTTTCCCTAGTAGTGTGTCCGCGTCTGGCACGACCGCCCTGCCGGCGGTGAGCTGCGCATCCGCCTGCAGATGCTCCTGGAGGAGGTGGTGGTTGTAGGTGGCATCGGCCTGCGCCTCCCGTAACTACTCCTCCCGCACCATGTCTGTCGTGGTTTTGTCACGGCAGATGTCCTAGAGAAAGGACTTAGTCGTGGAGCCATCGCAACGAGTTAGCTTGAAGGGGTTAAAGCGGACATAGGGACGCAAGAGAGTTTATAGTAGTTCGGCCCCTTCGATGAAGGTAAAAGCCTACATCTAGTTGTGATGGAATTGATGGGGTTTCGATGACTAGGGAGCAAACAAGCTTCGCCTAAGTCTCGAGTTGTTGTCTGTCCTTGAACCGCCGCCGAGTCGTCCCCTTATATACACGGGTGACGCCCGTCGGTTCACAGAGTCCCAATACCGGCTCATAGATGCGTCCGGTTTGGTCTCTACTTATTCCTAACTTATGATACAAGTTAAATACGAACGCCGGTTTATGGCTACAGGACTTGAACCGACTATGGGCCTTGAGCTCTCATCTGCCTTCTTGGGCTTTAACATGATTAGCTACTGATGAAGTTAACCCGGCCCAGATAGGCCGGTTTACGCCCAGTAGTAATATCCCCAACATTAGGCCCCAGATTGATTTGAACAGGTTCATGTCAATCCTTAGCAAAAAATCTTCACCTTCAACATCTTCTTGTAGTTTGTTGAACCGCCGTGATGTCATCTTCTCTGGTCGTTGTAAACCGGCGTGACGTCACCTGTTATAAAGAAACTTATCCATGATACCTTCTTTGTTTAATAGGTATGTGACAATCGAGGCGACAACTCTGTTTCCAGACCCACGGTTCCTTGATTTTCGCGCCTGACTCCTGTCCCTTGCCTTATAAATAGGACCAAAGGGTCATTTCCTTTTCTCCTCTTCGCGCCCTTCTACTTCGTCTTCCCCGCGTCGTCCAGCTTTGGAGCTCCGCCGCCGTCGACGACCTCTGCTCCAACCTTGGCCGCTGCGTCACCCTCACTGTACCAGAGCATCGCGGCGACCTTCTGTTTCTTCCTCGGCTCTGGTGAGTTCTTCATCTTTTCCTACGTAGATCCGTTCTAGGGTTTCCAAGTTCTTCAGAGTTCATCGTCTTCTTCGTATTCATATGATAGATCCTGGATGAACCTGTGAACCTTTGCTCTGTGTAGCGGTAGTTCTTAGCATCCGCCTTTACTTATATGCCTCAAGACCATAGATCTACATGTATCTCTGCCCATTGATTCGGTACTGTTCTTTTTTGAACTTTGAATATTTTCCTTCTTTTCTGAACTTGCTTCAGATCCGTCGTTGTAGAGAGATCTTGTGAAATCTATTTCTATACACTTATCTATCTGCAATCTCAACTGTTTCAATGCTTAGATCCGGCGGTTTAACTTTGTAGAAAAATTGCCAAACCGGTATATACCATTAGTCCCCTTGTTGAACCGCCAGATGATGTTGCTTCATAAAACTCCGGTTTAGATAGAGTTGTTTCCAGTTTAACATTGTACATACCAGTGCACTTTAATAAATGCATTCTTGAACCGGAATTACCTATCTTGTAGATTTCATCATGGCCAAGCAAGTATATGAGTGCAACTGGGTTCCTTCTCGCGTCACAGAGACTCAGCTGAACAATTTAGTCCAGGTCGGCGCTTTAGGTAGCAAAAACACCATCCATTGGAGAGCTCCTGGCAAAGAATGCCCTCCCACACCTCAAGAAGGAGAGGTCATCGTTTTCGTAGATCACTTAGCCCGGGGCTTTAAGCCGCCCGGTTCTAAATTTTACCGGGACGTTTTAGCCGATTTTCAACTCCACCCACAAGACACTGGTCCCAACTCTGTTACAAACATGTGTCACTTCCAAGTGCTCTGTGAGGTGTTCTTTCAAGAGGAGCCCACAGTGGAACTATTCAGAGACTGTTTCCATCTAAACCGCCGTACTGAGTTTTCTGACGGTTCCAATACGGAGTTGGGCGGTGTGGCGATTCAGAAAAGGAAAGTAGTCACATATCCTCACGCCAAGCTGCACAGCCACCCCAAAGAGTGGAATCAAACATGGTTCTATTGCAGAGACACCTCCCCTGCTGGTGAAAATCCTTTGCCTGGTTTTCGTCCGGAGCGGCTTAGGAATACACACCCCTTTCCGCAAAGGTTGACTGCCAAGGAGAGAAGAAAATACGCTCCTCAATTGTCCAAGCTCAGAGCCTTCATGGCCAATGGTTTAACAGGAGTTGATCTCGCTCGCTATTGTATATCGTCGAGCATACTGCCCCTTAGTCAGTGCTCCGGTTTGATGTGCGAGTATACTGGCAGTGTTGATGACCCATTGCGGCATGCTAACATCCAGCTTACCGACGAAGAAATCACAGACGCTGTGAATAAAATGGTGAATGAACCGGAACACGTCCGTGCTCAAACCGGCCTGCTTCCCTTCTGTGCCACCAACAAACCGCCAGCTGTAAGAGTTTGATTGCTCTTCTTTTTTCTGAACCTGTTATTGATATACCTGATCATTGTTTAATATCAATACCTGTTTGAACAGGGCAATGATCCGTTTTGGAGCAAGAAACTGCCACAGGAGAAACCAGAAAAACCCGACAAACCGGAAAGACCAATCCGGCAAAAGACTAAAGCTGTGGAGAAGACTACCCACAGGAAAAGAACCACTGCATCCTCTGATCCGGTCGCTGATGACGATGTGGATAATCCAGACCTTGAGGTAGAGCTTGACTCACTTGGCTTATTTTTCATGCGTCTTATTGATGATGATATTTGTCAGGATGATGCCGAAGCTAGCCATGTTGATGCTGCAGAGGTAATTATTCTCTCTTCCGATTCAGAACCTTTGCCTTCACTAAAAATCCGTCAGGCAAACCAGAAAGTTAAATTTTCTCATCCCCTTGCTTATTTGGATCCCAAATTTCTTATGAAGACCCAACAGCACGAAGCTCGCCGCACAACCCGGCACAGCGGCCAGGTAGTTACCTCCGCCGGTTTACCGAACAGTCCAGTTCGGAAACGCCGTTCAGAGGTCTCTAATTTGCTTGTCAGTGCTTGTCCTAAAGCGGGCTGTTATTGTCAACCTCTTAATCCATCTGACTCCGATTATCAAGTTACTTCCCACTCATCCTCTGGCGAGTCATCGGCTACTCAGCTGCCACTGCTCAAAACGGTACTTGGGTAAGCTATACTTATCATAATATTTCCAGTACATCACCTTGGAACATATGCTGTATTTGACTTTGTTATTCCTTTCAGGGCCAAGCCTAGGCCGAGCAAGAAGGCTCGCCTGGATAAAGCGGCCGAGGAGGATGCCGTCCCTGAACCGGGCAAAACACCAGATCTTGAAGCGGCTATTCCTGAAGACATACCCAATGATCCACCATAGCAAGACGACAATCTTATTGCTGAAGATAGGCCTATTGATACCTCAAGTCCTACCAACCAGCCCACAAGCCCCATCCGTATTAAGAAATCCACCGGTCCAACAAAGCCTACTGATAAGCCAACGGCCCTAGTGCAAACCGGCGATGCCAAGGATGATGAAGTTGTTATTACTGGCATTGGCCATACAGAGCCAGGCAATCCTGTCGCTTTGTCTAAACATACTGCCAAGGAAGAATTTGCTGCCTTTGTCAAGGGCAAGTGTAATGTTGATCTGGCGACCTACGCTGCTCTGAACGCCCAAGACATCCATTCCGGCTATCTGAACCGGCTGTACACCAATCGTGACTATGAAGCCGGTCTGGTTAACATGATGAAAGATAAATATGAGGTAACTTCCATATGCTCTTTCTTGCTTATATGTGTCAATTCTTGCTGACTCGCCTAGCCCCCAAGGACCAGTTTGTAATCTTCTTTCAAACCGGGACTTACTAATATAAATCTTAATGCCTCGAAATTCACTGATGTAGCCCCCAAGGGCTGGTCCAACTTAGTGTAGTTAAACCGGGACTTAAGTAATTAATATCGCCGCATCAGAATTTATTTGAACAAATAGCCATTAGCCCCCAAGTGCCAAGTTCAATACTTGTATTGAGCTTGGGACTTTATAATCAAGTGAAATATGAAGATCAAATAGGCATTAGTCCCCAAGTGCCAATTGCATAACTTGTTTATGTGGTTGGTGCTTCAATTCTTGCACTGCTTGCTGAATCATATAACTGTCTGTATGCAGACTGAGCTGAAGACAAAAGAGACCCAAATCGCCGATCTCCAAGAAAATCTGAAGTCCCAACAGACTGAAACCTCAAAAGCAAAAGAGGAGTTGACCAGCGCCTTAAGCGTCATGGAACAGCTTAAGAAGGATTTCAAGAAGGAGCGGGCGGATTGGGCTACTGAAAAATCCACTTTAGCCAAACGAGCAGAAGACACTGAGGCTGCACTAAAACCGGTGGTGGATGAACTGACCAACATAAAGCGGCACGTGCATGCCATGACTGCTGCTATCTTGGTAAGCCGGTTTGATTTCTGAGTTGATTCTGCCGTCTTACAGAGCTGCCGGTTTGTTAACCCTTTGTGATATTTCAGGGACACGCATTGGTCATCTGGGGTCAGATGTGCAGAACATATTGAAAGCCGCCTATACTTTGATTGAACCACTGTACACTGGTGCACAGTGGATCATCTGTACTGCATCCCACAACAAGCCGTCGCCCACTTTGATTCAGGACACTCTGCAGAAACTGTCAGTGCTTCCTGCCCGGGTGGAAGAGCTGAAGAAATCTGCTGCTCAAACCGGTGCGATCAATGCCTTAATCCGGGCAAAAGCTTGGGTGTCGGATTTTGATCCTATTGAAGCGGCTCAGGGCTATCCCAGATTGAAGGAAGACGGGTCAGAGTTTAGTGAAGCGGATCTGCGAGCAATAAACCGGGAGGTGCGTCCGCTAGCTTGTCAATTGGCTGAAGAAGCAGACTTATCTCATTATCAAGCCCACTATGACAATCAAAACAAGCGAGTAGCTGCACCAATTCATGAAGCGGAAAATCTTATCCCTCCAATCCGTAAGCATACTTACGCTCCCGATATTGAACCGTTGTTGCTGATCCATGATGAAGCTGTTTTTCAAGCATTAATGGGAATCGACTGGACAACTGTTGATTTCCACCCGTTGGGTAGAGAAACTGAAGTTGAAGCGGCGCGGGATGACCCACAACCATCAGGCCAGGCTGGTGACCAAGCTTGAATCGGCAGCTGGTTTAAACTGCCTCCCCTTTGAAAAACAATGATCTTGTTTTGGGCACCGTGTTGCCTTGTAATAGGCTAGCTGATACTCTTGATTGTAGTATGCCTGCGTGCATAACCACTGCAACTTGTGCTTTCTTTGGGTTATGAACTTTCCAAAGTATTTTTTGCAACATAGAAATCTTAAAGTGCCACCGCGGTTGTACCGTCAGGCGGAGTATGATGTCTGCATATATAAAATCAAAACATCTGAAATTTAAGCATAATACCTGCCATCGTTGGGCATGAAGCTGGCTTAGCCAATCTTGAAACGGAGGTTTCATAAACCCACACTGTTGGAGGAGATAGCAGCTCCTGTATATATATAATGCCGGTTTACCATGTAAACCGTGCCGGGTTATAATAAAACACTGTGTTACTCCATAATAGGATGTTAACAAAAAATCAAACCGGACAAATAGTCTCCGGATTAAAAATGAATCGTGTTCCGTCAATTGACAGTGTGAACCGGTTTTAAAATTTTGTCACAACAAAAAGAAAGAAATATCTATCAAAGAAAATTGTGAAGCAAAGGCAATGATAAAACCATTTGCAAAAAGAGGCTTATTTGAGCCGATCAGATGGCGTTACCATGGTCGGACAGGACCAAGCACCCGATAGGTGTAGCTATGGTTCAAGTCAGCCAGGTCCCCAAATGAAACTGTGGCATGTATGCCAATCTAGTGGCATGGCAATGGTTCGGGTTCGACCAAGCCCCCAAGTGATTCTGTGGCCTTAGGCCGATCAAGAGGCGTGACTGGTTCAGACGTGACCAAGTCCCCAAGTGATCTGGTGGCTCTCGCCTATCAAGAGGT
Organism: Triticum dicoccoides; assembly: GCF_002162155.2. Classification (NCBI taxonomy): domain Eukaryota; kingdom Viridiplantae; phylum Streptophyta; class Magnoliopsida; order Poales; family Poaceae; genus Triticum; species Triticum dicoccoides. The sequence goes on from NC_041382.1 coordinate 751,708,668, forward strand.
GTTGCATTGGTTCGGACACGACCAAGCCCCCAAGTGATATAACATAATGCTTTTTGAGAAGCTAACTCAAGGGGTAAACCGGAGGCCGCTTTAGAACAACTCCGTGTAACCACACCTGATGTAAAAGGATAGATACCCCGTTTTAGCTGAGGTTCTGGTTTATTATATTTAATCATAATATATACATCGTCATAATATGTACACAAGTAGAGCCAATGGCTCAGGTATAGTAAGGCCGAAGATGAGCTATCTTCCACGGCCTGTTGGTCTCCTCCTCTGATGTACGTGAGTCTTTATGCTCTCGAATATCGACCAGATAGTATGACCCGTTGTGCAGATTCTTGCTGACCACGAAAGGTCCCTCCCAAGGTGGGGATAGATTATGCATATCAGTGTGATCTTGGATGAGCCGAAGCACCAAATCTCCTTCCTGAAAGGTTCTGGTTCTGACTTGGCGACTGTGATAACGACGAAGATCCTGTTGGTAAATCGCCGAGCGGGCGGCTGCTATGTCATGTTCTTCATCCAACAGGTCCAAAGCATCTTGTCGTGTTGTCTCATTGTCCGCTTCAACATAAGCCGCCACACTAGGTGAGTCATGACGGATATCACTGGGGAGAACCGCCTCCGCTCCGTAAACCATGAAGAACGGTGTATATCATGTTGATCTGTTGGGTGTAGTATTGATGCTCCATAACACAGATGGTAACTCTTCTACCCAACAACCCGGTGTTCTCTGCAAAGGAACCATAAGTCGGGGTTTGATGCCTTTCAAGATCTCTTGATTAGCCCTTTCTGCTTGACCATTGGACTGTGGGTGTGCCACCGATGAAACGTCGAGCCGGATGTGCTCCCGTTAGCAGAACTCCTTCATGGCACCTTTCGACAAATTGGTACCATTATCTGTGATGATACTGTGTGGAAAGCCAAACCGGAAAATCACTTTTTTGATGAAATGAACCGCCATGGCCGCATCACACTTGCTAACAGGTTCTGCCTCCATCCACTTTGTAAACTTGTCAACCGCCACTAGGAGGTGGGTCTTCTTATCTTTGGACCTTTTGAAAGGCCCAACCATATCCAGCCCCCAAGTCGCAAACGGCCAAGTAATCGGAATCATTCTCAATTCTTGAGTCGGCACATGAGCACGTCTTGAAAACTTTTGGCAACCATCACATCGTCTGACCAGATCCTCCGCATCAGCATGAGCAGTTAACCAATAGAAGCCATGGTGAAACGCTTTAGCCACCATAGATTTTGAACCGGCGTGGTGACCACAATCTCCTTCGTGGATCTCACGCAAAATTTCACGGCCTTCTTCAGGAGACACACAGCGCTGAAACGCCCCTGACACACTGCAATGATGCAACTCACCTTTGATAATAGTCATGGACTTGGATCGCCAGATTATCTGTCGGGCCAGAGTCTCATCCTCTGGTAACTCGCCCCGGTTCTTGTACACCGGGTAAGGAAGCGTCCAATCCGGAATAACATGAAGAGCTGCCACCAATTGAGCCTCCGGATCAGGAATAGCCAAATCCGCTTCACCAGGGATCTTGACCGACGGGTTGTGCAGCACATCCAGAAAAACATTGGGCGGGACCGGTTTGCGCTGAGAGCCCAACCAGCTTAAAGCGTCCGCCGCTTCATTCTTCTGCCGGTCCACGTGGTCCACCTGATAGCCTTTAAAGTGACCTGCAACAATATCCACCTCACGACGATATGCTGCCATGAGTGGGTCCTTGAAGTCCCAAGTGCCAGATACTTGCTGAGCCACAAGGTCCGAGTCACCGAAGCACTTAACTCGACTTAGATTCATCTCCTTAGCCATCCGGAGACCATGGAGCAAAGCTTCATACTCAGCTGCATTGTTAGTACAAGGGAACATTAAGCGGAGAACGTAACAAAACTTATCACCTCATGGGGAAGTTAATACGACACCAGCCCCCGAGCCTTCCAATTGCCTGGATCCGTCAAAATGGATGGTCCAATATGTGTGATCCGGCTTTTCTTTAGGTGCTTGCATTTCCGTCCAATCATTGATGAAATCAACAAGTGCTTGAGACTTAACCGCCGTCCGAGGCACATACTTTAAACCGTGCGGCCCAAGCTCTATAGCCCACTTGGCAATCAGGCCAGTCGCTTCCCGGTTCTGGATGATATCCCCCAAAGGAGCAGAACTGACCACTATAATTGGGTGCCCTTGGAAGTATTGCTTAAGCTTCCTGCTTGCCATAAAAACTCCATACACCAGCTTCTGCCAATGCGGATACCTTTGCTCGGACTCAATGAGTACCTCGCTGATATAATAGACCGGACGTTGAACCGGATGCTCCTTACCTGCCTCCTTTCGCTCCACCACAATAGCCACGCTGATCGCACGAGCATTAGCAGCAACATATAGCAGTAATGGCTCCTTGTCAATGGGAGCGGCGAGCACAGGTGGATTGGCCAATTGCCGCTTTAAGTCCTCAAATGCTTCATCAGCAGCGGAACTCCAGACGAACTGATCCGTCTTCTTCAACATCTGATACAAAGGGATTGCCTTCTCACCAATGCGGTTGATAAACCGGCTTAACACGGCAATCCGGCCTGCCAAGCGCTGAACATCATTGATACACTTCGGTTTAGCCAGGGAGGTGATGGCTGCGATCTTCTCCGGATTAGCCTCAATTCCCCTGTTGGACACCAGAAAACCCAATAACTTGCCCGCCGGTACACCAAAGACACACTTGTCCGGATTAAGCATCATCTTGTATGTCCTCAGGTTATCAAAGGTTTCCTTCAAATTGTCAACCAGAGTCTCCTTCTCCCTGGACTTAACCATGATATCATCCACGTAAGCATGTACATTACGGCCAATCTACTTGTGAAGATAATTTTGTACACAACGTTGATAAGTTGCCTGGGCACTCTTGAGCCCAAAGGGCATAGACACATAGCAGAAGGCTCCAAAAGGAGTTATGAATGTCGTCTTCTCCTGGTCCTTAACTGCCATTTTGATCTGATGATAGCCAGAATACGCATCCAAAAAACTTAAACGCTCACAACCCGCCGTAGCATCAATAATTTGATCAATATGGGGGAGGGCAAAAGGATCTGCTGGACAAGCTTTATTAAGATCTGTGTAATCCACAGACATGCACCAAGTGCCGTTTTTCTTAAGGACTAGCACCGGATTGGCAAGCCACTCAGGGTGAAAAACTTCAACAATAAAACCAGCTGCTAAGAGCCTGGCTACCTCTTCTCCAATCGCCTTGCGTCTTTCTTCGTTAAACCAGCGGAGGAACTGTTTCACCAGTTTGTATTTAGGATCCACATTAAGGGTGTGCTCAGCGAGTTGCCTCGGTACACCTGGCATGTCAGAGGGCTTCCATGCAAAAATGTCCCGATTCTCACGGATGAACTCGATGAGCGCGCTTTCCTATTTCGGATCCAAGTTGGCACTGATGCTGAACTGCTTGGACGAATCGCCAGGTACGAAGTCAACAAGCTTAGTTTCTGCTGCCGATTTGAACTTCAGGGCTGGATCATGCTCCATAGTTGGCTTCTTTAATGGAGTCATGTCCGCCGGATCAACATTGTCCTTATAATACTTCAGCTCCTCGGTGGCACAAACCGACTCTGCGTAGGCCGCATCTCCTTCCTCGCACTCCAAAGCGATTTTACGGCTTCCGTGAACCGTTATTGTCCCCTTGTAACCCGGCATCTTGAGCTGCAAATACACATAACAGGGTTGTGCCATAAACTTGGCGTAGGCCGGTCACCCAAACAGGGCGTGATATGGACTTTGGATTTTCACCACTTCAAACGTCAATGTTTCCGACCTGGAATCATGATCATCTCCAAAGGCTACTTCCAGAGCTATCTTACCAACAGGATATGCTAACTTTCCAGGTACCACACCGTGGAACACCGTATTAGACGGTTTGAGATTTTTATCTGTTAGTCCCATACGACGGAAGGTCTCATAGTACAAGATATTAATGCTGCTCCCTTCATCCATGAGCACTTTGGTGACCTTGTAACCTCCCACCTGAGGCGCCACCACTAGAGCCAACTGACCCGGATTATCAACCTGGGGAGGGTGATCCTCTCTGCTCCATATGATTGGCTGTTCAGACCAGCGTAGATAACGGGGCACGGCCGGTTCAACAGAGTTGACTGCCCACCTCTGAACCTTCCGGTCTCGCTTGTCCAAGCTAGTGGTGAAGACATGGTACTGCCCACTACTCAACTGCTTTGGGTTGCTCTGATAACCTGACTGTTGCTGCTGCTGGTTGTAACCATCCTGGTTGTTCTGATTATTTTGATTATTATGTCCGCCCGGATTGCCATTAAATCCTGAACCGGAATTTCCTCCACCATAACCCGGCCCAGATCCTGAGCCACCGCCGGAGCCGTGATCATACCGGAAAGCATTAGAATTCTTGAACTCCTGCATTATGAAGCAATCCTTCCAAAGGTGGTTTGCTGGCGCCTCCTTCGTCCCATGTCTTGGACAGGGCTGGCTCAGTAGATAATTTAGGCGGTCCGGGTTAGGGTTGGGTGCCCCACTGCGATTTGGCAGTTTACCCCTGCGTCGCTGGCCCTTGTCCTGCGCGTTGGTATTAGCCACAAAGTCCATGTTACCATCCGCTTTATGCTTGCCTCTGCCACCATTACCTGCCAAGTGATGCTGCTGACCTTTGGAGTTGTTGTTCCTCTTTCCCTTCCCTGCCTTGTCATCATCAGATTCGGGATCCTTGGTACTATCAGAATCAGCATACTTTACCAAAGCGGCCATGAGGGTCCCCATGTCAGTGCAATGGCGCTTCATCCGTCCCAACTTCAGCTTTAGGGGCCCAAACCGGTAGTTGCCTTCTAGGGTTAAGACTGCGGTGTCCACGTTGATGCGGTCTGATGAATGCAACACTTGTGAGACCCGGCGCACCCAATAGTCGTTGATTCTCCTTCCTCCTGGACACAGGCAGCTAAGTCCACTATCGACATAGGCTGCTTACATGTATCCCTGAAATTGCTGATAAATCGGGCTCGTAATTGGGCCCATGAACTGATAGAATTAGCCGGCAAGCTTTTTAACCAAGTACGGGCCGTTCCTTCAAGCATCATGGTGAAGTATTTCGCACACGCCGCGTCATCCACATCAAGCATCTCCATGGCCATCTCATAGCTCTCCACCCATGTCTCTGGGGGTTGATCCACCGTGTAATTTGGTACCTTGCGCGGGCCTTTGAAATCCTTGGGCAGGCGCACATTGCGTAAAGCGGGACAAGGCAAGGCACCCCCAAAGAACTAGAAGTAACACCAGGTTCGATCGAGATAGTTGGACGAACCGGCGTAAGCTGCCGAGCCTGATACTGTGCGGCTAACTCGGCCTCCCTGTGCGCTCGGGCCCGGTCCACCACTTCCTGAGTGTTATCAGCACCACCCGCCGGGTTGTTACCACGGGGTGCTCCACGTCGTTCATTACTCGACACTGCCGGTTCATCCATATGCCTGCTATAGCTTCGGCTTGGACAGGGGTCGAGTGGATCCGGTCGCGGCTGTACGAGTATGCTTCCTGTTGGACCAAAGCTGTCCTCAGAAGCTCCATGACCCGTCGCGTCTCTACTGCCTGCGGCGAGTCACCTTCGATTGGAATGGCCTCCAGCCGTGCAGCAGCGGCAACGAGATTGTCCATCGGGTTGGAGTAGTGACCCGGAGGTGTCGAAATAGCCTGAGGTATAACGGTATTTTGTCGAGCCAGATCCGTCCAACGGGGCTGAACCGGCGCGCCGGTCGCAGGGGCTTCCGCCCAGTTTACCTCCAGCGGATTACTGGTTCCTGCTCCTGGGGTGTTGAAAAGGTCTCTGGCCTCGAAAACCGAAGGCAAACGGGATCGGTACTTCCTCTTCATGACTTCATGCGACACGTTCTGGTCCAACATGAGCCTATAGGCTTGTGCGTCTAAAGCGGCCCGCTCTGCGGTCATCCTGGCATCCTCAGCTGCCAGGTCTGCCTTGGCCTGGGTGATCTGCTCCTTCACCTTTGCTATCTCCGCGTTGTGGGCGTCCTGATCCGCCGGGTTAGCTTCTGCCATGAGCACAGCCAATGTATCAAACAGATCTGATAGAACTTGAGCCTGCGGGCGTACAGAGCCTCCTGCCCCGGCAGCCATCGCTGCTACTGAATCGGAGGTCATTGGCGCAGAGGTCGAAGAATGAAGTGCTGCTTGTGTGTCAGCCATGAATATTCCAACTCGGTTGGGTCGATCAGAGGGGTCCGGAATACTATCGCCATCGAAACAGCCCCCAATCCGGCCGTCTTGTAGCTGATATAGAGATTCGGTTTCTCCGGTTGATGAATCATCATCGGAACAAATGACAGTCTCACCGCGGGATTCCAATCCATCCTCATAACTTCCTCCGTGGATGACTCCCACGAAGGCACGCCTCATGGCCGGTTTAACCCGGGCGGACTGTGCACGCTGAGCCGTTTCGATGAGGTCGGTGCAGATGTCCGGCTCAGGGCCCGGTTCACCGATCTTGCCGATGAAAACGTGTATGCCACCAAAGGGGACCCGGTACCCATACTCAACTGAGCCGGCCTCGGGGCCCCAGCCTGCATCAACGATGTATATCTTGTCACGGCGACTCTTAGTCATCCGGCCCACGACGTAGCCCTCGAGTCCTTCAAAGAGACCCTCCAAGAACTTGAAACCATCGTGCGATAGCCCCACGGTGGGCGCCAACTGTCATGGTTTTGTCACGGCAGATGTTCTAGAGAAAGGACTTAGTCGTGGAGCCATCGCAACGAGTTAGCTTGAAGGGGTTAAAGCGGACACAGGGACGCAAGAGAGTATATACTAGTTCGGCCCCTTCAATGAAGGTAAAAGCCTACGTCTAGTTGTGATGGAATTGATGGGGTTTCAATGACTAGGGAGCAAACAAGCTTCTCCTAAGTCTCGAGTTGTTGTCTGTCCTTGAACCGCCACCGGGTCGTCCCCTTATATACACGGGTGACGCCCGTCGGTTCACAGAGTCCCAATACCGGCTCATAGATGCGTCCGGTTTGGTCTCTACTTATTCCTAACTTATGATACAAGTTAAATACGAACTCTGGTTTACGGCTACGGGTCTTGAACTGACTATGGGCCTTGAGCTCTCATCTGCCTTCTTGGACTTTAACATGATTAACTACTAATGAAGTGAACCCGGCCCAGATAGGCCGGTTTACGCCCAGTAGTAATATCCCCAACAATGTCCATGTAATGGGCATGAGCCTCGCCGATGGTCATGGTGCAATGCATCAGCGAGGATGGCGTGGAGGAGGAGGAGGGTGGTGCGGACAAGGATGGTGGCGTCGGCTCATCGTTGTCGGCCGCGTGTTCCATTGGGACGTCGTCGTCCTCCGGTTGTCTGCTGGCCTGCCAGCCGGCAACAATGGCGGCCATCTCCTTCTTTTAGTCCAGCGTCAGCCTGTCCCAGAGAGCTTTGGTGGGGGAGGAATCCATGGTGGGAGTGGTGCGGAGAGGGATCAGATGCGGATGCTTGCGGCTATGGCAGGGCAGCGGTTTATATAACAATGACGGGCGACAGAGGGACGAATGGATGGTGTCGGAGGAGATGCCTCGATAGCCGCATGCCATCAATGTGGGCGGTAGATGGACGGGCGGCCGTCCTGTCATTTCAACACGTAGCAGTCTCTCTCGGCCGACGCGCCGCTTCAATGCCAGTGCCAGTGAGCGGCTGCGTCGGCTCTGGCCGGACATGGATGTGGGCATTGACGCTCTCGATCGGCCTTGACCGTTTCGGACGAGAAATGCACACGAGAGGGGGAGAGTTTTATGGTGGCCAGGGCGGTCAAAAGAGGGCGTGACAGCGGTCCACACCCCCGCAAATCTCACCACGTTTTTCTTCGGTTGCTGGAGAAAATTCGTCCGGACCACGCCGCGACCGATACAAAACCGCGTTGGATGGCTTCCACGGTTTGGACGGGTGTGGGAGGTTTTAGCAGCCATCAGCATTACTCGGAAAATAATAAATCTGTGATGGAGTAAAAATGTGCATGAGAATAAATCATCAAGTGTCGTTTTACCGCCCACCCGACACCCCAAGCAGTGCACGCCCCCGCCGCCACGGCGACACCCCCCAAGTCCTCCGTCCAGCTATCTCTCACCCCTCTCCGGTCATGACCAGATTCATCAGCCGCATACGAGGCCGCTCGTCGGCGGGCAGGTCCATCGGTCCTGCCTCCTGCGTCCTCTTCCTCGTCGACGGAGGTGCGCTACTCCTCCCACGCTTTCCGCTCAGGCGCCGGGGCCTCCTGTTCGTTGCCTCTGCTGAGCGCGTTCAGCATTGATTGCAACCCGCGCGGCGGCGGCGGCAGCACTGGTTGCCGCGCGCGCGCCGAGCGTCGCAGGTGACGCCACTCGATCGCGGTGCGCCTCTTCAGCGGACGCACGCACCCACCTCACGCGTCGAGCTCGGCTGGAATCGGCCAGCAATGCCAACCGCCCGCCTGTCCTCCATCTCCACCTCCTTCAGGGCTCCTTCACATAAACCACGAGCCCCCTTGCTGCCTTGGTTTCCGCCACGGAACGCGTGCGCGCTGGAACGCTAAGCCGGGAGGACGCACACCACTTGTTTGACTCATTGCTAGGCCAAGCCGCTGCCGTCCCGGAATGAGGGTTGAACAACTTTCTTGCCACACTAGCCCGTGCTCCGCCCTCATCTGCCTGCAGCGATGGCCCTGGCCTTGCCATCGCTCTCTTCAACCGCATGTCCCGAGGCGCTGGTGCACGGGCGGTGTCGCCCACGCTCTATACCTATTCCATCCTCATGGACTGTTGCTGCCGCGCAGGACGCCCGGACTTGGTGGTTGCCTTCTTCGGCCGCCTCCTTAGGTTGGGCCTGCCGCCTGCGCTTGGAGGTCATCTCCTTCAACAACCTCCTCAAGGGGCTCTGCCAGGCCAAGCGTACAAATGAGGCTTTGGATGTGCTGCTCCACCATACACCCGAAGTAGACTGTGCGCCTGATGTCTTCTCGTACATCATAGTAATCAACGGATGTTTTAAAGGAGGTGAAGTAGACAAAGCGTGCAATCTCTTCCATGAGATGCCCCAACTGGCAGTTCAACCCGATCTGCCACCTAAAACTCAATTATCAACGCATTAAGCAAATTCGGAGCAATGGACAAGGCAGAAGTGGTCTTTCGGCAAATGGTTGATAAAGGTATTGGACCCGATGTCATGACATGTACTAGTCTGATCCATGGATATTCCATTTTGGGTAGGTGGAAGGCGGCAGTAAGGGTATTGAGGGAGTCCTGGATTAGGGGGTGTCCGGATAGCCGGACTATAACCTCTGGCCGGACTCTTGGACTATGAAGATACAAGATTGAAGACTTCGTCCCGTGTCCGGATGGGACTTTCCTTGGCGTGGAAGGCAAGCTTGGCAATACGGATATGTAGATCTCCTCCCATTATAACTGACTCTGTGTAACCCTAGCCCTCTCCGGTGTCTATATAAACCGGAGGGTTTTAGTCCATAGGACGAACATACAATCATACCATAGGCTAGCTTCTAGGGTTTAGCCTCTTCGATCTCGTGGTAGATCTACTCTTGTACTACCCATATCATCAATATTAATCAAGCAGGACATAGGGTTTTACCTCCATCAAGAGGGCCCGAACTTGGGTAAAACATTGTGTCCCCTGCCTTATGTTACCATCCGGCCTAGACGCACAGTTCGGGACCCCCTACCCGAGATCCGCCAGTTTTGACACCGACATTAGTGCTTTCATTGAGAGTTCCGCTGTGCCGTCGCCATCAGGAAGGATGCCTCATCCCGTCTTTAAAGACGGCACTGTTGCTAAGGGAGCCTTGGCTGTTGGCCAAACTCTCTGGCTAGGTGGTTTTCTTATGACCACCTGTTCGGCCACTGCGCCGATGATGACTTCTCGGGTCATCGAAAGCAATCTTCACGTCAACTCGGAACTCGTCGAGCAGTTAGATCCAATGGAGCTCTCTTCCCTAAACGAGCTCTTGGATCGCATCGCCGCCCTGGGAGTCGCTATAGACTACGATCAGATTGGGCCTAAACCCGATCTGAGAGAAATCAACTCTCCCCAGGTCACCCATCATGTTGCAGTGGTGGAGGAACAATGCGGCAACCCTTCATCTATCTTAAGGACTAGCTATGTCCGGATTCTTGATCCCTCCAAGCCGGATACCCGCGGAGGGGAGGACGTCACTCAAGACGTGAATCTAGAGTCAGGCAGCGGGCTAGATTCATTGGAAAACATCCAAGAATCCAAACTTCTGAGTTCAGAAACTCCTTGGCCCCTGAGTCTCAGATTGGGTGAGGATTCAGATTCAATTCCACCCACCCACCCAAACATAAGCGATCTATCCCAAATTAGGCAAGAGCCCGAAGAAATAGTACACTATTACTGGGCCAGATTCCTCCTGGTCATGAACAGGATAAAGGACTGCCGTGAGGAAGACACTATTTCATTCTTCTGCAATAATTGCACGGACAAGGGAATCCTCAAGGCCATAAGTCGCCGCAAAATTACACGCTTTGCCGACTTGGCGTCCATAGTATGAAAGTACTGTGCGATGGAAAGCGCCTGGAAAACCGAAATAAAATTTTGGGATAATCCGGCCCTGAATACAAACCCAGTCCGAAATAAAAGGGTGCATTATCGCCAGACACCCGGGTTAAACACCAAAAAGCAAAAACCCTCTACAGGGCATGGAACTGTACTGGAGGGATGGCTCAATGGACCCTGTAAAATTCACAGTGCAGAGGGCGCCACACCAACTCATAGCCTTAGAGCATGTTGGATACTCCGGCAGGTGGCTAAAAGTGGCGAAGATCTTCTAACCCCAGAAGCCACAGAGCACCAGCCCAGGGATACCAGTACGGTATTAACAGTCTTCGAGACTTTCGCATCAAATAATATGCGAAAACGAACACTCTGCAGCCTTGCCGAGGTCTACCACGTGGCAACAATAAACCCGTGGAGTGACACGGCTATTACTTTTAATGCCAGTGACGAACCTAAATTCCGAACAACCCGAGCACCAGCCGCATTGGTCCTCAGTCCAATAGTGGACGGCTTTCGACTCACCAAGGTACTCATGGACGGTGGCAGCGGATTGAACCTCATTTATGAGAAAACCCTTCGAAAAATGGAAATAGACTGGAACCACATTGAGCGAAGCAGCACAACCTTTAGAGGAATAATCCCCAGTCAGGAAGCGAGTTGTACAGGAAAAATCACACTAGATGTGGTGTTCGGCACGCCGGATAATTACAGGTCCGAAGAGGTCACGTTCCAAGTGGCCCCGTTCAGTAGCGGATACCACGCTCTATTAGGGCGGGAGGCGTTTACAATCTTCCAAGCCATACCCCATTATGGGTACATGAAGCTCAAAATGCCCGGGCCCAATGGAATCATCACTCTTGCTAGTGATCCGGACATAGCACTCCGCACCGAAAATAAGAAAGCCACACTGGCCCTCGAGGCACTATCCGAAGCCCTAGCGGCCGAGGAACTGACTGCGCTGCGCTCCATAGTGAACAGGGACGACGTGATACTCGATAAAAGATCCAAGTCCACCTCCTTTAAACCGGCGGCCGAAATAGTCAAATTCCAAGTCCATCCAACGGACCCTACACAAACAGCTTCCATCGGGGCACAATTAAACCCTGATGTCGACGCCGCACTACGAGAGTTCCTACGCGAGAACTGGGACATTTTTGCCTGGCACCCTTCAGACATGCCAGGAATCCCACGCAGGCTGGCTGAGCACAGCCTAAATATCCTAAAAGGATTCAAGCCAGTCAAGTAGGCTCTTTGACGTTTCTCCGAACCTAAGAGACAAGCCATGGGAGAGGAACTAGCCAAGCTATTGGAGGCCGGATTCATCAGAGACATAAAACATCCGGACTGGCTAGCAAACCTGTTGATGGTACCAAAGAAGGACAAATCCTGGCGCTTGTGCGTCGATTTTAAGGACCTTAACAAGGCCTGCCCAAAGGATCCCTTCCCCCTCCCCCGCATCAATCAAATCATCGATGCTACCGTAGGACAGGATTCATTGTGTTTCCTCGACGCATACTCCGGCTACCATCAAATTAAGATGGCAGAGCCAGACCAAGCCGCAACGGCATTCATCACACCGTATGGCCCATTCTGCTTCAACACAATGCCCTTCGGGCTCAAAAACGCCGGCGCAACATATCAGCGCATGATTCAGACATGTCTGGCAAACCAGATCGACAAAACAGTGGAGGCATACGTAGATGACGTGGTCGTCAAAACCAAGCATGTCGAATCTCTAGTAGACGACTTGAGGCTCACATTCGATAACCTCCGAACATACGACATCAAGCTCAACCCGAAAAAATGCGTTTTCGGCGTACCAGCCGGAAAGCTCTTGGGCTTCATTGTATCTGGTAGAGAAATTGAAGCAAATCCAGCCAAGATCCGAGCTCTGTCATAATTGGACATCCCAAAGGACCTCAAACAAATACAAAAATTGACCGGATGCATGGCGGCTCTAAGCCGCTTTATCTCCCGCTTGGCAGAAAAGGCATTACCCATTTATCGCCTCCTCCGGCGCACCGAACACTTCGAGTGGACGGATGCCGCCACGGTCGGACTCGATGAAATAAAAGCCATATTGGCAACAAACCTAGTCCTGGCCGCGCCAAACATTGGCGAACCAATGCTATTATACATTGCGGCAACTCATCAAGTTGTAAGCGCAGTGCTCGTCGTCGAACGAGAAACAGACGGACACAAATTCCCCCTTCAAAAGCCGGTTTACTATGTGCCCACTGTCCTTACTCCATGCAAGTCATGGTACCCGCATTATCAAAAGATAGCGTACGCTGTATTTATGGCATCCCGGAAGCTGCGACGCTACTTTCAAGAGTGTTCGATAACGGTAGCCTCGGAAGTACCACTTAACAATATTATAAACAACCGCGACGTGATGAGCCGGATTGCCAAATGGGCCATTGAGCTCCTCCCGTTCGACATAACTTACAAGCCACGGCGAGCTATTAAGTCGCAGTTTTGGCCGACTTCGTCGCCGAGTGGACGGAAGCCGAACTCCCTAAAGAGTACGGCACATATTCAAACTGGATCATGCACTTCGACGGCTCCAAAATGTTGGCTGGTCTGGGGGATAGCGTCGTTTTGACGTCCCCAACAGGAGATACAGTTCAATATGTACTCCAGATAATGTATACGGACTCCAACAACGCAGCCGAATATGAGGCCCTTCTACATGGTCTCAGGATGGCAGTATCCATGGGCATTCAACGCCTAGAGGTGCGTGGGGATTCGAACCTCGTGATATCCCAAATAAATGGAGACTTTGATGCCAAGGATCCGTAAATGGAAGCTTATCGCAATGTCGTCCTAAAAATGTCAGCTCAGTTCGAGGGGCTCGAATTTCACCATATAGCCCGGGAAAACAATCAGGCAGCAGACGTCCTGGCACGCATCGGTGCAAAACGCGATGCCGTCCCTCCCAACATCTTCTTGGAGAGGCTGTTCAAGCCATCCGTAGTATGGGAAGGGGAACCCGGAAATAACAGCCCGGACCCAACCGCACTGCCCGACACCAAACATTCTGACATAATTGGAGGCTCTGCCAACGAAATAACATCTTCAGCCCACCTAATAATGGCAGTCATCGCCCCGTGGACAGAACCATTCCTAGCCTACCTAACTAAGCAGGAACTTCCGGCGGACCAAAACGAGGCACGTTGCATAGTGCGGCGATCTAAAGCCTATAAAGTCCATGAGGGAGAGCTTTATAAGAAAAGCACCACCGGAGTCCTTCAAAGGTGCATCTCCGAAGAGGAAGGGCGGAATCTTCTGGCTGAAGTTCATGCTGGACTCGGCGGTCACCACGCGGCAGCCCGGGCCCTTGTAAGCAAGGCCTTCCATACAGGCTTCTATTGGCCGACGGCCCGGGCAGACGCTCAGGACTTAGTCCAACGATGCGTTGGTTGCCAACTTTTTGCTAACCAAAGCCATATGCCACCCGCTGCCCTCCAAACTATCCCCATCACCTGGCCCTTCGCAGTCTGGGGGCTTGACATGGTTGGACCCCTTAAAGGAGGAACCCACAAGCAAAAATACTTACTGGTCATGGTGGATAAGTTCACCAAATGGATAGAAGCCAAGCCTGTTAAGATGGTCGAATCCGGACCGGTGATAGACTTCATATTCGGGGTCATACACCGTTACGGCGTCCCCCACAGCATCATCACTGATAACGGCACAAACTTTACGGCCGACGAGGTAAAACTCTGGTGCAAAAACATGGGCATCAAGCTTGATTATGCTTCAGTCTATCACCCACAAACTAACGGTCAGGTTGAGCGAGCAAATGGTCTTATCATGAGCGGCATCAAACCCAGATTGGTGCGGTCCCTCAAGGAATCTAACACGCATTGGGTAGAGGAGCTTGACTCTGTACTCTGGGGGTTGCGGACCACGCCGAATCGCACTACTGGATACACACCATTCTTTATGGTATACGGCGCAGAGGCGGTTCTGCCCTGCGACATTATTCATGACTCACCTCGAGTGTGCATGTACGAAGAAAGAGAAGCCGAGCTCGATCGTCAGGACAGTTTGGACGCCTTGGAGGAGGAGCGTGATGTGGCAAAAGCCTGTTCCGCATTCTATCAACAGCAGGCTCGAAGATACCAAAGCAGAGAAGTATGGACCAAAACTTACAATGTTGGCGAGTTAGTTCTACGCCTGCCGGATAAGAAAAAGGACAAACTCAAGCCCAAATGGGAAGGTCCCTTCATCATTGACCAAGTCCTGACTGGTGGAGCGTACCGTCTGCGAGATGCATCGGATAATCGACTCGAGTCGAACCCATGGAACGCAGCCCGACTCCGAAGATTCTACGCCTAACGCTGGACTCTGTGTTCGTGTCATTCCTCTGTCCATTTTTATACACTATCTGTCTTATATTTTTCTCCTTCTCCTTTTCTTTTCTCTCACAGCCTTTAGGGGCCCATTTGTGCCTTGTTTGCACGCAACTGACGCGCTATCCGCACTCATTATACCTGGGGGCTTCTTTAATAGAAGCTTATTCATACGGGCTTTATGCCCAACACATGTGTTATCCTTCCACATGTACCCTTTATTCACCATTATATGCATCGATATGACTTAAGTTTTGGCCAAGCTGGGTTGCCTGGCTCTTGTATTTATGCCCTACGTTCCCGTTAATTCGGCTAGGGCATAAGGGGCGCACCTCTGCGATTGTTACTGCCGCATCAGCCGGATGTGTACCTCAGACTGGGTGAAGCCGAAAGCTAGCGTTCTTAAGGGAATATTCGGTCGGTGAACTAAAGATGATTTTTCACTTATTTACTTATGCGCCCCCAGATGTTTTTTCGGCGTCTCTTCTCGTAGTCCGGACATGCACTTTAGGGCATGCCTCCCAGGGAAAGGAACCCCTAACGGAACTATTCTCCCTGGAAAATGTTTCTTACTAACC
The DNA here is from genome assembly GCF_002162155.2 of Triticum dicoccoides. NCBI lineage: Eukaryota > Viridiplantae > Streptophyta > Magnoliopsida > Poales > Poaceae > Triticum > Triticum dicoccoides. The sequence goes on from NC_041382.1 coordinate 751,724,202, forward strand.
ATGTAATATAACATAACTAGTTGGGCACTTGTCCGTTCAAGCACTAATGACCCCTACGCCTGGTCTCCACGCATGCCCCGGTTCTTACATAACCGAGAGGGTATTCAGATACACTTCGGACCGTCGGGTCCCAAGGTTGAAGCGAAAAGGTCCGCCACGACAAATGATCTACAATCCGGCTAGAAGGCATTATACATGTCACTTTAAATTACATAGTCAATTTGACTAGTTGAATTCCTCTTCAATACCATCCAATAGGCTGTCTAGTCTACAGTCCTGTTGGGAATACTTTGTGGCCAATTCTACTTGGTCGTACACTAAGCTCATAGGGATCTCCTTCCCATCGGGCCCCATAGGTCCGACCTCGGCCATGTGATTTGGGTCAGCTTCGTGTACCGCGTCTTCACCATTGCCCAGGCTTCCCTGGCGCCCTGACGGCAGGCCGATATCTTCCATAATCGGAAGCGCTGCCGCGCTCCCTTCAGCTTCTCTGCAAGCTCTCCAAGGCCTTCGGGCATGGAGACGGATGGCCACAAGGCCTGGGCGACGCCTTGCATCACCTGCCGAACTCGTTCGTGCAGTTGTGAGAGCTCGGGAAGAAGGTCACCCGTAGAACCGGGCATTTCCTCTGCAGGACGACCTGTTAGCATACCTACAGACATAACTCTGTCATCCAACTTCCTCGCCGAACTCTTTTTCAAAGTTCGTTCAAGCACTTACTAAATATGCCGCGTCGAAGCCGTCGATTCTCCTTAACGGAGTCCGACAGTTGGGCACGAACATCTTTTAGTTCCACGCCCAGCTTGGTGTTGGCATCTAGGAGATCATTCTTCTCCTGCCTCACCCTCGTAAGCACGCTCTCACCGGCCTTCAGCTAGCGTAGGAGCTGTTGCTTATCCGAATTTACTCCAGCGTCATCTGCAATTTTATCGTTAGATCTGCATATACGCCGCACTCTATATGATACTTATCATTCGAAGGATATATTACCAGACGGGGTCTCTTTGGGCTCCCCTGCTGCGGCCAGTGCGGCCTGAAGTTGGGCTTTGCACTCTTCCAGCTCCTGGAACAGTTGGATATTCTTTTCTGTAAGAACCTGCATAACAAATGATCCTTAAATCAGTTATTCTAAGTGTTTCAAGTCTCAGGGGCTACTGATATATATAATCACCAAATTTTCTCACCCGTATGTCTTTTACATACTGCTCCGTGGCTCTGGCTAGACCATTTTGAGCGGCACGGAGGTACGCATCTCCCGAGTTGAAGGCATCCAATGCCTCTTGGGAGAAACAAGCGTCACGAAGAACAGTCCGGCGACGCCTGTGGTTCATGGCACTTTCCACCTCGGAATTGGTGGCGGACAGTCTATCCGCATCCTCTGCCGGAGGAGCGCCCGGCGCACACCTCGTATTCGTTCCCGCCTCTGAATCCGGCCTTGGAGCCTGGCTGGTGGAGGCGCGATTAGTAGCCTCTCCGGGTATAGTCCGGCGAGCGCTCTTTTTCCTAAAAAGAAGGCATGGGCTTTAGTATGCCTCTGAGAATAATGTCTTGGAATAAATACGGCATGCCGTACCACTGCGCCGGTGTCTCAATCCGGACTGCGTGTCTTTTCAGCCTGCCTGGCCTCGCGGCCCCTTGTTGGCTAGTCGCCGCAGGCTCGGCCTTCCGCCTCAAGGACCTTCCCTGCAAAACACGGTTGTTATACGGTAATCAAAAGCACGCAAGGACGGATCCCTTTTCAAAGTACTGGGACTTCGGTCTCAGTTACCTGTGAGGCTGGAAGTAGCCCAGGGTAATCGGCCGTAATGGCCACCAAGGCGTTGTCATTGCTAAATTGGTAAAATACCCCATTGATTAGCTCCATAGATATGTCTGGATCCTCTTGGGAGGCCGGGTCAAGGGACCGTTCCGGGTCCTCGGGTTGTGGAGGAGGGCTGTTTATCTCCCTTACAGCCTGACGCAGCTCCTGCGTTGAAATCGCTAGGTTGAATACTTAACTATGGGAATATGAAACGGATGGGCGAGAAAAATTGTCCGCTTACCCAGCTCGGAGGATTGTACATAGAAAATCCGCCCTGCGGGTTGACGTAGAGGAATTCCTTCTCTTCTCCCTTGTACAAAGTGGATAAGATCTTTATTAGAGCAGCAACCAATTCCGGCCCTTTACGGCTGTAGCGGGTGGCGTCATCCTCCCCGTTGAAATCCCACATGGGGTGGCCTCTATACTGAAGCGGTTGCACCCCCCGCATAATACATGTGGCCATGACCTCGATCATGGTCAATCCGGATCGAGCTAACAAACTTATCCGGCTCATCAGGTAAAGAACGTCCCTGTCATCTTCCTCCAGGGGGCTCCATGGACGCCAGCTCCTGCGCTTCTTCAAAGGAGCGTTGTCGAACTCAGGGAGGCCGATTCGAATAGGGTCCGAGAGGGGGGCGTCTTCTATATAAGACCATTCTGAAGGCCAGTCTTCGGACATCTTCTTTGGGGTTCCGGATAGATATCCGGTCCCGGCAATACGCCACGCTTCGGCTCCACCCACTTGATATATTGACCCCTTCTGAGAACGGGGCACAAGGCAGAACAGCTTCTTCCACGGCGCGAAATGAGCCTCACAGCCCAAAAACAGCTCGCAAAGGGCTACGAAGCCCGCGATATGCAATATGGAGGCAGGCGTAAGGTTGTGCAACTGGAGGCCGTAGAACTCCAGGAGCCCCCGGAGAAACGGATGAATTGGAAATCCGAGCCCTCTTACCAAATGAGGGACAAGGCATACCCGCTCTCCCTTGGAGGGATTGGGAAGGCTCTCCGCTTGCTCTCCGCCATTATAGGTGGCGAGCCCAGCTCGAACCGGGACCATGTACGCTGGGGGAAGAAATCCCTTGGTCTGAAGCATCACTAATTTGCTGTGCTGGACGGAACATCTCTCCCAATCTCCAGGCTTGGGGCTAGGGGAGCGAGAGGAGGAGCTGCGTCGATCGGCCATGATGGACTGGATCTCTATCAGATGCGCTCCGATGAAGGCTCGCCAAGGGAGGATGGTGTGATTTGGATATGAATCCTCGTCTCTATAATAGGAAGCTCATTCGCACAGCTAGGGGGGTAAATGTAAAAACACCCTGGCTCTTCACATTTGCTCGACACGTGGAAAGTGCCATTATTGGGCATGGAAGCCAAGGAGCGCAACATTCACAAGAAGCCGGACACTATTTAAACAGGTACACGGAATTTGGAGAGGAACCCGCCTTGCAATGCCGAAGACAATCTGCGCGCCGGACTCATCGTCATTGAAGCCTGGTTCGGGGGCTACTGAGGGAGTCCTGGATTAGGGGGTGTCCAGATAGCCGGACTATAACCTCTGGCCGGACTCTTGGACTATGAAGATACAAGATTGAAGACTTCGTCCCGTGTCCGGATGGGACTTTCCTTGGCATGGAAGGCAAGCTTGGCAATACGGATATGTAGATCTCCTCCCATTGTAACCGACTATGTGTAACCCTAGCCCTCTCCGATCTCTATATAAACCGGAGGGTTTTAGTCCATAGGACGAACATACAATCATACCATAGGCTAGCTTCTAGGGTTTAGCCTCTCTGATCTCGTGGTAGATCTACTCTTGTACTACCCATATCATCAATATTAATCAAGCAGGACGTAGGGTTTTACCTCCATCAAGAGAGCCCGAACCTGGGTAAAACATTGTGTCCCCTGCCTCCTGTTACCATCCGGCCTAGACGCATAGTTTGGGACCCCCTACCCGAGATCCGCCGGTTTTGACACCGACAGGTATTCAAAGAGATGATAAGTCTTGGTGTTGTACCAAATGCTATCATGTGGAACTCATTTATGGATTCACTTTGCAAGCATAGAAGGACAAAGGAAGCTAGAGACATTTTTGACTCCATGGCTGCAAAGGGCCAAAAACCTGATATTTTCTCCTATTCTACTATGCTTAACGGGTATGCGAAAGAAGGATGCTTTGATGATATGACTTGTCTCTTGAATTTGATGCTACAGAATGGTGTTGTACCTAACCACCATATTTTCAACATACTGATCAATGCATATGCTAAACGTGGACTGATGGATGAGGCTATGCACATGTTTGAAGTAATGAGGCAACAAGGAGTAAACCCGGATGTATTTGACTATCAAATCATAATGGGTTCACTTTGTAAAATGGGTAGGATGGATGCTACTCTGGACAAATTTAATCAGATGGTCAATCAAGGAGTTTCACCTAACAAAGCTGTTTACCAATGCCTGGTTCTGGGTTCTTGTTTTCATGGTCATTTTCTGAAAGCCAAGGAATTGATTTCTGAAGCAGTTAATAGAGGTATGTGTTCTAACAGCATGTTCTTCTATCCTGTAATAAACGACCTGTGCAAAGGAAAGGTAGAGGAGGCACAGGATATTTTTGACTTCATTTTAGGTATTGGTCAGCGGCCTGATGTGACTATGTACAATTCACTGATGGATGGATATTGCCTTGTTGGCAAGGTGGAGGAAGCACTGAGAGTACTTGATGCTATGAAGTCTGCTGGCCTCCAACCTGATGCTATTACGTATGCTATACTTCTTAATGGCTACTGTAAAATTGGCAAGATCACCGATGGATTGAGTCTTTTCAGGGAAATGTCACTCAGCGGGGTTAAGCCCACAACTATTATGTACAACATTATACTTGACGGGCTGTTTTGCTCCGGGAGAACAGTTTCTGCAAAGGAAAAATTCAATACGATGGTTGAAAGTGGCTTACCAGTGGACGTTCGCACATACAACATAGTTCTCTGTGGACTTTATAAAAACAATTGCATTGGTGAAGCAATAGAGTTGTTCAAGAAACTACGTGCTATGAACATGAAGATTGATGTCATAATACTCAATACCATGATTTCTTTAATGTTTAAAACTAGGAGAATTGAATAAGCCAAGGATTTGTTTGCTACTATATCAGCCATCGGATTGGTGCCTTCTGTTGTGACTTACAGTTTAATGATGACGAATTTCATAAAAGAAGGGTTGCTGGCAGATGCTGATGATATGTTTTTAGCAATGGAGAAGGCTAGCTGTGCTCCCGACTCCAGGCTGCTAAATCAAGTGGTCAGGGTATTTCTGAAGAATGGTGAAGTTGTAAAGGCTGTGACTTATCTCGCTAAACTTGATGCTAAACAGCTGTCACTTGAAGCTTCAACGATTTCCTTAATACTATGTCTCTTCTCAAGGAAAGGGAAATTAAGGGAGCACGTAAAATTGCTTCCGGTAAAGTACCAGCCTCCTGAGATGTTGGGCTGAGGATTGATACAGTACACTTGAAACTACCTACTGAAAAACAAGGTGGTATTCACTTATAGCTGACACAATGGCATAGCCCCCCACCTGCCCTTTTGGGAAATGCAGATAATTCATCCATTCTGTTGTTGCCTGATGTTTGATGTCACGTTCTAAATTAAAATAACAAGCCTGAGTTCTGAGGGTCATATGAGTGTCCCCCTTTTTGTGATTAAGAAGGCGCAAGTCTTAACTGGAAAGTTTGAATATGTCACACATTTAGGCCTATTCAGATTTCAGAGTATCCAAATTTGTGGCAAAGTACTTGGCTGCCTACCTCTGGGAACACCCAATCTTGGTCTTTACACGCATTTATGCAGTATGATGGATTGACCAAGGAGTGCAACACAAACATGATATAAAATAGTTTGTTTAACAACTATGATATTTTTCAGTAATGCCTCTCTCAACAGTAGTGCTATTTCTTGGGGGGAAAGTGTTAATTGCGTTGTATTCATGAGGTGCAGACTGGTAAACAGAATTGAACTGTGTTAGTCATCTAAAATCTACTCCTAGTTGCCAGCGGTAGTGCACTTTAGTTAGTAATTTGATGTTACTTCAGGGCTATTAAGCATGTTTTTTTGCTACTCCCAGGAACTGCTTACTGACTGTAAAAATACATTGCAATCTCTCCAGTAGGAAATATTTACTTTGATTCACTGTCTATGTTATTTTCTCTGCTCTAGGGTCAGTTTGTTGTACCGCCGTTGGGATTCTCGTCCCAGAAACACTTACCATGGTGCATTCGATGGCGTTGTGCAATTATTCTGAAATCAAATTTTAGACAAACAATTCTGCAGACTGGAGGTGACTGGCTGGCGCGACAGGCCAGAGGAGGCGGTCCTGCAACTGGTGAACGTAGAAGTTGCGACCGGTGACGGGTGGCACTGTTGACACACGAACACATCACGTGTAGCCTCGATGTTGGGGGTGATGCACCGCAGCTCATGTCGAAGGAGACCCGACCAACAGCGCGATACGCAAGACAGTCGGCAGACGCTTTTGCAGACCCGAAACCCCGCGCACCCGGGAGGGACCCCGTCAGGGATTGCGGTGGCTATGGGCTGCCCTAGGTCGATTCGCTCGCCCCTAGAGCCTCGGAATTCGCAGCTCTCAAACACGAAGAACAGCGAAGAACGAGAGAGAAAAACGGTAGAGAGATAAAACGTAGATGAAAAAGTAGTATATTGATTGGTTCAATTGTGTGTTGTTCAATCGGCCGTCACCCCCAACATATATAAGAGGCGGCTGGACTTCCTGTACAAGCAAAGGATTCATCTAGGCTTTCCTTACAAGAAAATTACATCAATTCACGACCTAGAGTCCTAGTTCTGGTCCCACTTGGATTCAGCCCGAATCTGATCCAATCTTCTGTCTTGCTCCTTGCGCGGGCCGTGGAATCTGCATATGACTTCCGATGGAGACGGTTCAAATATCAATTTTGTATGCTTCGATGAGGCCAACAATCCGTATGTTGATCACTTTTACAAAATAAGGCCATCTTGAATACTCCACGGGGTCATCTTTAATTTCGAGTCGGACTCGGTCATGTAGCTGACTGGACCATCCGACTCTTGTAGCGTCTCTGCAGGTCATATACTACGTCGGATGATGATGACTCCAAAAGCAAAGTTGACCGTTTCGATGTTACGAATAACTTTCATGTTGAACACTTCTTCATCCGAGTACATCTAGATAATCATTTGAGCCCATCTTCAGCTTCTGGTCGGATTGGCCTTGACAGTTTCCACCCAGCAAGCTTTTTCCCAGCAAGTTTTTCAGCCCTGGCAAGGTCTTCGCCCAGCAAGCTCTTCCCCCGGCAAGGTCTTCACCCGGCAAGCTTTCTCCCTCAGCAAGATTTCATACCGGCAAGCTTCTCCGCCAGCAAGCTTTCCACGCCGGCAAGCTTCTCCGCCGGCAAGCTTTCCACGTCGGCAAGCCCTCACATCGGCAAGGTTTTACCCCCGCAAGGTTTCATTCAGCCGGCAAAGGCCGAATACTTTCTCACTCAGGGCCGGCCCGTGAAGTGTTGCCTCTAATTTTTGCATACGAACCCGGATTCGTGACCATGCCAAAATCTGGTGTCAACACATGCCCCCCTGTTTTTCGGCAAAGCTTGTGTGCCGAAAAATAACTTGTATTGTGTTTGTTCTAAGAACAATGTAAACACTCCATCGGCCATTTATTTTCCTCAGGACGATAATCAGGTATCGGCCATGTTTGTGCTAAGGGCGATAGTCATATATCGGCCATTGCCCACTTAGGCTTCTTGCCACACACACTTGGGTGGTATTTCTTCAAGTACTTGCCATTGAGAGCTCGAGGTAACAGTGCCCCTTGTACGGATTCCACCAAATAAGAGTTTCCGGGAACTATTCTTGCAATTCTAAAAGGACCTTCCCAACTTGGAGACCACTTCCCGAATTTTCTGTCTCTTGAACCAATCGGGAGAATTACTTTCCAGACGAGATCACCAACTTGAAAATTCTTCAACTTAACCTTCTTATTGTAAGCCCTTGCTACCATCAACTTGTCCCTCTCTATGGCCTTCAAAGCAGCCAAACGTTTATCGGCAACCTCATCAATATTGTCCATCATCAAGTTATAAAAGTCTACTGCCGATAAATCATTTTGTTTGGCTATTCTCAAAGCATTCAAATTCACTTCCACCGGTAAAACAGCCTCTTGACCGTATACTAGCTCATATGGAGTCACCTTTGTAGCACCATGTCTTGAGATCCTATGTGCCCACAAAGCTCCAGACAACAACTCATGCCATCTCCTTGGATTATCCTCAATCTTCTTCTTGATGAGCTTGATTAAAATTTTATTGCTAGACTCAGCTTGTCCATTGGCTTGGGCATAATATGGAGAGGAATTGAGCAATTTTATGTTATAAGATTTGGCAAATTCTCTAACTTGGTGTGACATGAAAGAGGAGCCTTGATCTGTAGTCAATGTTTGAGGAATGCCGAATCTATGAATAATGTGCTCGGTTATGAATTTAATCACCTCCGTGTGTGTCATGTTCTTGAGAGGTACTGCTTCGGACCATTTAGTGAAATAACCGGTTGCCACCAATACGAACCGATGCCCCTTTGAGGAAGACGGATGAATTTGTCCAATAAAGTCTAAACCCCATCCTCTGAAAGGCCACAACTTGATAATGGGATGTAACATAGCAGCAGGAGCCAACTGAATATCACCAAATTTTTGACAAGCTTCACATCCTTTGTAATATCTGAAGCAATCATTAATCATAGTCGGCCAATAAAATCCAGCACGTCGTAGCAACCATTTCATCTTGGGAGCCGATTGATGAGTGCCACAAATACCTTCATGGACCTCCCCCATAGCAACTCTCGCTTGGTCCTCATCCAAGCACTTTAGAAGAACATCATCAAGTGTTCGGCGATAGAGATCATCATCTCTCATTGTATACTTGAAAGCCATCCGCCAAACAGCCCTGTCCACCCTTCTACTAGGATCACACAAATAATCAACAATGGGTTTCCTTCAGTCTTGACTTTCTCCTGCATTGAATATTTCATTAGTGGCCGAAACGGTGGGCTCCGGTTCAGCCTCCCCTACGTCGGCAAGACTAGACATCGGCTTTTCAGAAATATGAAACACGCCATGATCAACATGGTAGCCGGATGCCTGTTGTGCCAACTCATTTGCTTTCCAATTGTCATGTCTAGATATATGAGCAATGCTAAAACAATCCAAAGTAGAAATTATATCTACACATTTTTTAAGATAAACATTAAGTGATTCGTCCAAACACTGAAAGACTTTGGATATTTGTTATACCACTAGTAACGAATCACCATAAGCCTCAATATGTGTAACACCTATAGCAAGCAACATCTCTAAACCGAATAACAATGCTTCATATTCGGCTTGATTATTTGTGCAAAAATATTCTGAGCGGCATGAGGCTTCAAAAACAGCACCGTGAGGAGATATGTAAACAATACCAACACCTTGGCCATTGCTACAAACTGAACCATCAAAATATAATCTCCACGGTACTAATGAGACAAGGTTTATATCAATGTCATACTTGTCATCAATCCGATGTTCAACAATAAATTTAGCAACGATTTGGCCTTTCATAGATTTTAGAGATTCATAAACCAAATCATATTCAGTCAAAGCATAAGCCCACTTGCCAATTCTACCACTAAGAATTGGCCTATGCAACATGTATTTAATGACATCGGTTTGACAAGCTACTATACAAGCACTCGGCACTAAATAATGTCTCAATTTTGTGCAAGCATAATATAAGCATAGACATAGTTTCTCAATAAATGTATACCTTGACTCGGCGTCCAACAAGCGTCTGCTCAAATATGTAATAGCATGCTCTTTTCCCTCGGTTTCTTGAGTCAAAATAGCACCAACAACTCCTTCTGCTGCAATGTAAAGCCTGAAAGGTTCCCTATGCTTGGGTGCTTTCATCACCGGAGGAGTGCACAAATAATTCTTGATCATATCAAATGCTTCTTGCTGTTTTGCCCCCCAAGTGAAATCAACATCATTCTTTAACCGAAGGATAGGAGTAAACGCATCAACTTTCCCTGACAAATTAGCTATGAACCTCCTCAAGTAATTGACCTTGCCAAGGAACTTTTTCATATCTCTCTTGCACCTTGGAGCTTCCACTTTCTGTATGGCCTCTATCTTTTTGGGATCAATCTCTATGCCATCTTCATGGATAATGAAGCCCAAAAACTTACCAGCTGACACACCGACTGCACACTTCAAAGGATTCATCTTTAGTCCATAGTTTCTCATTCTTTCAAAAGCTAAACGCAAATCGGCCAAGTGAGATTCAAAAGCGTCCGATTTGACAACAATATCTTCAATATAGACTTCAAGTATGACACCGAGTAAATCATGAAAAATCAAATTCATAGCCCTTTGATATGTGGCGCCAGCATTTTTTAATCCGAATGTCATCACTGTCCACTCGAATAAACCAAGAAAACCAGGGCAACGAAAAGCTGTCTTGGACATGTCCTCTTCGGCCATAAAAATTTGATTGTATCCGGCATTACCATCTAGAAAGCTAATAACTTTATGTCCAGAAGCATCATTAATAAGCATATCGGCTATTGGCATGGGATACTCATCTTTGGGTGTAGCCCTATTCAGATCTCTGAAGTCAATGCACACCCTCAACTTGTCGGATCCTTTCTTTTCGACTGGGACAATGTTAGAAATCCACTCGGCATACCTGCAAGGTCTAATAAAATTAGCTTTAAGCAAACGACTGATCTCTTCCTTGATCCGGTCATATGTTTTTGGATTAAACTTTCTGGCCGATTGTTTATATGGTCTAAAACCAGCCTTTATAGGTAACCGATGCTCCACTAGCTCTCAGCTTAAACCTAGCATCTCATGATATTCCCACGCAAAGCAACAGACATATTCTTTCAACAGCTCGATCAACTTAGCTTTATGATCGGCTCTTAAATTTGCATTTACAAATGTCGGCCTAGGAGTTGAACCATCTCCTATATCTATCTCTTCTTATGGATCGGCCGATGTAAAACCTTGTCCTAATTTATCCATATCATCTAACTCTTCTATGGACTCATACATATCGTTCTCATTGGACCGATATTCTACAAGTCGCTTTTGTAACCACTTTGAGTTAGGATCCATTTAAACATATCATACCTTGGAGCCGATTGCATTCAGTCGGCTTTAAAGAGACGGGCACGAAACCATTCTTGGTTGCGCTGAGAAAATCGAATTCTGACAAGTCACGTCCCGTCAAGCAAGTAGCATTTGGGTGTTGCCAATCCACCGATGCCTCGGCCAAAGCAACACAGGCCGAGTTATCCGCATGAATGACTTCCACTTCATCATCAACCCACTGGATCAAAAACTGGTGCATAGTGGATGGCACGCATTGGTTTGCATGAACCCAATCATGGCCTAGTATGACATTGTAGTTACCTTGTACCTCGGCGACAAAGAATGCGATAGCCAAAGTTTTACTTCCCACCATGAGCTCCACATACATCACACCTTTGGCTTCAGTTTTCTCTTTGCCTTCAAATCCATTGAGCACCATGTTGGTCTTTATCAACTCTTCATCATGCAGCCCCAATTTTTTGAAGACCGAATACGGCATAAGATTCACCACAGCACCACCATCAACCAACATCCGAGTGAGCGGTGATCCATTGATATGACTTCTGAGATACAACGGTTTCAGATGCGTTACTGGGTCTTTTGGCTTCTCGAATATTGCATTTTTAGGGCCAAAATCCAGCTGAGCCGCCTCCCCTTCCTCATTGACAGCACGAAACTCAGTAGGTAAGTAATATACCATATTGATATCCATACCTTCATGAACCGGCGTAGACTCATAGTCCAACACATCATCCTCTTCTTCAAGTGCATCCACCGATTCTGAAATTTGTCCAAGTGAAGGAGAAGTAAGAAGTGTCGCAGACGATGTAATAGTTGTCGCATTGTCCTCCTTTGGTGGCGCAGGTGCTGCTGTGATAGGTGTAGAAGCAACTGCATCTGGTATTTGCTTAGGCCTCCACACTTGTTTTGTAGGCACCATAGGCCGAGTGTCATTGAACAACTTATCTCTTTGCTTCTCGGCTTCTTGTTCTGTCATCTCTTGACTCCTTAACCTCTGTAATTTCCTCTTTTGTGTTTTTGTCAGCCCTGGAGGACACCACTTTGGCTGAGTGTATTTAGGATCTCTCATCTTTACTTGGCTGGTGTTTCCTTCAAGGTCATTAGCCGAGTGCTTTGGCGCGATAGCAAGTATCAGCTCAGTCGGATTGCTATGCATAATCGGCTGTTGTATGGTGAATGTTTCGGTGCCCAAGATGAGTGAGTCGGCATCGGTTTTTTCCTTGCCTTTGCTTGACTCGACCGTTATAGCACTCGGCGACTTGACACGCCATTCTTGCTTGCCGACCCTTTTTTGATTATCTTGCACTGGCTGATTGACACTATTGTTCAAACGGCCTCGTGTGGGATAAGAAAGTCTCTCATGAACGGGCCTCCTTTGTTCTGCCCAACCCGGATGAAAAGCATAAGGGGCCATTGGGGGCTGCCACCATCCTCCATTGAAGTCTCCCATGTAATATGGTACATAGGGGAGAGGCGGTACCCATGGTCCCGGCGCCCACGACCCATATGGCCTTGCATGATGCTGAAATTCTTCCCGAGGAGGTGACCTTGAGCGCTTCAAATTTGGTGACCGGTTAGAGCTAGAACCGGCTGCATGATTGGCAACTTGGACAGCAACATATCAAAAGTTGGCTTGATTTTCTTGCGTTGCACTTTAGCTTCATTCGTTTTCCACTTGCCGACTTCTGGACTTTTGGGCTTGACAAATTTAACACGAGTATTTTCTTGCGCTTGCGGTTGCCCCCCGAGTGTAGGATTCTTGATGGTGATTTTGATTGTCTCCTTGCCACAGGGTTGCTTGTCAAGCACAACATGTCTCCCCAAGACCTTGTCGCCCTCCTTGTCTTTCCTGGGCTCACCAATAATGACATTAGCTTTATTAGCAGATTCGGCAACCTCCAGCCGAATGAGTAGCTTCTTTCCCTCCAAATCCATGGTATCCATTGGAAAAGGCTGTTTATCAACTTGCATCTCAGAAAAGTTCAATCGTCTGTCATTAATGGCCGATTGTATCTGTCGTCGAAAAACATTGCAATCGTTAGTAGCATGAGAAAAAGAATTATGATACTTGCAATAAGCATGCCATTTTAGCTCTTCAAACGGTGGTAAAGTATGAGATATTCTAATAATCTTAGCCTGCAGCAAAGCATCAAATATTCTATCACACTTAGCAATGTTAAAAGTAAACTTTATCTCTTCATCACGATTCTTATGAATCGGTTTCAGATCATTGCAAGTAAAGGGTTTGGCCTTAGATGGCCAAACAAATTCAGTAGAAAAAACATCACCCTCATCGTCCGAGTGATTACTATCATATTCCACCATATTCATCTTTGGACGATCGACTTTGTATCTATGCACTTCTTTGAGGTCTTTGCTTCGGCTTTCCTGAGCCAAAGCCCTTTGTAAGACTTGGTTGATATTTAAGAACTCGTAGCCTTCTAGCTGTTCTCTAATGGGAGTTCTCAAACCACTCAGCACTAGGTCTGCCAAGTCCCTCTCGGTTATCACCAAACTAAAACACCGGTTTTTTGTTTCTCTGAATCTCTTGACGTAATCGGAGACCGATTCATCATGCTTCTGTTTAACCGATGTTAGATGTGACAACTTGAGTTCATTGTCGCCACTATAAAAGTGATCATGAAACTTCTGCTCTAGCTGCGACCAAACCCGAATGGAACCATGTGATAAAGAAGAAAACCATGAAAATGCGATACCAGTTAATGATAGAGGAAATAACCGCACTTTCAACTCATTTAGTGAGCCTGCTTCACCTAATTGTGCCAAGTATTGACTAACATGATCCCATGTGGTTTTTGTGCCATCTCCATTGAACTTAACAAAATCTGGAATCTTATATCCCGGAGGGCACTGGATGGCATCAAAGTACTCGGGGTACGGCTTTTGGTAAATCCGATTCCGTGGTAACTCAACTCCAAAATTCTCTCGAAGCATCTTAGCCATCTCCTCTCTAAGATTAGCTAGACCATCATCCACAGTGGACGATGCAACTTGTGGCAGCGGCATAGGAGGAGTAGGACTACTAGCAGTAGGTATGAACTGTGGCACGTATGCCGAACTATAGTTCGGTAATGGCCGAGTGGTTGTAGCTGTAGGTAGGGTTTGGTTCGGCGTTGCCACCGAACCTGGCATGCTCATAATAGGATTGATGGGTGCAGTCACAATCTGATTTGTTTGGGTAGGATAATAAGCCATCGGCACAGGAGGTGCTGATGCAATAGAGCCAGATTAGGGTTTTGCACACTAGCAGCTACACCATCATTACCACTAGACGAGTGAGATGTATTCTTCTGAGCATTAGTATTTTCTATGAAAGTTTGGTAGACTAGATTGTTACCATCAGCAATACGACTTTCAATCTCAGCCCACTACTCAGGAGAAAAGGCAGTACTTACAGAGGGTTTAACCTGCTCGGCTTGAAGAGGAGGGAACTTGATTTCTTCAATCGGAGTGATGTTGCCTTGGAGATCCTTCTTGAACTTTGCAAGGAACTCCTGCAAGTCCTTCTCCTCGCGCGCCTTCTTGTACTCCTCATAAACTTGGCGATGATCGGCCGATATCTCATCAAGACTGGGCTTAATGATGTTATCGGCGTCTACCTCAGATGGCTTGGCAATATCAGACATGGTGGATGATGACGATTGATCTTTGTTCCCCAGCGGAGTCGCCAAAAAGTGTATTGACACACGAACACGTCACGTGTACCCTCGGCGTCGGGGGTGATGCACCGCAGCTCACGTCGAAGGAGACCCGACCGACAGCGCGATACGCAAGACAGTCAGCGGGCGCTTTTGCAGACCCAAACCCCGCGCACCCGGGAGGGACCTCGTCAGGGATTGCGGCGGCTATGGGCTGCCCTAGGTCGATTCGCTCGCCCCTAGAGCCTCGGAATTCGCAGCTCTCAAACACGAAGAACAGCAAAGAACGAGAGAGAAAAACGGTAGAGAGATAAAACGTAGATGAAAAAGTAGTATATTGATTGGTTCAATTGTGTGTTGTTCAATCGGCCGTCACCCTCAACATATATAAGAGGCGGCTGGACTTCCTGTACAAGCAAAGGATTCATCTAGGCTTTCCTTACAAGAAAATTACATCAATTCACGACCTAGAGTCCTAGTTCTGGTCCCACTTGGATTCAGCCCGAATCTGATCCAATCTTCTGTCTTGCTCCTTGCGCGGGCCGTGGAATCTGCATATGACTTCCGATGGAGACGGTTCAAATATCAATTTTGTACGCTTCGATGAGTCCAACAATCCGTATGTTGATCACTTTTCCAAAATAAGGCCATCTTGAATACTCCACGGGGTCATCTTTAATTTCGAGTCGGACTCGGTCATGTAGCTGACTGGACCATCCGACTCTTGTAGCGTCTCTGCAGGTCGTATGCTACGTCGGATGATGATGACTCCAAAAGCAAAGTTGGCCGTTTCAACGTTACGAATAACTTTCATGTTGAACACTTCTTCATCCGAGTCCATCTAGATAATCATTTGAGCCCATCTTCAGCTTCTGGTCGGATTGGCCTTGACAGTTTCCACCCAGCAAGCTTTTTCCCGGCAAGCTTTTCAGCCCTGGCAAGGTCTTCGCCCGGCAAGCTCTTCCCCCGGCAAGGTCTTAACCCGGCAAGCTTTTCAGCCGGCAAGCTTTCTCCCTCGGCAAGATTTCATACCGGCAAGCTTCTCCGCCGGCAAGCTTTCCACGCCGGCAGGCTTCTCCGCCGGCAAGCCCTCACATCGGCAAGGTTTTACCCCGGCAAGGTTTCATTCAGCCGGCAAAGGCCGAATACTTTCTCACTCAGGGCCGGCTCGCGAAGTGTTGCCTCTAACTTTTGCATACGAACCCGGATTCGTGACCATGCCAAAATCTGGTGTCAACAGGCGCGACAAGCCAAACGAGGCGATGCTGCAAATGGTGAACTCAGGAGCTTTTTTTTAAATTATTTTTTAGAAAAGGAGGATCGCCTCCGGCATGGCGATGAGCTGCGACCCAGCAGGCGGTGGATGCAATGCAAGCCAGCCGCCGTCATCATCTCGTTTGGATTCGTCTGTCATACACGTGCTGTTTGCAATCAAACGCTGAAATGAAGCAAGGAAACAAATGTCCTCCTGCTCCTCTGGTTTTCTTCACCAGCTGTCGTAGTACATGTGGTCTCACTGTCACCAGTCACCGGAAGCGCGTGAGGTGATAGATAAGGTTCTCCAGTTTATTTGGGTTGCTGATGGCCCCGATACTGATAGTCACCACCCTCCTCACCGGCGATCTCTTCTTGATCTCTGCAGCGGCACCGGCAAAGTAGGAGGAGCTGAAATAAAATTAAAAAGTCAAGCCCGAGCCTGATGTGTGCGGAGTTAGAAGAGCAGGAAGGAAAATGAGATGCTTGCTCTGCTACGGCCGGCGGCGAGCAGGGGAAGGGGGAGGAGCTTCCTCGTCCACGACCACGCCGGCCCGTGGCGACATTTTCTGACATTGACTGACAGAAACAAAAAGCATGCTCCAAAAAAAAGCTGAGAAACACTGGCCGAGGTGGTTGAAAAAAGATTTTCCTAGAGAAGATATCTCGATTCAGTCAAGATTTATAACAAGAATCATATGAAATCTATAGCTAACATGCATTGTTACAACAGTATATGTCTACAAGAGCAATGCTACACTTTCAGGCATTTTTCAACAGACTTAAGCTTACGGAGAGGGATGTCATTAAAAGATTGGAGGGAATGGAGCCCCACCCTAGGATTTCAAGGGAGTGGGATGAATTAGTCGCTGCCACCTCCGTCCGTAGGTGTGTTTCTGTGAGTGATGTCCGTGAGTGAAGCAATCATGAAGGTGAGTTTTGTAAACCGACAGAAAGCAACTCACTTATTTTTTTAGAAAAGAAGGATGACCCCAGCCTCTGCATCTGGGAGATGCATACGGCCATTTTATTGATTATTCTCGAGGACCTTACAAAGTAGTACAACAATATGCCTGAATCCACCATCTTAGCAACATCTGCCGCTACTCCAATCCATATGATAAAGAGGTGCAAGCTGGGCCAAATACCCAGACATCTCACCTAAGCCTAACATCTAAAGCCGGAGTCCCCGATCGAGCCACATACCGGGTCAGGGGCACAAACCGGTCCGACGCACTCACATGTGTCATCGTCGTCATCTTCCACTGGTCCATCTTCAGAGTAGATTGAGGTGCCAACCTTGGCAGGTGCCTCCGCCATCGACGCCAACATGACGCCAAACGACGACCTCCACCTATGCGAGTCCATCTCCAAGCAATGGACGCAGATCCATGCTAGGATAGGGCCGCACCACCGCCGTCGCCCACCACCCACAAGCGCCACCCAGCCCCAAGGTTCCCAAAGCGGCGCCTTCAAGAAGGGAACGACGCCATGAGCGCTGTCGCCGCCCAACAAAGTTAGGGATTTCGCTCGGGAGACCTAGAGGAAGGGGAAGTGAGGGGATCAGTCCATACCGAAGCCTCCAAGGAGGGGAACGACGCCCTCAGGCGTCACAGTCAACGCGGCCGGCCAGGGATTTTGCCCGAACTAGATCCCCGCCACCAGCAACGCCTTGTGTACAGAACCGGCGATCCAAGGAAGCGCGGCCCGACGAGGCTGGCCCGCACGCCGAACAGGGGAGGAGGGGAGGCGCCAGATCGCGCACACCGGCCATCACAGAAAACCGCCGCCGACCGCCAACGACCACCGGATCCCGCCGCCCGCGCGGCCGAGACGCCAGATCCACCGCCGGCACGGCTGCTAGCTGGTCGTGCCTTGCCAATGAAGCCGCCGCTCCAGATCTGTGATTCCCCACGCAGAGGCAGGGCAACCGAGGCCCCGCCGCCACCATCCTTGGCGCCCTGGCTTGCCCAGCGGCTGCCTCAGGCGGCGGTGAGGAAGGGAAGAGGAGGAGGGGCGGCTAGGGAGGAGGAGGGAGGGGGAGGAGAGGCGGCTAGGGTTGGGAGGAAGGAGGAGGAGGGGCGGCTAGGGAAGAGGAGGGAGGAGGAGGAGTTTTTTTAAAGGAAAATGAAAGGAGTTTTGCAAAAGCAACTCACTCATAATTATTTTAAAAAAGAAATTGAAATAGTGATCTTCCATTGGGAAGTGTGTATACATTATACAACACCACTACACAGAGTTATGAATTAGAAATCTGAAGATTATCAAGTAAAAAAAACACATCATGAGCAAGGTCCATCACGGGACTAAGATAAATATAATGAGCAATTCATGCTTGATAAAAAGGTATAACTCTTAATGTATCTTTAGTGATTCTATAGCTAGAGCAAATCAGGACATACAATTCCATTACTAACTCTTAAGGCATCAATTCATTTTCTAAGAAGGCATTTTCATCACCATTCTATGTTTTAGAAACTACCCCTACCTGAATGATAAAATCTTAATAAAAGAATACGCAGACTTAAAATCTTAAGAATTGCATTTCAGTGTATATGTAAACACTCTCTTTCGGTAAGGACATAAGGTGGATTGGCAAGTCCCACTTTAAGGGTGAATAACCTGGATTGCGAACATTTTCAAGTGTTTCTTTTAAGTCATATTCATGGTCACCCAATATAAAAGGTCCAGAAAAAATATAGTTATCGAAAATACTGCAAGGCAGCCTGAAGATAATGACGTTCTGCATTTCTAAGACCTACCAACAGGCTTTTCCACTTTGAACCAGACCACCTAATGGGGTCCACTTCACTAATACCTTTAATCATTCGAGATCGCTTACAAAACAAGAGGTAAAACTCAGTAAACATTGTACAAAACTGAATTTTAGTTGAGTTTAAATGGACATACCTCTCATTAACATCTTCATTCCCATACTGAATCTTAAACCTCATTCCAAATACAAAATGGACAATTCAACCGGTATGTCACACTACACATTTATTTGACTTGCAATGGAGCCCTACAAATACGGTGCTAATTAGCTTATACGTAGATGCATACTGGAATTATAATAACCTGATAGGAGGTGAGAAGTTTGCCTCGGCTTCCTTGTTAGTCACCTATGTTTCACCAAAGCCCAAAGGCATACAAGAACTTGCATTGATGGGCAGAAAGAGAGAGAGAGAGAGAGAGTGATAGAGATCAGGAGCAAAGGGGGGTTAAGGATTCAGAGAAAGCTCACCTTGGCATTACCGACGGCGCTGCCACCTCGACCTGAGAGCGCCTCCTCGGTCCGCTGGCGGCACAACAGTAGATTGACTGTATCCCTGCACCGCCACCTTGGGCCGTCGCCTTGCAGCCTCGCCTGCCCCACCTTGTTTTCCTAAGGGAAATCCTGCTGACAAGAAAAACATGTGTCTGAGTAAGGCTTGATGACTACATACAAAATTTCCTATTAGAACTCATTGTTAGATGTGTATAGTCTTTTTTTTATATCCCCATTGTATTGTATAAGGGGCTTTCTGCACTTTACCACACATGTACATATATTGGCCTTTGGCCTCTGTGAATGTTAGTTGCTCATTATTCAACATGGTATCAGATGCTAGGTTAGCCTCTCTCCCGCACGTTGCAACTCCGTGCGTGCTTCATCCCAGCCGCCGCCGCTGCTAGGCCCCGTCTCTAGTATGCCTCGTTCCGGCCGCCCCTACTTGGATCCGCCCGCCGCCGGTTGTCTCCGCCCGTCGCTGGCCATCTCCGATGCCCACGCTGCCTGGATTCGCCCCCTCCTCGTCACGTCGCCGCCGCCTGTCCGTCCGGCCGCTGCTGCCCCCTCCTCGCCCGGCCGCCGCCGCCTGCCTCGTCCGGCCGCCGACGCTGCGTCCAGGCCGGCTGGTTGCTATCCGCCGCCTGGCCACTGCGTCCAGGCCGATCCCCGCTCGTGCTCTGAGCTCGGGCATGCCTCGGCCCGATTCAGATCGGGCCTCTTGTGACAGTTGACTTCAAAAAAAACAAAGAGCTCAGCATGTCTTCTTCGGGCTATGTCGTTGTTCCTCGGTGCTCGGTGATATTCGATGGCACCAACTATGCTGAGTTTGTGGGTTTCATGCGTATCCACATGCGCGGTCTTCTCCTGTGAGGCGTTCTTTCTAGCGAGGTTCCCTGTCCGCCATGCCCTGTTGCTCCCGTGGCACCTGCCCCTCTGATGCCGCCTGTTCTTGCAGCTGATGCTTCTCAGGATGATCGGGATGCAGCCAAGGCTCTCGATGCTGCTGCGGTTGATGCTTATGATCAGCAGGTCTCAGCTTATTCTGATGCTCTTTCCGTCTACCACGGTGATCTATCTGCTTACTATCAGTGGTGCAATGATGATGCTCGGACTGCTGTTGTTCTCACTGCGAGTGTCCTTCCTCAGTTTGCTTCGGAGTTCATGGGCCTCAGCACCGTTGCAGCGATGTGGTCTTATCTCTGTCAGTGCTATCAGCCTGCTCTCTACTTATCTGTGCTGCGTCAGGAGCACGCTCTTCAGCAGGGTGACTCTTCTGTTGATGAGTTCTACTCGCAGAGCTCTGCCATCTGGCGCCAGCTTGACTCTCTCCGGACAGTTGTTTGTGGTGCTTGCCGTTGCTGCCATACCATGCGATCATACTTGGAGTTTCAACATGTCCATGAGTTCTTATCTCCCCTCCGCTTCGAGTTTCAGCCTCGACGTGCTCACCTGCTTGCTCGCGACCGTGTTCATATCTCGGAGGTGCTTTCTGAGCTTTGCGTTGAGGAGACCCGTCTTCATTCTGCTGGGTTGCTTGCGGTTCCCTCTGTGTTGGTTGCCCAAGTTCCTGTGTCGTCTGCTCGCCTCACCGCTCCATCGCTCCTGCCCACACCTTAATGGGGGTGGGTCGCCCTCCTTATGTAGAGAAGGGTCGGTCGCTCCATGATTCTTTCTATGGCTACTGCTCCAGGCCAGGTCACCCAGAGTCAGACTGTCGCCAGAAGCAGCGAGACTAGAGGTGCTCTTCTTTCCAGTGGGACTTATATATCTTCCTCGACCCCGTCACTCACTGACCAGGACATTGTGCGGCTCAAGCGCATACTGGCTTCCTCCGGCTCTTCATCAATGGGTTCCGCTACCGTTGTGACTGCTTCCATCTCTCCATCACTGTCGGCACCTACACAATCAAGTACATCTTCGTGGGTCCCGGATTCTGGAGCTTCTTTTCATATGTCTTCTCATTCTTCCTCACTGTCTTCTCTTCGACCTCTTGATTCTCCTATTAATGTTCTCATTGTCGATGGCACACTCCTTCATGTTGCTAGTCGTGGCACTCTTTCTACTTCGTCTTTTTTTCTGTTCCTAGTGTTTCACATGTTCCCCGTCTTACCATGATTTTTTTTCCGCTGCTCAGCTTACTGAATCTGGTTGTCGTGTCATTCTTGATACTGATTATTCCTCTGTTCAGGATCATCGCACCAAGGCTCTGGTTGGTGCTGGCCCTCCGCGTCGTGAGTTAGAGGGCCTTTGGGAGGTTGACTGGCTTCGTATTCCTTCGGCTGCCACCACTTCTGCTAGTTTTCATGCTCTTGATGCCTCCTCTTCTGCGTCTTTTCAACAGTGGCATCGTCGACTTGGTCATATCTGTGGCTCCCGCTTGTCATCGTTAGTGCGTCAGGGCCTCTTAGGGTCTGTCTCTGGAGATGTTTCTTTATATTGTGATGGTTGTAGACTTGGCAAACAGACCCAATGAGTTGGTATCTCAGCATCCTTTTGACTTAGTTCACTATGATGTTTGGGTCGTGCTCCCTTTGATTCAAAGGTGGTCATCGCTATTATGTTATGTTTATTGATGATTTCTCTCGTCACACTTGGCTCTACTTTATGAAATCTCATAGCGAGGTTCTCTATATATACAAGCGATTTGCTGCCATGGTTCACACCAAGTTTTCCACGCCCATTCGCACTTTTCATGTCGACTCCATTGGAGAGTATATCTCCCAAATGTTGTGTGGTTTTATTGCGAAACAGGGTACTCTTGCCCAGTTCTCATGTCCTGGTGCCCATGCTCGGAATGGCGTTGCGGAACGTAAGCATCGTCATCTACTTGAGACGGCTCGTGCGCTAATGATCGTCGCCTCTCTTCCACCACACTTTTGGGCTGAGGCCGTTTCCGCATCCACCTATCTCATCAACATTCAGCCATCGGCTGCCTTGTAGGGTGGTATTCCTATGGAGTGTCTCAATGGTTGTTCTCCTAACTACTCAGCTCTTCGTATGTTTAGATGTGTGTGCTATGTTTTTCTTGCCCCACGAGACGCACCAAATTGACTGCCCAGTCGGTTGAGTGTGTTTTTCTTGGCTACAGTGATGAGCACAAGGGCTATAGATGTTGGGATCCTGTTGTTCGTCGGCTGCGCATTTCACATGATGTGACATTTGATGAGTCTCGTTCTTACTACCCGCGGCCTTCCTCCTCGAGCTTTTCTGTGGATGATATTTCTTTCCTTCTCCTTCCCGATACACCCTCCTATGTGCCTCCTATTTCCCCCTTTCTCTGGCACGTCTCACTCTTTCTCATCCACCACTGACACCACCTTCCCCTCCATCCTCCTCCCCACCCTCATCATCCACCTCTCCACCATCCTCTCCAGCATGTCGGCCTCTCTCTCCTCTTCCTCTCCACTACACTCGCCACCCTCATGTTGAGGATGATTCTACTAACGCGCCTTTCACTTTCGGCACGCCTCCTTACACGCCTTCACCGGTTCATAACCTCCGTGCTTGGCCCTCGCCCCCACCCCACTACTAGGGAAAACCTTATACACATAATCTTAGCAGCAGCGCGGTCTAAAAACAGACGCTACTACTAATTAGCAGCAACGAGCTTTAGAAAAAAGCACTGCTAATGACTGAGTAGCAGTAGCGCTCTAGGTGAAAAGAGCGCTACTACTATAATTGCCACGGTGTTGCCTCCAGGCTAGATATAGTAGTAGCGCCCTTCCCGTGGACGCGCTACTGCTAAAGAACTTAGTAGCAGCGGTTTTGCTCAAAACTCCCTGCTGGTAAGTATGACCGCAACTAATTAAGTTTAGTGCCATACTGCTAAGCGAACAAGGTGTTTACCACCTTAAATATGTTGCTTCTCAACCTATCTCGAGCACTTGGTCTTCATTGAACTATATGTGTATGATTTGTGGTTGCAATATGAATCCTCGCCTGTACCTATACAGGTACAGTGAGGATTCATGTTGACTATTTAGATTATACACAAACAGATCAATGATGACCAATGTATATTTTTGATGTTTTTACTAAACAAAAGAAATAACTGCTTCCATTAGCAGTAGCGGTTTTTCCCAAAACGCGTTGTAGATAAGTTAGCTATAGCGCGTTTTCTGTACGTTCGCTACTGCTAGTTCGAGTTAACCACCCCCCGCATCAAAATTTCGCTAAGTCCTCCT